>NC_068372.1:25255091-25610091 GCF_023724105.1 Carassius gibelio | reverse complement strand
TACAGGATAGGTTTCATGTTGAAATTCAATACTTAGGGCTTATTTTAATCCATATATAATCCAAATATAAGCACGTGTGAGATAGGAGCTTTAGCAAGCACCACTACATACATATTTTCTATTATGATCTGCTATATTTCTTTAGAATCTTGGAGATGTCAGTCAACGTTTTAATTATCATTCCTGTTCAGTTTCTTTCCTCTCTTTGGTTTCCATCTCTGGCGACTCTCTCGGCATGAGGTGCAGGCAATGTTAACGATGCCATTTTTATATTTTTCTTCAAGAAATACACAGCTCTGCTCTCAAAGATCCTGATGATGGGGATGAAGCATCTAATTTTCACCTAAGTCTCGCTCTCATTTTCTCCCTGTCTCCTCCTCTATCTGTCTCTAACTATAGCTCATTTCATGATGTCATCTTGTCTTCTCAACTCTAATATCTTCTCATTTATCTCTGTTCTGTTGCCCAGATGATGACCCCTTCCAGCCAGTGACCCAAGATGAGACGGTGTCAGTGGGCGGGGTGGTGACCCTGACCTGCAGTGTGAAGGAAAACGATAACTCGTCTCTCCAGTGGTCCAACACTGCTCAACAGACCCTGTACTTTGGAGAAAAGAGAGGTGAGTTTCGCCTTTTTTTTAAGATAAAGGATGATTCCGTCATCATTTATTCTTCCTCATGTTTTTCCAAACATTGCATCCATTTCTTTCTTCTATTGCACAATGTCTGTTTTTTCCATGTAATTAAAATGAATGAGAACTGAAGATGGGCTAGCTACAAATATTTAAAAAAGCACCAAAAAGTATTTATTTGTGGAATATCTTTCCATCTACATTACATTTTAAATCATTTGAGTATTTTTACATTTAATTATTCAGTAGAATATCTTTTTCCAGCAGTAGGTGTCAAATTACAGATAAAACTGGTTGAAAGCAAAGCGGCAATGCACATTGATTTTAACAAACGGACATTTCATCACCTCTCTTTTACTCAATCGCTTTTAAGACTGTGGTACATGATTGCAATTACTTACCATTTTGGTCTGAACAGGAAATTGATTTTTGCTGGACCATTCCTCAAAAAATTCTACAGCGCTTTCAATCCGTCAATACCACACACAAAGACAGCACATGAGACACATTCCTAAAACATTAATAACACCCTAAAACCAAACAGGTGGCTCTGTGATAACTGTGGAGAGTATAAGACAGAGAGAGAACAGAAGGGCGACCTGATTAAAGAGGAAAACAAAAGAAGGCGACAAGAGAGCACCATGGAAAATCTGAAATAAAAGCGGCCTATTGAACAAGAACGAAGGAGGGAGTGTTAAAAGAAAGAGGAGAGAAATACAGCCAGTCTCACATATAAACACCCATAAAACTATATATAAATTTACCTTTTGAAATTACGTTTTCATTTGGATGAATACAACTGTGCAAGATAAGAGTTTCTAATGAAGTGTTTTCCTTAAGTATAAATCCCACTAAAACAATTTAGGGGAAGAAACAAACTCACAAATCTCATTAACTTACACAATTTTGCTTCCTACTTAAATGTATCTTGTTTAAAGGATGCTGAGATATCTTGAAAACAAATCAAAACTACTGTTTAAGAAAATTATTTTTCGCAGTGTAGAAAAGAGAGAGCACAGTAAAAGGAGAACAGAAGACGCACACATACGCACTAGTGAGAAGAGATGAACAGATTAGTGTGGAGGAACGATGGATGGGTGGATGGGCAAAGAGAGATAAAGGGGGGAATGACAAAGGAGGAGTGTGTGCATGAAAGAGCAGGACGGAGGACAGAGGAACAGCAGCTGATGAAGACAAATTAAGTGCCCTTCACTTACTGATAATGCATGAAGTGCGCACACATACACATTTACTGTGAATCTGTGTAATCCTTTTGTACAAGGGTGAAGTGTGTCATTTCTGCACCATTAGCAAAAATAATAACATTCCAAACTTTTTTCCTGATCACTTCCGGTCTGTTTGGTCAGACAAGTCAGTGGTAGGGGGAGAGGCTCAATCTACAGGGCACTTGATTGGACAAAAAAAAAATCTGTATTTATGTTGTATATTTATATATATGTATATTGTTAACTAAACTGAAACTTAATTATTTAAAACAAGGCTGAAACAAAGTAAAATATGAATGTTAGATGAAAACCGTAAACTTGAATAGGTATATAAGTATATATAAAAGTAGAACTGAATATAAATATTTTTATAGCTACGAAACAAAAACTTTTAATTAATAAAACTTAAACTAAAATTAAAATGAAAACTGAAAATAGATGAAAATGAAAGGTAAATCAAAATATTATTAAATATTATCATAACAATATTATCATAACATATGAAGAAACAAAAGAAAGGCTTTAAATTTGTGAATCTGTTAGAGGTGACATTTAGGAGTATATTAGCATATAGATGACCTTTAAGCTTATAGACTTGCTTTACTTTTTAAATGTTAGTTTATTCTTTAATGGAAATTGGGATTTATATACATACTATAGAGACATACTTTAACTTTTTTAGTACGTCTAAAGACGTCATTCAAAAACAATCATGATTATGACTTCTCAACCGTGAGCACATTATTAGATTAGATTAGATTAGATTTGATTTAACTTTATTGTCATTGCACATGTAAGGTACAAGGCAACGAAATGCAGTTAGCATCTAACCAGAAGTGCAATTAGCGGTAAGTACAGAATCAAGATCTACAATATGTTACAAATGTACAATAAATATACAAATAAGGCAGTATTATGGACATAATTTACGGATTTTAAATACTATCAGCATGATATACAGATAGGTGTACTATGAACAGACTATACAGATGGATTTTGGAAAAGTGTATGTATACTATAGGGAGAAACTATAAAAATATGAACAACATTTACACTAGTGCAATGGACAGTGAAGTGCATAGAAAATATTTCAGTGTGCAAATGGATTACTCAGTGTTTCTTGATGAACAGACAGTAGTGCAAGTAATAACAAGTTTACTGTTATTTGCTTGTTTGTAAATAAATAAATAAATCAGGTTTCAGAGGGCAGAGTTCAGTAAGGAGACAGCTGTAGGGAAAAAGCTGTTCCTGAATCTGCTGGTCCTTGTCCGGAGGCTCCTGAAGCACCTCCCGGAGGGCAGGAGGTTAAACAGTCTATGGTCCGGGTAAGAGGAGTCCTTAAGAATGCTGCGAGCTCAATGTAGTCAGCATTTTCTCTGGATGTACTCAATAGCAGGAAGTGGTGATGTGTTGGCCAGTTTTCACCACCCTCTGCAGTGCCTTGCGGTCAGCAACTGAGCAGTTCCCATACCAGACTGGTCACATAAGGCATATTATCATAAGGCCACAGACATTTACATATCAATGTTAATTCAGTATTCACTCACTTGGCTTGCTCTGATCAACAACAGTTTTGACCAATCTGAACAGAGGGCTTTTACATATAGAGTTTCCAAGGCTTGGTTGCACACAAATATAATCCAAAGACTGTCATTTTGTCTGGTGGATTCTGTGTAGTCAGTGTCGAGTGTATCTACATGGGTTGCTATAGTAATAATGTCAGAATCCGCACACTGCCAAGAGACTTTCTCATACAACAACGGAGAGTAGCTGTCAGTAGAAAGCTGAAAACTGAAAAATGTGCCTTTACTCATGTCTGTCATCTTACTGTGGTGCTGAACTCACAAGATCTGTGAGAGAACAGAGGCATTTTATGCATTCATGCATACAGTATACTCAGTCTAAAACTGCTGACTCGTTCACTATTCATGACATAGTGAACATCACATGGTTCGCTAGATGAGGAAAGAGTAAGCAAAACTGAATGTGTTCAGACCAGACGATATTGCACACTCTGTGGCATGTTACATACACGTCCGTTACAAATAATGAACTCCTTTGAAAACTGACCTTTTAGACTACTAGCTCATATGAACTTAGTGTGGTTCAGGTTTGTACACATAAGATCGCATGTTGGTTTTCTTTTTTTGTTTTTCAAAATGCAAAAAAACAACAAAAAAACAAGTGTGTTACAGCAAAAAGAGTTAGAGAGATGGTGGAAAGTAAATCTAAATCACAGTGGTTTTGGTATCAGACACATTGACTAATGTTATCTGTGAACTTCAGGGGATAAAATGTTAAAATTGTTGTATATGACATCCATGTGGTGTATGTGATCCCCTTATCCACTCTGTCTTTTTTTTTTTTTTAGCACTGAGAGATAACCGTATCCAGTTGGTAAAGTCCACAGCCACAGAGCTGATAATCACCATCTCGGAAGTTCAGCTGTCAGATGATGGAGAGTACACCTGTTCAATTTTCACCATGCCTGTACGGACTGCACGAGCCACAGTTACTGTACTCGGTATGTATGTGTGAGTGTGCATTTTAAGTCAGGGTAGTAGGTATCAGTAGAAATTGCTATTGATATAGAGTGAATTTGGGTAAATTGGGAGACTTTTTGCTATTAAGCTGACTGGGGGAAAATGGCACAGTCATCCTGAATTAACCCTATATTTAACATGGCCATCATTCCTCTTCTTGTATTTCACTAAGAGTCTATGAGACTCTCATGGGTGCATTTAGCATGAGAAAAAAAAATCAGTTTGTTTAATGGCCTTTCAATTAATATATTTGTCCCATCTAAAAGCAAGGCTTTTTCTATTAGATGTTTATGAGAGCTCTCAAAGTGGTTTTAGCCACAAACATTTAATCATTATAATGGTGATGCAGCTGATACCATTAGCAAATTAAAACATCACTTTCATTCAATCAAACACAGCAAGAGGACAGACATAGTTAGTTGCTGATGTAAAATATGTAAATATAAAATGAATATTAATTAGAAATAGAATTCAAATATGAAGTTTAGAATAGATCTGTCAATCAGTCTATGTATTAGTGTGTCTGTCTATCTATTTTAAAAATAGTAGATTTACATCAGTAAGTCAGTCTATCTGTCTGTCAGTGAGTCAGCCTGTTCGGTTTGAAAGAAATATCAGAATTTGGAATTTGGAGGTCAGGAAGTGAGTCAGTTCAATAACCGCAAGAACTGGCAGGTTCAGTGAGATCATATAGTGAAAAAATTGTCAGCCTGAATCAAACCGACTAGGTTCATGAGTGTGTGTGTCTGTGTCTGTCTCTATATATATATAAAAGTTTGATATTTGCTAGCAACTGAATTTAGGTCCCATGTTGCATAACCAAATCAAAAAATATCCAGATACAAATTTTGTCATTGATAACTGACATCTCTACTTCACCTCTTTTGGAAAGCACCAGCTGCTCCTGGTAAGCATGTTTGATGTGACCGGGCCTACGCGGAACCTGCATACTTTCTGTACTGGTTTTGGGGGGAAATCTGCATAATTGATTTAAATATGGTAAAATGTGTTAAACAGAGTTGAAAGTACTGTACTCTTTTTGGCAGCTAAAAACATACAATTTGCCAAATTATTATATAAAACAACATGCAAGTGGCAGGGGGTGCGAATGATGGGCGTTTTAAATCTGCAGAAGGTTATGAGCAGATTTCATTTGGTGCAAATTCCGTGCAGGCCTATTAGCAAGTAGCTAGTTGTTGATTGTGAGTTGCTACTTAGGGAAAAGAACTGTTTTTATTTCATTTAGATTTGATCTAGCCAGCGACGCCCCTATTTCCCTCAAATTGCACCTGAAAATATCATGAATTTCATTTTACTTCTCTTTATTCTCACAGGTGTTCCAGGTAAACCTGTGATAACAGGTTTTGAAGATGCTGTTCAGGAGGGCAGCGAGGTTACTCTCACCTGCACGAGTTCAGGCAGCAAACCTCCTGCTAAACTACACTGGTTCCGCGATCAAGAGGAGATACAAGGTGAAAATACACATGCAGTCAGGACAGAAATCTGCTTTTAACTCAAACAGTAGATGTTCAATAATTACAGTGTTGGTGTGTGTGTAGGGCGTCCTGATGTAGTGGAGTCTAACCCTGACGAACCGACCTACACAGTAACCAGTGAGCTCACCCTCACTGTCACTAAGCATGATAACAACGCTCTGATCGCCTGTGCCGTGGATCACCCGTCCATTGCCAATGGAGACAAGAGGACAGAGCAGCCCCTCAGCGTCTTGTGTAAGACACATGCAAATGCCAAAAAGCTTATTTCATGCAGCTGTTTTGTAGAGGTATGACAGTGTAACACTGTCTGCTTTTAGAAATGTCAACCAGTAGTGGTTGTGCTATACTGTTTATACATATCAAATGGTTGTTTCCGGCATAGACAACTTGTTTTTGGTGGGAGCATTTTATGTTTAATGCATATGTTGTAAATACTGGGTAACTGTAGGCTGCTTGAAGCTGGAATACAATATCACAGCATCCCCCCTTAATATAGAATTCAACCGACGTGCGTTCACACTATCACAGCTGTTTTACTTTAAATCATGCAATCCTAGCTGTTGATATTGACATAAAATTCAAAGCATACGTTTGATCAGTTCATGCACTTCCCGGAAATCAAACCCTTGACCTTGGTGTTGCTTGCACCATCTTCTTGTTTGAATCACACCAGTCAACCTTTTTCCAATCTTCTTTTGTTCAGTTTTGGTGAGCCTGTGTGAATTGTAGCCTCAGTTTTCTGTTATTATCTGACAGGATTGGTGCCCGGTGTGGTCTACTGTTGCTGTAGCCCATTGGCCTCAAGGTTCAAAATGTTGTGCATTCAGAGATGCTCTTCTGCATACCTTGTAACAAGTGGATATTTGAGTTTCTGTTGCCTTTCTATCAGTTCAACCATTTTGGCCGTTCTCCTCTGACCTCTGGCATCAATAAGGCATTTTCGCCCACAGAGCCACCACTCAATGGCTATTTTATCTTTTTCAGACCATTCTCTATAAGCCCTAGAGATAGTTGTGCCTGAAAATCCCAGTAGATCAGCAGTTTCTGAAATACTTAGACCAGCCCATCTGGCACCAACAGCTATGCCACGTTTAATATCACTTAAAACATCTCTCTTCCCAATTCTGATGTTCAGTTTGAGCTTTAGCAGATCATCTTGTCCATGTCAACATACATTGAATTGCTGCTGTGTGACCATGTGATGGGCCGAGTAGATGTTTGCGTTGACGAGCAGTTAAATAGGTGAAAAGTGGCTGGTGAGCGTGTGTGTTTGTGTGTGTGCATGTGGTGATGACATGGGTATGACATAGTTTTTATAATAAAAAGCTGGTTAATGTGGAAACTACCTGTGTCCCTGTAATTCAAAAGGCTTGAAAAACAAAGACAAAGATTAGCTTGCAAAACAAAGATTTCTGTGAGGGGTATGTTTGGGTGTAGGGTTGGTGTAGGGGCAATAGAAAATACAGTTTGTACACCAAACACCAATACCAATGTGTGTGTGTGTGTGTGTGTGTATGAGTGTGTGTGCGTGTGTGTGTGTGTGTATACGTGTGTGTATATACACACACACACACACACACACACACACACACATAAAATCTATTTATAAACTTGAATTTCCAGCACTGTTTCTGTGATTATATTATTAGTCATACTATGATATAGGATTTCGGTCATACCCCTACCCCTACTGTATAATACATAAACATGGAGATAACAGAAACAAAACGTGTGTCTGTGTGTCTCTCAGTTTCTCCAAGCGTGTCAATTCAGCCTGAGAGTGACCTGCCCAGAGAAGGAGAGAAGTTTTTCCTGCAGTGTTTGGGGAATGGAAATCCAGAGTAAGTCTCTCTCTCTCTCTCTCTCTCTCTCTCTCTCTCTTTCTCATTTCCATCTTTGGCATTCATGTTTTATGTATAAAGCTGAAAATGGTCAGCCTATTGATCTCCTTTCTCTCTTTAACACACACACACACACACACACACACATGCAGGGTTTGGTTTGACAGTATTACCGTGATATTTATTTTGATGTTACATGAGAAACCTTGCGTAGGTTTGTTTTAAAAGCATATCCTCTATGATCTGGAGATTCTGGAGCTTAAGGATGAAATATCATTATTTCAGATATATTTATTACATTTGGAGCTATTTAAGCCTGGTTATATCACATACATTTGTATCCCTGTAAATAGAAGTTAATGTAATTGAATATCACCCTCTACTGGTGCAGGATCGTATTACAGCTCATTATACAGCCCCTGACATCCATTAATACCACACCGACATCAATTCAACCCCATTTAGACAACCCATAGTGTCTCTCTGTCACATGTTCTTATTTGCTTTTACGCTCCATCTCTTCCTTACTGGAATGGAAGCACAAATAGGGGCTGTATGTGACGAAGATACCTGTGGTATCAGAGGCAGCATTTACAGGTTTCGTAATATCTTTTTGCTGCACCTGAATTATTATCTATAAAACATTTGGGGTCAGTAAGATTGTATTTTATTTTTATTTTAAAGAATTCAATGCTTTTATTCAAAAAGAAAAAAATGTATCAAAAGTGAAAGTAAATACATTTTTAAAGTATAACAAAGGATTTTCAAATTATAACAAAAGATTTTCAAATAAATGCTTTCTATTAATTAAACTATCCACAGAAATATTAATCAGCACAACTGTTTTCAGTATTAATAATAAATAGGAAACTCAGCTTTGGCCATCAAAGGATTAAATTACATTTAAATTACATTTTAAATATTTAAATGAAATACAGTTATTTAAAATTGTAATGAATTAAAGTGTAATGCTTTGTGTTACTATTAGCCAGTTTTTATATGTGAAACGCTACATCTCGTATAACATCTCCTTACTTGTTTTGGTGTCTTACTGTATTAAAAGTAGACTGAGATATTAGTTCAGTCATAACTACACTGCTCTATTAGCATTGTAAAAAAAAAAATATTATTTGGATTATTCACGCTCAAATAATGATACGCCTGCGTCCTCACTGTAGCTCGCTAAATCCTTGTAACACACACAGGCACACTGATTTGGACACGGTATGAGCACACAGAGAAAATACACAGTTACTTTGGCATACTGAGAGGATTTTAATGGTGAAGTGTGTAATTTTTTGATGCTAAAATACCTTCTTTTATCCCAGCAGTAGGTAGACGTCCTCAGGATGTGTGAACACTGTGACGCTATCAAAACATTTCTCTGTTCATTTCGAGTACCAGACCAGCACAGTAACATTGGCTCAACCAATAGCAGGGTGTTGGGGTGGGGCTAGGGGTTTGGTTATCCAATGGAAAACAGGAAGAGTGTTTAGGAAATCTGTTTGAACACAATCATTGGCCCTGTCCCAGATCCCACAACACTTGTAGTATTCCACCCAGAAATGGACTTTCAATCCTGATTGTGTTAAATGATAGCAGCTGTTTTTGGACATTGACTTTATTGTTTTTATTCGTAAGACCCTCCAGGTCAGGTGTGTGCCCTGGTGTGTCCCAGCTCTCAAGTTTTTTTTTCCTATATGATCAAGTCTTGTTCGTTTCACTTGACATGTGACAGAGCTCCACTGTGGTCGGGACACTTTCCAGTGCATCCCTCTGTGCTCCTCAACTCTTTTGATAGTGTGCCAAATTGCAAAACCCTTCAATCTGCTCAATTAAACGACTCTTTCTGGCTTTGCTTTTGGTTTGAAATTTCAAAACGTTGTTTATGTGGTCTGTTTTGAAATATAATCCCTCTCTCTCCCTCTTTCAGACCGACTGCGTTTGTGTGGCGGAGGAAAGACGGAGAGCTCCCCCCGATGGCAAAGGTGGATGATGCGTTCCTGCGCTTCGAGTCCCTCAACAAGTCGGATAATGGAGTTTATGAGTGCCAGGCCGATAACGGGATCGGAACTGGGGACGTAACGCACACCCTTCTGGTACAAGGTAATTAACGAGAGGCAAACGGGGACGAGCGAGGAATAGAGAGAAAAGGTGTTTTCATCATTGTTTATTACTTCTGCTGATTTATGTTTACGTTCACGTCTCCGTTTTCTGAATTTTACTTTCCTTTCTTTTTGTTTCTCTTTTTACATGACATTCTCTTTATTTCCTCTTCCATTTTCCCTCCCATCCATCATCCATCTCTCCATCTGTCATTTTCTGTTGTTGTTTTTTTTTTCTTCATTTCCTTCATCTTCCAAGACCAGGAAGATTCAGACCTCTTTATTCTCACCTCCACTCTTCCTCCATCCTCTGCTTTTTCCACATTTTCTCCTGAAACGTCAGTTTCAACATCTACCCAAGACAAAACTCTTCTGCCATTCTCAGCTACATCATCTTCCTCTACCTTCCCCACATCCACTCTTACCTTTTCCTCGACTCTCCCTCCTTTTACTTCTGCTCCTTCCACTCTCCCTCCTTCTCCTGAAGTTCTCACCACTTCTCTTTCCAACGCTCTCTTCCCTGATCTCACTCTTCTACCCTCCTCAGTTCCTGCCCGCACCCCTCCCTCACTCCCCTCCTCCTCCCCTGCCACTCCATCATCTGTTCCTCGGCTGAATGGAGTGCACACCTTTACAGGTAATCCATCGTGCACATACACAAACCTAACAATGGTTTAACATGCCACTTTTGTGCTACTGATCATAGTTACAGGTTGGTGTGTGTGTGTGTGTGTGTGTGAGATAAGGATGGGCATGGTTACCCGAGTGCTCTGAGAAGAGACTGCAATGATTAACCATGACAACACAATAATTGCCTTGACTTTTAAACTTCAAAACATTTCACACTGAACAAAATCCAGTAACAGCCGTGCACAGATCAGATAAAAGGTTTTTATTCCTGTTTTTTTTTTTAGGTATCTATTTATTTTTTCATTATGTATTTAAAATAACAATATTTAATATATTAAAGCTACTGTTAATTTAACAAAACTACAGTTGAAACTTTTGATGTCAGTACATTTATAGAAACTAATACTTTTATTCAGCAAGTATACAATGAATTGACAGTGACAGTAAAGACTTTAACATTGTGTCCTCATCAAAACAATCCTCCAAAAGTATCATGGATTCCAGAAAAATATTAAGCATCTATTTTCAACACTGAGAATAATAAGAAGAAATGCTTCTTAATCACAAATTTAGCATGTTTGAAAATTCAGCGTTGCCCTACAGGAATAAATTCTATTAATATCTTATTCATAATATCATTATTTTTTTCTACTTTAATATATTAAAATTACTGCTGTCAAATTATTAGTCGTGATTAATTCCATAATATATGTATGTGTGCTGTGTATATTTATTATGTATATGTAAATCCACACACGTTTGTATATATATATCAGAAAAACATGTTTATATATTAAATATATTTATTTATAATATAAATTATATGAATATAAATATAGGCATGTACAGTATTGTTCAAAATAATAGCAGTACAATGTGACTAACCAGAATAATCAAGGTTTTTCGTATATTTTTTTATTGCTACGTGGCAAACAAGTTACCAGTAGGTTCAGTAGATTCTCAGAAAACAAATGAGACCCAGCATTCATGATATGCACGCTCTTAAGGCTGTGCAATTGGGCAATTAGTTGAATTAGTTGAAAGGGGTGTGTTCAAAAAAATAGCAGTGTAGCATTCAATCACTGAGGTCATCAATTTTGTGAAGAAACAGGTGTGAATCAGCCCCTATTTAAGGATGAAGCCAACACTTGTTGAACATGCATTTGAAAGCTGAGGAAAACGGGTCGTTCAAGACATTGTTCAGAAGAACAGCGTAATTTGATTAAAAAGTTGATTAGAGAGGGGAAAACCTATAAAGAGGTGCAAAAAATGATAGGCTGTTCAGCTAAAATGATCTCCAATGCCTTAAAATGGAGAGCAAAACCAGAGAGACGTGGAAGAAAACGGAAGACAACCATCAAAATGGATAGAAGAATAACCAGAATGGCAAAGGCTCAGCCAATGATCACCTCCAGGATGATCAAAGACAGTCTGGAGTTACCTGTAAGTACTGTGACCGTTAGAAGACGTCTGTGTGAAGCTAATCTATTTTCAAGAATCCCCCGCAAAGTCCCTCTGTTAAAAAAAAGGCATGTGCAGAAGAGGTTACAATTTGCCAAAGAACACATCAACTGGCCTAAAGAGAAATGGAGGAACATTTTGTGGACTGATGAGAGTAAAATTGTTCTTTTTGGGTCCAAGGGCCACAGGCAGTTTGTGAGACGACCCCCAAACTCTGAATTCAAGCCACAGTACACAGTGAAGACAGTGAAGCATGGAGGTGCAAGCATCATGATATGGGCATGTTTCTCCTACTATGGTGTTGGGCCTATTTATCGCATACCAGGGATCATGGATCAGTTTGCATATGTTAAAATACTTGAAGAGGTCATGTTGCCCTATGCTGAAGAGGACATGCCCTTGAAATGGTTGTTTCAACAAGACAATGACCCAAAACACACTAGTAAACGGGCAAAGTCTTGGTTCCAAACCAACAAAATTAATGTTATGGAGTGGCCAGCCCAATCTCCAGACCTTATTCCAATTGAGAACTTGTGGGGTGATATCAAAAATGCTGTTTCTGAAGCAAAACCAAGAAATGTGAATGAATTGTGGAATGTTGTTAAAGAATCATGGAGTGGAATAACAGCTGAGAGGTGCCACAAGTTGGTTGACTCCATGCCACACAGATGTCAAGCAGTTTTAAAAAACTGTGGTCATACAACTAAATATTAGTTTAGTGATTCACAGGATTGCTAAATCCCAGAAAAAAAAAATGTTTGTACAAAATAGTTTTGAGTTTGTACAGTCAAAGGTAGACACTGCTATTTTTTTGAACACACCCCTTTCAACTAATTGCCCAATTGCACAGCCTTAAGAGCGTGCATATCATGAATGCTGGGTCTTGTTTGTTTTCTGACAATCTACTGAACCTACTGGTAACTTGTTTGCCACGTAGCAATAAAAAATATACTAAAAACCTTGATTATTCTGGTTAGTCACATTGTACTGCTATTATTTTGAACAATACTGTAAATACATTTTCAAATATATACTGTATGTATGTGTATTAATATATATATACATAATAAATATACACAAATATATATTATGCACACTAAAACTTTTATTTTGAATGCGATTAATCATTTGGCAGCACTAATTCAAATGAAAAAAGTTATTTAAAATGTTAATACTTTTTCAGAATATTACTGTTTTTCCTTGATCAAATAAATGCAGCCTTTGTAAGACTTCTTTCAAAAAACATTTTCCTAAATCTAAACTTTTAAATGGAAGTGAATATTGTTTGGCAATACCTTTTTTTTTTTTTTTTTTGCAATCGATATATTACATGGTCAACATACATTTAGAGTCTGTCTGGTTAAAGGAATGGTTCACAGAAAAATGAAAAAGTCATTATTTACTCATGTTGATCCAAACCTGTATGATTTCTTTCTTTCATGGAACAGAAAAGGTGAATATAATAAATGTGAATGAGAACTGTGGCTGTGAAGCTCCATTAATGACAAAAACACCATGAAAGTAACAGAGAAGTATATCTGTCTTCTGAAGCCATGTGATTCATTATTTTAATCATTATTCATTGAGAATACAATGCAGCTTTTCCTCATGAGAGACAACATTGTTCGATTTACAGTATGAATCGATAATTCTTCTTTTTAGTTGGATATTTTCATTTGATTTAGTTCAAAAAACTGTTCTTAATGATTAGTTCTTGAATTGGACTGATTTGATTCTCAAGCTCCGTTCTTTAACTCCTTGCAGACCTCATTCATATAAATGATATTCTTCAAAAATGTACCCTTTATTGTTCCACAGAAGAAAGTCATAAAGGTTTGGAATTGCACCTGAGGTTAAATAAATGATGACAATTCCATTATTGGACCTGTGTCTCCTAATGCATGTCATGTTCATGTTGTAAACATGCAAAAAAAAAAAAAAAAAAAAAAACAGACAGATGTGTAGACACCCCTCACCTCCTCTCTTGAGAACGTGCTTGATTCATCTTTGACGTACCTGTTTAGGCAAAACGACCGGAATGCCCATCCCTGGTGTGTGGGTGGAACAGCTTGAATGTGTCACTTCATGATCTAACAGGTTGTGTTTGTGCGTGTGAGAAAGATAGAGATGTATATTGAGATCTCCAGTGCAGTATCACAGAAGCATGTTGAGCAGCATCTGCTGTCGGCTTTGACTGTAATGCAGGATTTAACCAGCCACATCTCACGGCAAAGCCTCTGATTATCCAGCCACACAATCTGACACCTCACCTTCCCTCCAAACATTCACTTCAGTTATTTTATTATTTCTCTACGTGAAATCCTCTTTAATACTCTTCCAAGGTTTTTTTGGTAGTGTTCAGTGAGTGCATTCAGGTGTACAGTGCACACATGCATGCTCACGCAGGTTTTTTCATCATTTCTCTTTGTTCCTTTTCTTGCTTCACATTTCGTGCTTCCACTCATGTGGTCCTCATCCATCCATCCATCCATCCATCCACTCATCCATCCACCCATCCATTCATCCTCCTGAGAAGAACCCGGGGTGAATGCTGAAGGTATTGTCATCTCTCTCTCTAACCTTCTCTCTTTTTCTTTCTTTTCCTCCTTTTTCTTTTAGTATTGTCCTGTCTTTCTTTTTGGATCTTTGATTCTCCTCTGTCTGTCTTTCATTTGTCTATTAATTTTTGATGGATCTGCGTCTTTTTATTAGCTACAACTCTGTTGAATTGCACTGTCATTATGAACATAGTTAATGGTGCAGGAACGTTGTTAATGAAGGCAAAACATTTTATATTACATGGAAAACTATTAATATCAGCGTAAATTTGCTGGTTCATTGAAAGCTTATAACTGAATTAGGTTGATGCCAAAAACTGCATTTTCAGCCAATTTTGAAAACAATCTCGCTTAGAAGAATGAATGAGATCTTATTGATGCAGCTCAGTTTTTGCTACAGGGAGGTCCAGCCATCTGTAGCCTGCTGGAACAAGCAGAACCATGTCATCAGCAGTGAATCATTTCAACCTGGAAATGCATCTTCCCCCTTTATCAATCTGGTCATTTGCAGAGCCTGACTGATAAGGGATGCCGAATTCTGCCACTTTACATGCTGCAAGTTCGATTCTGTCCCCTCCTCGCGGGTCTTTTTCCACATTGTACTAATTTAAACCATAGTATATTTGCATCATCAACACGAATGCATCAAGCAGAGACCCTCCCCTGGGGGGGGACTTCAATCTCTGTTCAGAAATGTGTAACACTGTGAGATCCCAACGGGGGGCCAGAGCCTGTTCTATTCGTATGGAATTCAAAGGAGCGCATGCCTTTATATCCTGAATAAACTATTTTCACAAAATAAATCGATTGCATTTGTACTAATCTTCAACATTTTGCCATAACAGTTTGGATGGAGCTACATTTGGAGATTAGCAATTTTTATACCCAGCATTACATAATAATTTCACCAACATGAAATTCAAATAAAGACACCATATCAGCGTCATTATATGATTAACTTAAAAGACGAATATGGCTCAAGACCAAACCCCTCTTCTCTCTGCCATGAGTACTAACACTGGCTCTAGCATTATAGCTAGCTAACGGCTTGGAACGAGAAGGTGCCACATATTGAATAATTGTTCATTCCGCTTTTTTATTAACATTTTATTATCCAAACTAATTTTCTATTTAATGCATTGCAAAAGATGCAAAAAATGTGAGATGCTCGCCGAAGTCAATTTCTGCAGAGAAAAACAGCAATGAGAAATGAGAAATGATTTGGAAGCAAATCACCATCAATAGAACATCAGTTATTCTGTATGAACCAAATCTGGAACGCTATTTTCAAAAAGGGAGTATGATTTCTTTGTGTATTCTTAAGTTCAGAAAACACCGATTAAATACACTGAACTTCACATCAAATAGCTTGGGTCCTCACCAAAAACACTTATAAAACCTTTAAAAAAGGCCTGATTTACCAGTGTGTTTAACCAGGCATATACATTCTGCCTTTTAATGGTTTTATTTGAAGTGCATCAACACAATTTCCTCTAATTTTACATTTAAGTTTTCTTTGCCATCGTCTATGTCTAAAATTATTCTTTAAAAAATGGTAATAGTAATTAAATAATTCAATTAAAGGATCTCAATATAAATATCTAATAAATAAAGCTATATCGTTGAAAATGATTGATTTTAGTTTTAATGTGATATTTTTGATGCATTAATTCTAGCCAGTAATTATTTTAATATGAGTGCTTCCGTAATTGATATTATTAAACAGTTCTATTTAGCTGAAAAGACCCCTGAAAGAGCTTTAGAGCTTTCTACCTTTTCTGTTTTTTCTCTCTTTCACTTTCCCTCTCTTTGCTTCTATCTGTTTCTCTTTTCTCTCTGTCACTCTCAGGGCTTCTTGTCGTGTCACTCAGCACTCACTCTGTTCGTCCTCCTTCATCCTCTCTGCTCTCAACTATTGCCCCCGTTTTTTTTCTTCTTCTCCTGAAGCGTGCGAGCGTCAGGGTGACTGTTAACTTGTCTTGTTTTGATGGAGTATTGTTTGAGAAAGAGACAGAGATTGTGCTGTGGGTGGGAGTGATGGATGTCGTTCAGGCAAAGTCACTGAAGCTTATGATGGACTCTTCGCTGAAATCTTGCTTTTGATTATTCACGTGTTTCCTTTCAAACAGAGAGGTCAGCGGCTCTTGGGGCTTCACTGTAGATGGAAAATGACATTGTAGTAACTTGCCAGCCCATTACCATTACAAATACACTTCACACATTATATGAACTATATAGAATAAATCATCATATTAGAATGATTTCTGAAGGATCATGTGACACTGAAGACTGGAGTACTGATGCTGAAAATTGAGCTTTGCATCACAGAAATAAATTACATTTGAAAAGATATTAAAATAGAAATCAGTTATTTTAAATTGATATAATATTTCACAATATTATTGTTTTAATGTATTTCTGTTCAAATAAATACTGCATTAATGAGCATAAGAGACTTTTTTCAAAAACATAAAAAAAAAACTTATTGACCTCAAACTTTTGCATGATAGATGTAATGATGTAAAATTACATGAAAAAGACCTGTGCTTCTTTTCTCTATATTTAAATGGGGGGGGGGGGGGGGGGCATCAGTGATTATCATGTTGTGTGAGATATTTTAGTTCAGTTTGCTTGAAAATGTCAAGGGTCCTATTAAAGAGGAGAGATCACTTGAAATTGTTTCCAAAGATAAGCATTATTGTGCATTAGGGCTGGGAAAAAGATCCACACATTGCAACGCTTTCTCAAGGGAATCTGCAAACGGGGGGTAAAAATGGATTTTAAATGTATAATTTAATTTTAAATAATGTTGTTTATGGAAAAAGCATGTGTGGTATTATCAGAGGGGTTGTATTTTTGTCAGAGCATGTGGTTGTGCATAATCGTGATTCTCTTTTATTCAAGTATGCGTAACGTTTCTCAAATCCAGATGAAAATTTGCATCAACCTGAATAGTTTTAGCACGAATTTCCATCAGTGATTCATGTCGCTTTTAAATTGAAGTATTCTGAGAACACAACTTTTCAAATTCATATTGCACATTTCCATCTATTGTACAGTCTGCATTTACAGCAAAGAGAATCACTAGGTCTTTTGTTACATTTCAAAATACGTGCAACTCTATGGCTTTATACAATACAGATTGTCAAAGCAGCTTCTCAGAGATTAACAAGAAAATAGCAGAGTTAATTATGAAAACTCAACTATTGAGAAATGTATTGTTTGTAATTGCATTGTGACTCCCTGAATCAAACCCAGATTGTGAGGATTTCCAGTGTTAAAGTACGTGAATGACCTCTGCTGTGTTTGTGAAGATGTGGTGGGGATGAATAAGAATGATATGTGTATCAGTCTTTTGAGTTTCATCAGAAATCTCTCTCAAACTTTTCTCAGATTTTGCCTGGTCACTTATGTTAAGACATCTTTTGTCGTTCTGATTGTCCTCTCTGCACAGCTTTGACTATCTCCCTGTCTTTCTGTCCATTTCTCAGACCCCACAGCGATGTCCACCTCTTCAGGAGTAGACCATGCTGTGATTGGCGGAGTGGTTGCTGTTATTGTCTTCATCATGCTTTGTCTCCTCATCGTCCTCGGCAGATACCTCATCAGACACAAAGGTACAACACATTCACACACAGCCCTAATCAGACACAATGAAATCCCTCGCTGTCTTTCACACACACGTACAGACCTAATCAGACACAAAGAGATCTCACACACACACACACACACCTGGGGCGTCTGGAGGGCTTATAACCTTCTGGGACTG
The DNA here is from genome assembly GCF_023724105.1 of Carassius gibelio. Taxonomy (NCBI): domain Eukaryota; kingdom Metazoa; phylum Chordata; class Actinopteri; order Cypriniformes; family Cyprinidae; genus Carassius; species Carassius gibelio. Next base: position 25,591,831 of record NC_068372.1, on the reverse strand, counting down.
TTCAAATTCCTGACAGAGGGTCTGGCAGCATCCTGCCCTATCAGCAGCTTTTTTATTATTAATTTTATGGATTTTGTCTTGACAAACATTCTAGACACTTGACTCAAAATCTCATTGTTGACTGGGACATTATACTTGTAAATGAACCACGTGCCTCACTGCAATGGTGTACCTACAAAAATAAATAAACAAACAAACAAACAAAAACATAAGAAAAATGGCTGAGAAATTAAAAACAAATAACAAATGTAAAAATGAAATTAAAAATGCTGAGTTTATGAACACAGAATGAGAGAACAAAGTAAAGGTGCAGACTAGGTTGCATGTCCTTGCTATTATATAAATGCATATCAGGTTGCATAAATTCATGTTTTAAAAGCAAGATGTTACATTACCTCTAATAAAACATAAGTTGCATCATTATGTTTTATGGAAATTAACACATAACTGTAGGTACTTTAGCATTTAAAAGGGTTTGAGTACATCTCTTACCTATCTCTTATTTTCCATTACAGCATAAATGTATTAACATAGGAATCATGGTCACATGACATTTTATATATATATATATATATATATATATATATATATATATATATATATATATATATATATATATATATATATATATATAAATGCATGCTCAAATGGATTATTGTTGTAGCCTTTTCTGTTCATTCTTGTTCCCAGCCTATAATAACAAGATTGTTGATAGAACAGCAGAGTTGAATGCATTAATTTTGTTTAAAAATAAATAAATCAAAGTACTGTATACATTACGTGTATGTTACCCCTGTTCTGACATTATAACTGTGACACAATCTGAATGAGGTATTTTTTATAGTTTAGTGGACTGGAGAGGGAGTTCTCAAATTTAGATTTCTGCATAAAAGACATCAGTTTCTTTTATTTAAAAAAAAATGCAAGAACAATTCTGTCCCATCTTATATCCTCTAAAAAACAGCTATTTTGCAGAGTGCAAGCAGCAATTGACAAAGACTGACAGACTGTGTCACTGCACAGAGGGAATCTGTAAACAGATCATCACAGCTGTGCTTCAGCTTTCCCTCTGTATCTATCTATGACTTCAAGAAAAGCTGTCAGAGGCAATACATTTGGGAAAAGCAGCCTGTTTTCAGAGCCAGGGAAGAAATGCTGAACAAGGATTTAATGCAGCTGTGCACTGAAAGATCATACTGTGTGTACTCTTTGGTGAGGTATTAATGTAAACACAGTTGGTTAGGTCTTAAGTGAAACCGGTCAGAAAAAAATCAGTTATGCCTATGTATTTAAAGACTTTGGATCTTGATGTGTAAATGCAGCTTAATAGTCTTCTCAATAATATTTATTTGTTAAAGTCGTAGTTCACCCAAAATTGAACATTGAAAATTTTGTCATAATTTACTCAACATCATGCATGAATTTCTTTCTTCTATTGAACACAAAATAAGATATTTAGAAGAATGTTTGTAACCAAACAGTTGCTGGTAGCCATTGACTTCTGTAGATTTTTTTTTCTTTTCGTTTTCTGTACTATGGAAGGCAATGGCTACCAGAAACATTTTTTTTTTCAAACATTCTTCAAAATTTTTTTTAGTTAAGTTGTGATATTAACAGAAAATCCCAGTCTTCAGTTCCTGATTTCCTGTTCAACAATTTTTTTTTATTATTATCAACACTGATATAATTGAACTTGAACACACGCAACAAAAAAAGACATGTGAGAAAAGACATGTATAATGTAATAATAATATACAGTATAATATAAAATAAGCATTCAACAAATCACTGAAAATACACAATTAATGAAGATGATATACAAATAGAAGTAACAAATAAAACAGATACAGCTGTGGTTTCACTCTCTCTCTCTCTCTCTCTCTCTCTCTCTCTCTCTCTCAGGTACGTACCTGACTCATGAGGCGAAAGGTTCTGATGACGCTCCTGATGCAGACACAGCTATCATTAATGCTGAGGGTGGCCACTCTGGGGTGGATGACAAAAAAGAGTACTTCATCTAGAGATCCATCCCTCCGCACCCTCTTCCTTCAGATGCTTCAAAAACAGGGATGGCAGAAGAGAGAGGATATATGTGAGAAAACAAAACAAAACAAGTGTTGACCTGTTGGAACTGGAGGACCTCAAATATGCTTCGACACACAGGACAGGGACGTGAGAGTTGACGCATGGGCTCATTTTTACACACACACTATTCCTTTATTACCATAATGACACATGAGCAAACACACAAGATGAGACGTAAACAGTAACAACAGGCAATATGACGGTGACCACACTTCCCTCGCCTCCCATGATTCCTTTCAAACGGTCCAGATGTACTCTGGCACATGTTGCACAGTGATATGTGCATGCATGAACTTTCAAGATACACGGTCTGCTCCCAAAACCATTGAAAGACAGACTCGTAAAACAGCCACGCATGCAAACACACACCGAACAAAAAGTGTCTTAAACTGAATACAAAATTTGAATGAATTTAAACCATTCAACCCTGCAATATCACTGACAGACACACACACACACACACTCATGTACATCACACCAATGTTACATTACATCACACATACAGAATAACCAGGCAAAAACAGCAGCCCCTGCAACCATTGTATGGGACAACCAATATAAATTATAAATACATATATATATATATGATTATATAGTATCATTTTTACTCAGTGTGCTGTAAATATATCCTCCATCTCTCTCTAACCTCACTGTCTGATATTGCAGTATATACTCTCTGAGCCTGCCTGGTTTTCGTACATGCGTGGAAATGCCGAGTTGCTAAAAAAAAAAAATATCTGGACTATAGAAGAAAAAAAACACATGGTGTTATGAAAACTTCAGTAATATTTGTATGAATTACGTTCTCTTAAAGTTTGATTTCTGGTGTTTACTGTTGGTGCAACAGTCTAGTGTCATTTCATCAACCTGGGAAGATTATTATGATCATTATTACTATTATTATGAGGTCCTCAATCTTAATGTATTACATTGTGCGCTGATGTGTCATTGTATCAGGCCCAGATGTGTTGCTCACTCACGCCACCTTCAGGAATGAATCTCCTCTGTTCTTCAGTGGCGGGACTCTCCGAAAAAGCAGGGTAACAAACTACTGCTCTCTTTCTCTTACTGGTCATATTCCCACTCTCTTCCACAGTTCTCTCCTGTCTGTTCTTCCCCTCCTCTTACAGTCATAAAGCTAGATTATTTCTAGACCTATGCCATCACTGTAACCAGAGACCATGGTGACATTTGGAGGGAGTTTGGGGGGTGTAGTCAGCTGCATCATGCAATAAACGGAGGTGATTTTATTTAATAAAATTATTGAATTTAATTAAATCTGGCTTATTAAAGGTGATGTGTGTAATTTTAAGCATGTTAAAAACCTTCCTCCTGTCCAATCTTAATCTGCGAATAGACTGTAAATAAGCCATTTGTAGGTTGATTTCCTGTGGCACTCTCAAAACATTGCTCTGTTTGTTTGAGCATCCTGACCTCCCGACTTACTGTATAACTTAGGCTCAACCTGTGGCATTCAGTCTGATTCAGTTTGGAGGCGCTCAAATTACACACTTTACTTTCAAATGTGTTGTATGTAAATTTCTTGAAATGCATGAATTCTGTTTCGCCATGAATCCAGTTGATTTTTGCCTAATCTGTACTGGTCTGGTGACAGATTTGATTACAGAAAAATGGCCAGTTGTCATATCTGTATCACGTATTCCTTTTCAAAAGCTGTTTTCCTAGAGGAGAAGGTTGGAATGGTGACTTAGGGGTTGAGCTGTGGTGTTCATACAAGTGATGTGTGTTTGAATCTGGCTTGTGACACTTTTCAGTTCCATTCCCCTGGACTCTTCACAATATTTCTTGTCTTAAACATGGCAAATGGTCAAAAAGTAGAATGATATTCAAATAGTGAAATGCACGTTTTAATGAAATGTAATTTGGCCCCAATGAAAGGGACCTTTAAATCAGTTTAGGTATGTTTTTTGTTCACGTGGGATGATATGGTCATGCGTTTAATGCATATGTATGTCACAACTAAGTAGTAACTGATCGATTACAACTAAAACCAATCCTCTACCTTCAGACTCCCTCAACATACCTCATTCATGCCAGCAGACAATGAGTTTCTGAGATAAGCAGTTCAATCGACTGCCACAAGATGGCGATAATGCATTTATAATCCCACACATCTCTATCTCTCTCTCTCTCTCTCTCTCTCTCTCTCTCTCTCTCTCTCTCTCTGTCTCTGTCCTTTACAAGCAGTAGAACTTTCAGTTAGCTATCAATCAAATCAGTGCTTAATTTTAAATTATGTTGTTTACTTTTATTCTGCTGTAGATGTGAATACTGTCGTTTGTAATTTTACGTTCTTTTTTTAAATAATTTTTTTGATGCTAAATTTCTTAGACTGGAAGAAGGTGTAGATTATAGTTTCCATGACTTTTGTTTTTGTTTATAATCTGTAATTTTTTTTTATGATTTAAATGTGATTAGTGTTGCCTTGAACAGTCCACACACTCAAGTGAGCACAGACACACATGTTGCGTGTGTCTGTGTTTACACGCGTGGAAGATTTTCACACTGGCCCACCAAAACAGATGCAGGAAACACTGAAAGTGTTATTACGTTTTGTTTATGGAGTTATGTTAGATTCATTTTTTTTTTAATGATAAGTCTTCCTTTAGAATAAATATTCATATCATGTGGAACTATTCATGTGTATGTTGATTTGTATTCTGGCTGATGATGTCATCTGAACGGGACTGAACTCTTGAGATCATCATCATTGTGGGTTCTGTTTGTTTGATGGTCTGTTTAGACAGTATTTGCTTTTTGTTACAAAAAGAGATCCCTTGTTAACTTCAAAATAAATATACATTTGGGTTAACCTAATTTCAGTGGTTATTTTTGTTATTATAAAAAATACTAAGAATCATTTAATATTATTTAAAACTAATAATTACATGACAAATGAAAATGTGCAGTTATGATTTTTACCTGATCTAACCCTACATTACTTACTAAAGTACATTATAAATTCATAAACATTTTAAAAAAATCAAGCATGTAAAAATAAATTTAAATAAACTCTTTAAAAATATAAAATAAACGTGGAATAGTTTTATTTATATCTCATATTTGTTGGAATATATTTAAGATTCTTGATTGAAAAAGAAAAAGAAATGTATTGACCTTTTGAATTGTTACTTTAGGAATATGGGGCAAGCTGTCACAATGCTAACCTTCTGTTTATTTGACAATAATTTAGAAATTTTAAAGCTATTTTAAATAAACAAATAACATTTTCTACAGCCTTTATGTATTTAAAATGAAAATGTAACCGTAGAAGTTTTTTTTAATTATGAAGAAAAAAAAAATCATGAAACAACATAAGTGCTCAGAAAAGGTGTGGCAATAACACATAGGCTAAAACACACGTGACAACTTGCCCCAACCCGCCATTGTGAAAAATACTTTTGTCATGAGAGCACAGTAAAGCCTTCACATTCTTTTACAAAAATCTACTTCTATATAATATTGTATTATATTCCCTTGTTTGTCCCACTGCTTTTCAAAAATATTATGCCATTTGTCATTTAAATTAGAGAAGAGTATTAACCCCCCCAAAAATCTGAATTTATATCAGTTGTGAACCAGGTGTTCGGAATCAACATGCTAGAGAAATCAAAGACTTTGCAATCGAACGGCTGTAGCCATTGTGACAACTTGCCCCGGTAACAACTAACCTCAGTCTCCTCTATATATGAATGATAATAAGGTCTGTTAATTCCCAACTGCTCCTTATTTGGATAATAATGGTCGTCTGATTGAACAGCTGGCAGATTTTAAAAGGTGAAAAATAATGTGTGTATAAGATCTAAGATCTGTCGAGCTGTGACATTGAACAGCGTGTAAGGACGACAAACGCAATGTGTGTGTGAAAGAGAGACAGAGAGAGAGAGAGAGAGAGAGAGAGAGAGAGAGCTCCGTCGGCGCAGTACCGAGCGAGTCCTCCGGTGATCTCAGAGAGATGCTTTTCTCCTCCACAATAAAAAACCGAGATTTACTGAAAGAAAGAGATTCTCCAGCGCGCTCATCCACACACATCTCGCGCGCTTCTGCTGAGGAGAGAAGAAACATGCGCTGAATGAATGAACGCAGCCCGTCTGCGCGCGAGTGACATTATCAGCACCGGTTCGCGGGGGTTCAGAGTCCAGTGTGAAGAAGATGATCTGATGCTGTGTTTTCTGAGTGACAGAGGCGCAGATGGGCTTCAGCATGACTTGCCTCTGGATCTTAACTTTGGCCATCAGTGTTCACAGAGGTAAGACACGAGCCGCCTTCACAAGCAGCCAAATTTCTTCATTCAAATGCGTCTGCCTCTCTGTCACACGCTCGCGCACAGCTGAAGGTGTTTTAACTTAGTTACTATGGTAACGCTATAGGTTAAATAGCGCTTTGTTGTATAATCTCGTGTCATGGTTTTTAAATAGTAGGTTTTGGACAGTATGGCCCAATGGTGACATTATGCGCGTGTGTAAATTATTTTAAATGCTTATAATTTTTGAGAAAAATCTAAAATGTTATAGGCTCAGTATATTTCGTTTTTTATGGCTGTTATGAATGGCAGTTTTCAGGATCATGTTCGCACCTCCGATCCGCCGCCGTGCAGCTCGCGCTCTGTAAGGTAATTCAGGGTCTCGCGCCTCCCGTCTTGCTCGCGTGCGCGTGACTGTGTGCAGTAGCTACAAAAACCGTTTTCCGCGGGACGCATCACTGGTGACGGCGATATTTGACTGAGAAGAAACCACATCTAGATGAGTTCCGCGGACGAACGTGACTGTAGTGTAAAATGTAACAGTGAATGTGAATGAAAGGTGGGTTCTGCTTTGCCGCCAAGAATGAATGAAGAAAAATAAACAAATAAACATGTTGATGCGTGTGTGTATGTGTGTGTTAGCAGTTAGCAATTATTAGTTAGTGTATATATATAGTTATATAGTGTTTATATATAGTTTTTTTATTTAAATTGGTAAACTGTAACTTATTTCTGTAGCTAAATGGTAAAAATAATACATGCATTAAAATATGTATAACGTTACAGATGTTATATGTAAGGCATGTCATTCTAACAGAAATATTTTAAAAACATGTTAGAAGTAAACATTATTAATTACCTTATAATTTATGGAAAAATATATATAGTTTAGTTTTACAAATATTGTTGAAATTATATACAATATAATGTTATTAGTAATGAATGATTGTGAATTATTTTATAGAGTATGGAGAAAGGGACATTCCTAATTCACAGTGGGAACACTTTTCTTCTGACTTTATTTAAAAATTATTAATAATAAAAATGTATTTATTGTAATTTAATAGTTATTTATTTAAAAGTACTTTTATTTTGTTAGACAGTTGATTGTATTATTTTGCCTTTTCTATTATAGCTACTGTTTATAGCATTATTTCAGGGTTGTTTGCTATTCTGTTGGTGTTCTATTTCATTATTCATCATTACTGAACAATTTTGATAAACTTTAAATCATCATGTCACCTTCTATTACATTGTTATCAGAAGAACATATAATTTGAAGGGAAACTAAATTAACTTTGAAATCATACACTATAGATCACTGGGGTCCCCGGGGCCCCAAATACAAAGAAAGCAAATTCAGTCTCAACAGAACATTAGAGATAATAATAACACAGCCATTTTGTGCTTCTTAATTCAACCGGTGTGTCTGCAAATATCTGTGGATGTGTAGGTGAAGATCAGAGAGTGCATTCTCTCAGATCTGATACTTGTTAGCGGATTTTCTTGATAGTGTAGAGGAAGACACAGAGAGAGAGGTGCACGATGAAAGAAAGAGACTGAGGGAGGTGAGACCTGTTTGCAGGAAGTGTCAGCAACTTTCTCTGATCGAGGGATTTAGAGAAGAGAAAGAGAGAGGGAGAATGATGGATTGATTGAGAGTGAGTGCACCGAGTGACACAGACATGTTGTGATGGAGGGATAGCGTGATGGAGAGATAAGGAGACAGGCCCGACTCAGTCTATCAAGGGAAGGAATGCATAGGGAGGTAAAGAAAAGACTGAGGGAGGACAGACGAGAAAATTATGTTATTTTTTAATTAGTCTGCAGTATCATGTGTTTAACATTCCTAGTGTGATCTCGAGAGCCCTTGTGTAAACGTACCATGACCACATGACCACACTGTACAGAAGAAAAACGCTGACCTTTTTAGATCTTTGACATTATTTGTTGTTTTTGATGTTCTGTTCAGCTTCCTGGGATGTGAAAACATTAGGTCTTATTAAAAAAAAAGAACAAAATGAACTTGTAAATCATTAATGAATCCATTTTTACACAAACTATCCCTTGAATCGAATGCACTAAATTCCATAAGAATGACGTTATACAGAATTTACACACACAGAAACGTTTTTGAATCCATTCCCTAATGAAATGGCAGAATCAGAGCTTATTTGGACCATTCATGATTTAAGTTAATTGTATTAATTTAGCTATCTTTATGTTTTGTTTTGTCAAATTGTTATATTTTCACAATACACGTGAGTTCAAAGCAGCTTTTAGAAATTCATGATGTTAATGTTTATAATATCTCCACATTTTCATGCCTTATAGTCACATAAAAAAAAGCATTTTGTGAAAATACAAGAAATCAAACATTTGAGATATGCTATTTATTTAATGTAGCTTTACACAAGTCTATGTATGTGGATAAAATTGGACATTTGTATCCAACTTATAATAGTTACATTTTTCAACGAAAAAAAAATTCAGGCAGCTGAGATTTGCTGTATGCTTTACTTGAATGTACTGTACAGTATGTGGATACATGTCTAACAATACTGCATACCCAACATATCAAGTATAAATAAGCACATGATGATGACACCATGATTTTTTTATATAGTATATGCCCTTTAATTTATATTTATTTTTTGAAGAATCTGTTTGCATCCCAAGAAACCTAATGTTCCTGTTAATCAGGGGTGGACCTACACATGTAATGAGCTTCAGTTCAATTTCATCTACAGTTCATTACTTCTAGTATTACTTTCATTCACATATGATTCAAAATGCCTTGAGCCTGATCGTGACAGAAAGACAAAAAACTCCTAACACATTGTTTTCTTAAGCTTAACATTTTATATTAAGTATTCTTTTAGGAGACAATGACCAGCAGAATACAGTGTCGTGGAAAACAAACATTTGAAATCATCAAGCAACATGCGGTAGCGTTGCCCATTACCCAGCATGCTTTGCAACTGAAGTATAACTGAGTGAGTTTGGAAAATTTGATAAATTATGGACTATCTGGTAAAAGGTTTCAAAACTAGTTTGGGGGATTGTTTGTAGTTAAAAGGATTGTTCACCCAAAAATGTGAAATCTCCCAGCATTTATACTCACCCTCATGCTATGGAAGTCAGTGGGGTCCTTCAGTTGTTTCAAAATATATTTTTATGTTCAACAGACTAAAGAAAGTCATACAGGTCTGGGAAAATGTATGACAGAATTTTCATTTTAGGGTGAACAATCCCTTTAACTATCCCTTTAAGTGTACTACTGGAATTTATCATATAATTTCCCTAAATCCTTACACTTTAACTAATGGAAAAAATATGTATATTTTAGCTGTTTTTTTATTTAGTTTAACTTGAAAAGAAAAATTATCAAACAAAATTTAGGAAACAGAAATTTAAAAAATATAAAACAAATAGTTCAAAATATTCAGAAAAGCTGCAAAATCTCATCGATGCTAAAATAACACTGTCTTGTACACACTGTATGACTTAGTGTAGTGAGACACAAATGTTTAAAATGTCTGATGTTACAACTTTTTCAAAGAATATAGAAAAGTTTTATTAACATTTAGAAGTTGCATAAATGTGCCAATCATTTTGAAACTGGTTATTTTAATCCTATTGTACATTTTTCTCATTCATAGATCAGTGGTATATCAGTCTAACTGCATCTACTGTAGAAGACACAAGTGTTTGGGAATGTTTCCATGCACTTTGTAATAAGGCAGTAGATGAAGATTTATTTTGGATGACACTTAAACCAATGTGAGACAGTGAGAGAAACATTGATGGATTGCAGTATATATCTTTAGCTACGCAAGTCTGTTTAATTACTTGGGAAACTAGTGAGCATTACATTTCGTTGGCGTGTGGACCAAACAGCATTAGCAGTGGGCTTTTTGTTTTTTAACAACTACAATGATGGAATGTTGTCTCCAAATGCCTGGATTTCTATTTATAATGAGGTGATTTCTTAGTGTAGTGTATTAATATTAGTGCACCATGTTGCTCAACACACTTATAATAGTTGTTTATAGTAATTTGTCCCTGGACTTGTATAAACCTGCATGTGTTTAAAACAGGAGCAGAAAGTCGTTCATTTCAGCACAGAGATGATCATCTGGAAACATCTCATTTATAGCCGATGCTTGTGTAGAAGAAATTTCAGTCCCAGATCTGTCTGGGCTAGAGATCTCTCCAGTGGGTTACTAGTAGGCAGCAGTAATTTTGTTAGATGAATAACTGGGGCACAGGTGTGAAGACATACGTGCACGTTTGGACAAGAATAAGACTTTGTGGATTCATAAGGAGACTGTGAATACAGTTATATATGCAAAGGCACACATGTACACACATTTGAACCTATTTTTAAACTGTAAACATGTGATGGTATTAGTGTTTTTGTAAAGCAAACAGATGTACTATATATATATATATATACATGCATACATTTTGTGCATAAATTTATAGTTAACTAAAACCATAAAAAACCATTGAAATAAATGTTAACTGAAAAAAAGATAACACTTTACAATAAGGTTTCATTTGTTACAAATTTGATAACTATATTAGTTAACTACATAGTAACTAATTATTATTTGTTAACGTTCATTTCAACATTTACTAAAGCAGTAATAAAATTAACCGTTGTGTCTGTTAAGATTTTTTTATGTGTCTGTGCTAACATGAACTAACAAAAAGAATATTAGCTAACGTTAAAGATTTTTGTTATTCTCATTGTTGGTTATTTTTTGTAAACACATTAAATTATATTAACTAGTGGGACCTTATTGTAATGTTTTACAAATTATATATATATATATATATTTCAGCTTTATTTTGTAGTTATTTCTCATGCAAATGACTAACTAGAACAAAAATGACTAAAACACACAAAAAAATACTAACATTTTAACTAAAATAAAAATGGGAAATACAAAAAACTAATGAAGTATATACAGAATAACACAAATTTCCATAGGCCAAAATAATGTAATATATATACATATTTTGATATTCCAGTTGCGCAATTTAATACTTTTTTATTTATAATATAAATATAGAGTGAAACCCTGCCCCAGTTTCCATTATATAAACATACCCCGAAACCCTTGCAATAGAACAGATACTGAAGTTTGAGCACCCATACTGCGTGTGCTCTCAGGGCCCAAAGTCCCAACACTGGCCTTGAACAGTTAATTGGCCTTAATTGATATAATAGATGTTCATGAACCTTACTGACCATGAATGAAAAAAAGTTTGTGTGAGATCTGTAGTCAATATTCTTTTTTCTTTTTTCTTTTTTTGAATATTCATTGTATTCATTTTTTTGTATAATGTTGTTTAGTGCTCTGTGTAATATATTGATGATGTAATTAGTGGGGCCTTGTTGTTAGTATATGAATGTACGTATGTTTGAGAGCACTGCAGTTATCACTGAGGAAGAGCGGGCGGCATAAAGGGGGAAAACATTTTTGCACTGTCTCTTTTTTTTTTAAAATAAATTAGTTACTATAGCAACCCTGGAAGCAGAGGCAGAGAGGGAGGGAGATGGGGTGAAGTGGGGGAGTATGAGAGACCTGGTAACCATAGCAACTCACAAAGGGACTAGAAGGAACTTACAGAAATATATGAGACGTTGTATGTTGGGAGGGAGAGGAAGAAAAAAAAGAGCAAACGAGGTGAGAACCATCTCAGGGAGGGACAAGAGCTAAGTGCACGGAACAAAATATCTCAGCCAATCAGGAACTGACCCTCGTCACCATCGCCCAATCAGATGGCTGCTAGAACACAAAGCACCTTTCAAGCACAAGACTGCGGACTGAAGTAAAACATGACAAACAGAGAATGAATTTGCACCGCAAGATGCAGAAACAGCAATGCTCACCAAAAATGAATGAATAAACGTGACCCTGGACCACAAAAGTGTCTTAAGTGTCAATTTATCAGAATTGAGATTTATACATCATCTGAAAGCTGAATAAATGAGCTTTCCATTGATGTAGGGGCTCCATTTTAATAGGATCTGAGATACAACTATTTGAATATCTGGAATCTGAGGGTGCAAAAAAATCTAAATACTGAGAAAATAACCTTTAAATTTGTCCAAATGAATTTTTAGCAATGCATATAACTAATAAAAATTTTTGATATAATTACAGTAGTAAATTTACAAAATATCTTCCTTGAACATGAATTGTACTTAATATCTTAAGGAATTTTGGCATAAAGGAAAAATCGATAATTTTGACCCATACAATGTTTTTTTTTTTTTTTTTTTTTGGCTATTGCTAAAAAAACACCCCAGTGGCGACATTTAATTCTTAACATTTAATTCTCAAGCAGCTTAAAGAATACAGAGGTTTTATTGAAAATGTTTGATATTTGTTTAAATATTTAATATTAAAGAGTTGTCTCTTATTGTGTAACTGGGTAAATTTATGTTCTGTTTTATTCAGGCAGAAACAGATTTTATGTCCAATTGGTTAAGAATATGATATGTCAGTATTGCATGGCATATGGTTCTGCTCAGAAGACAGTCTGTTGGATACTTAGTCATCTAAAGGGATTTACAAAAACTGTAGCCCTCCCACAGCAGCTTGGGGTTAAGTTTGTAGCTTAAGGGGAGAAAAGATGGAGACAGATTATTCACAGTGTTTGGGTCATCTCTATTTGTAACTGAACTTGCAACCTTCAGGGCGGTGGTCCAGATCCTTTGGCATTAGGCTGAAGGATTCCCAAAATGCTTCAAATGACAGTGAAGGATTACACAGCCCTAACATTTAGAATCAGTGCATTGTTCTCACAACAGCACTGACAATCATGGGAAGCCGAGGACTTTGTGCTTACAAAGTCAACAGCTGGTTTTAAGGAGCAATTGCTGATGGTGCTCTATATCTGACATGTAAAGTGTATCTCCTCTTGACTGGCATTTCTAATACACTTACATTTGTGTATTTGTCAGACACTTATATCCAAAGCAAATCATATTGCATTCAAGATATACATTTTGTCAGTTTAGGGCTTCCCTGGGACTTGAACCCATTTCTAGTGAACTTACTGTACTGTTTGAGCAGCAGGAACACTAGTGAGTCAAGATGTTCTAAGTTTAAGTAGCTACACTACTGACTATATGTTTTTAGTACTATGACTGTAGGCATCCATATTCTCCAAACCATTTATCATCCGCAGGGTTCTGGACTTTCTAGTAACAAGCATTTTTTTTACATTCCTGCCTAAGTTTTACGTGTGTGTCTGTGTGTGTGTGTGTGTGTGTGTGTGTGTGTGTGTGTGTAAAGCTAAATAAATGTTTTAACAATACATATATTTATTTACTATCTTATTATTTACATTTAGTCATTTAGCATATGCTTTTAATTAAATTTTTTAATTATTTAATTATTCTAAATGTATATTCATTTTCATGCAAATCACTCACTGATTTTGAATGTAAATATGCATGTATATTATTAATAATGCAATTCAATACGTAATATTTGATTTGATCTAATTAGCAGAAAGAGATTCATTCCTTTTATTTTTCAGATACACACAAACATGCTCTGTCCCTCTGCAGTTCCTCAAGCTCACATGCAGCGCACACACATGCACATGCATTCAATCACTGCTCTTTTCTATGCGCACACATACACACATTAGATTTGCAAATGGAAGCAGCTCTGCCTGAATGAGGGGGTGCACTGGAGAGCCAAGAGGAAGGGATGAGAGAAAGAGAGAGAGAAGAAGATAACGAGAGATGTGTCTTTTGTGTTTTTAGCCTGTCTGTCTCTCTCAGGATACCCTCCTCTTTAGTTACCATGGTGACGGCATGCTCTCCCCTCCCCTGTCTACCTTCCTACCCCGCGTTCACACTCACTCGTTTCTCTGTTACCATGGCAATGCTTCTCCCTACCATGATACCTGTGCGTTCTTTCTTTGCGTTCAGAATCTCCCATTCTAAGCAGATGCATCTGTCAGTTGTTGTGTCTTTGTATTTGTTGCTGTACTCAAAGGCTCGTCATTTGTCTGTTCTGCTTGTTCATCAGTCCGTCTCTCTGAATTAATTAGCTGATTCTCAATATCGCTGATTCTCTCTAAACACCATCAGACAGCGTGCACAGGGTGGGCAGCAAGCAGTGTGCATATAAAGAGATTTTCGGGGGTAATTTTCACAGATGACATTTGTTGCCATGGCAACAGAACTTTAGGATTTGGATGGAAGCAGTAGAGGAAAGAATGTGGGAGAATGGATGGAAACAGCGTAAGAGATGTATGAAGAGAGAGGGAGTTCTGGATTTTCGGGAGGCGATCCTCTGCATGTTCTAGTTTTTCAGTGATGTGATGGCGAGCCGAAATGTCACAATGCAGCTGCTCTCTCCTTGTCATTCCAATATGTCCAGTTGAATTTAGTAGTGGGAGGGGGAAAAGAATCTACAATAGGATTTGTCCAAAAAATGAACGAGATTTGTATGTATTCTGGAAAAAGATGTATGGTCATTGCCTGTACTGGATCACTGTTGTGGTTCGTTGTCAGGACGTTGCTATAGGGTTACTAAAGTGTTTTTTAGGACGTTGCTGTGCAGTAGGTAGTTTTTACCAAAGTAGGTGACATTCTCAGAAAAAAAATGGCTTTCAAACAGCACAAATAAGTACACTAATAGGTACTAATATATACACTTTAGAGGAAAATGTGTATCTTTAAGGAACTTATTAGTGCCATTTAGGGGTAAATAAGGTACATTTTGAAACTGTTCTGTCATAGTGACAGCTTTAGTAGCATTTTTCTGAGAGTAGCATAACAGCTTTGGTACCATTTTGTATTACTGGCCCACAAAAAGACAATTTCCAAACTGGGGGGTTGTGAGGGAACTACAAAGGGTTTGGGAGTTTGATGATAAATAAAAATACACTGACTTACTCAAAAAGATTACTTATTTTATTTGTTTTGCATGTGATCATTAACCAACATCAGAGAACATCTGTTCTCAATTATTTCAATATTATATACAATTTAATATACATAAATCTCTGGGGTACATCAAGTAAACATTTTATGGCAGCACTTTGGTTTAGTGACTAATTTTTACTATAAGTTCATTATACATGAATATTACCGGCATACTGGCTGTTTGTTGGTATTTATAAAGCACATATTAACGCATTATTCTGCATGACTACATTTAAGATCCCTTAATCATACTCCATACCTAAACTTAACAACTACCTTACTAACTATTAATAAGCAGCAAATTAGGAGTTTATTAAGTCAAAATGTGTAGGTAATAGATAATTAATAATGAGAACAAACTAAAGTGTGCCCAAAATGTTTTAAAAGGAATCTTTATAATCTTTATATGAGGAACTGTGGAAGGTGAAATAGTCTGCATGTGCCCAGCAAATACTAAAATCTCACTTTAATAACTGATGTAAATAAAACAAAAATGGTTGGAATATGTTTTACAAGAAAATACGGTTTCATTTGTTTTTTTCTAGTTACGTTTTTATTTTTAATTCAATGTGTTACTTGCTGTTTCTTTGTAATTGTTTGTGAAATGTCCTGGGAATCTTCTGAGTGGAAATTGTTCCTACATCCTTTTCCGTGCAATATAAAAGATTTAACATCTATTTTTAGTCTCAATTTCTGATGACATCCTCCGGGTTATGTTTCATTCCTCTTACTTATTTACCATCATACCTTGAGGTGACACTGCAAAAATTCTCTTTCATCTTGAAAAAACATCAGAGAATGTGAGATCTTTATATGAGCAAAAATCGTGTGAGAGAAGCAGAGCCTAAATGAAAAATGACCGAAAAGAGCACAAAGTGTTTTCTTTCTGTGTTTTTGTTGCACAGAGGTGATTGATGCGGAAAGCTAACATTTTCTCAAATTTCTAATTAAGAGACAATAACTGAAAAAAGAGGGGAGGAGAGAGAGGTAAGAGACACAAGGTGAGATGAAAATCTTTTAGAACTGAGGAAGAAAAGGAAAGAAGAGAGACAGAGAGAAAAGAGGTAAAGGAAATGCCTCACATTCTTTCAGTGCCCGAGAAAGTGTGTGTGTGTGTGTGAGTGAGTTGATCGAATGGAAAAAGGAAATGGACAGTTGGGGTGAACGGGAGAAAAAGATGAGATAAATAAAGGAAGAAAGTTCACACACCAGAAGGAAAGATGAAAGTGGAAAACAGGAGCAGAGGAGCCATGCAGGAAATAAAAAGAAAGGAAAGAAAATATATGTCCTGCACCCCATGGAGATGACCTTTGACCTTTCTAACAGCCTGTTGCCACAAAGAGGTCAGTGGGTCGAGGCCTCAAGAAACTAAACAAACACAGATTAAGACCACTCTCTTTCTTTTTTCTTGCTTCTCAGCACTCATTACACTGCAACAGCTCAAAGTGGAGTAACAGCAGATTTTCAAGATTTTCACACACACGTATCTGAGAGAAGTACAGTAGATGTTTCGGTAGTTAAATCTCTCTCTCATGCGCTCCTCTGAGCATCAGTTGACTTGGGATTTCTGGGACGGGAGGGATGTATGAAATGAAATAATAATGAAATGAAGGGCGTTTGGCGAATCCTTTACGCTGTCCTGTTTCTGTGCCACTGCTGATGTCGAGGGTCACCAGGTCCCCCTGAGGCCTCATGGTACGCTGAGTGACATTTGAGTGGTTTTGCAGAATGTCCCGAAGCATGTTACCCCTGTATACAACATGCTGCTGTTTACAGAAGAACATTTTGTGGTGTTTGTGCGCTTTCAGAGTACTTACGGTTGTTGTTGTTTTTTGTTTAGTTTTTTTTATTCCTATGAATTCTTGGCATACACACAAATGTATCTCTGTGGCTCATTCTGCAAAACAGAATAACCCCTCGAGATTTTTCCTTTTTCATTGTTAATGGTTGTTCAAGTTTAATGTTTGATTTAATATTTAATAGATTATGTGTTAATAAATTGTTGTGTGCCAGCTCAGACTGAATTATTATGTTCTATATGTTGGAAATAACCTGGCCCAGATGAATTTTTTTTTTTTCTGCACTGATTTTGCGTGGAAAACCTGCAAAATGCTGCACTAAATAAATACATATATACATACAGTAATGTCCTAAAATGGCAAAGGGCAGAATTATTTTGCAAAGGATGTGAGTGCTACAGTCAAACAAATCCAGTCAGCGCATTTTACATGGAAAAACACTGAAAAAGCAGCAGTGGAATACAAAAACACATTCTACTGTATGTGAAGGGCCCCTAAATGATTCAATGAATGAATCGTTTAAGCGAAAGATTCAAATGACTCACTCATGAAACAGTAACTTGTTTCCACTTACTGAGAAAGCGGGACCACAGAAAGAGACACTGGAAAATTGAGAATTCCCTAAAGTATAAGTGAAGCCAAATATTAAATAACACAAGGGATGGATTGGGGTGTGTTAGAATTTTTTGAATAACATTAATATTATTCTAGTTCAAAGAGACCAAGAATAGAGAAAGATGCAGATGGTGGAAAAATAGAGACGGAGTAAATGCAAAGGCGTGTGAGAAATGTGTAGCCATCCACTTAGAAACGTGAACGTATGAATGAACAGAGTGAATGAAGGAGGTAGAGAGGAGGAGGTAGAGGAGGAGTAATCAAATAGAGGAAAGGTGAGGACTGAGTTAAAAATGGAGGTGTAAGCTGAAAGATGATGATATTTAAAGAGTGGGATGAAATCAGAGGTGGGGGAGAAGGGTTGAAAGTACTGTAAAAAGCAGAAATTGAAATTGTATCTGTTTGTTTCTCTCCTCTGTTCCACTTACACTTTCCCTCAGGAAGGAGTGGGATAGAGCGAAGTGGGAGAGTTTTATTCACACTTTTCCTAAAGAGATCAACAAAACATGACATAGGAAAAGAAACTGGCTTACACATGAGTACAGGTGCACACATACTGTAAAACAGGTAGATGCCGTAAAAGAAAGTCACACAAGACAGATACAGCAAACACACTCATTGATGTTAATGAGAGATGATGTGTGCAGAGAGGTAAGCATATTTACTACTCTAAAAAAAAACGAAATGAAAGAGTGAATAAAATATGGCTGGAAACAGATGGAAGTGAAATGAGAGTATTTGGGAAAATGGGTTGAAAAAAGACAAATGGGGTGGAAAAATAGAGGCAGATAAAATGGCTTTGATTAAATAAACACATTCATGTTATTGCGATTTAAGTTTTGTTTCATATGCTACGTTGCATTTCTTTAAAAAAATAAAATAAAATTAATGGATATTTAATTATCATATATTGATTGTTTTATGATTTCCTTTTATGAAGGAAGACAGTAATACCACAGAAAAATTAGCACAAATCCAGACTTTTCGAAAATGCCATCATGATAGTTTCAGGATCACTGGACATTTTGGAAATATTACTGTCTATATTTAACAAAATGGGCTACATGTAAAATAACTGCTGCAGTGCTATAAAACTATGAACTTTTTATCACAACAAGAATAGCAAAGTGCAATTTACTTTTGCAACCACAATGAATACATATTTTGATATGAAAATCCTGATATTTTTCTATTCGTCTGCATTTATAATGCCTAATAAACTTCTATTTTGCTAAATTATACTTTTTCCAATTTTAAATTGAATTACTTGATATGTCAGTCACTCCTGAAACTTTGCTCCTTGTACAGTATATGGCCCCTAGCACAAAAAAAAAAAAAAAAAAAGATTTTTTTATTCAAATTCTGAACGGATTACTTTCTATTTAGCCTAGAATGTGCATAAATAGCACTTCCTCTATAATGACTAAAAAAGCTGTGACTTCAGTTCATCCCGATCTCACAAAGTTCCTTCATAATGAATGAAGCTCTTATTTACATCATGTTATAGTGAGAGGATTCGAGCGACCAGAACAAAATCCAGCATTTATTTGAAAGAAATGGCCAATCAGAGGTGTTCAAGAATCAACAGATATGTCTGTGATTGGCTACATTGAACACTACAAAAACATGTCATAAATAGAATCTTTTGACATTCTCCAGAGCACAAAAATGCACTGGATAATTTACCAAATCTGTTTTGCCAAAATCCAATTACATTTTCAACTTGGGGTGCTTTTCACTGTGTTAGAAAATGGACGTGTGGCGTGAGAGTGTGAGGAAAGTTGGCAGCCCTGTTTTGGTGCCTGACTCAGTTTTAGATTTATAGTGAATTTTAGTACTTGCACACAAATGCTCATTGACATCACACAACACACACCCACAAAAAATACTGTTTTATTTGTTTGTGTGCAAAATTAGAGCGAGGCTTGCCCTGAGGAAAGATGTGGACAGATGAATGTCCCGTCTGAGAACATTTTACCAAGTCATGTATTCTTGGTTAGCTCTCTGGGTACATAATTAAAAGCTTGTTTCTGTGTCTCCGTGTGCTGCTGGGTACATTATTGTCATTCTCAGTTTATCTCTTTCTCTCCATGACATTTTGCATTTGGCTCTGCTTTTCTAGATGCTTAGCATTTGGCAGCACCGCTTCAGGAATGTTCTTCTTATACTGTAGCATCTGGAAATACTTCAGAGTTTTGAAAACACACATAGACATATCAGTCTATGAATCAGATATCAGATGTTGCTTTGTTCTGAGGGCACTTTTGCATCGGTAATGACTAGTTAAAGGAGTGAAGCTGCTTTGAGCGTTTTGATACATGGGCCAGTGTCATTAAGCAGCTGTGCCGCAAAGACATGACGTCATGTCTCCTGCAGTCCAATCACGATTCATGGACAGTTGCAAAGACAGAAGGCTGGTTTTATGACAGAGACTTGATGTCCAGAGACCTTGACATACCGTGTATGACTTTCTTTCTTCCATGAAACACCAAAGTCAGTTTGACAGGTTCAGTCCTCTTTCATTTGCACTATGTGGAGAGGAGCGTCCAGTACATTCTTAATTATTGGTTTACTGGAGTAAATGGTGACAGAATTTCCATTTTGGTGTGACCTATTACTTAAAGTGTGATCAAGCGTTTTGTTTTATGGTTGTAAATGTAATCCTCTGGAGGTGCACCCTCTCCTTTTTTCTCCCTCCCTTTATTAACGTTTTACCTTAATTAGCAAATTGGACTGTTACCAGTAATCCTGGAGGAGCGGCATATGCCTGAGGAGAAAGAGAGAGAATGACAGATTATTATTTTTTTTTTTATCTCTGCAATGATGTAATGGATGAAAATATTTGTGATGTGGCAATAGGAGTCTGCATAGTATACGTACGTACAAATATTTATTAATCTTCATATATATATATATATATATATATATATATATATATATATATATATATATATATATATATATATATATATATATATATATATATATATATATATGTACATGATTAACACAATGTATCAATGTCACATTGTCAAAAAAAAAAAAAAAATATATATATATATATATATATATATATGTATATATATATATATATATATATATATATATATATATATATATATATGTACATGATTAACACAATGTATCAATGTCACATTGTCAAAAATTAACCAAGGATTGGGGAAAAAATTTCCCTGACATTTAAAATGCAGGGTAAAATGTCCTTGTGATCTGTTATTTCTCATGTAAAATTTTAATATGCACTACCATTCATATTTTTTAAACAATTTTTATTTAGCAAGGAAGCATTTAATTAAAAGAAACATTATAGACCTTTATGTTACAAAATATTACATTTTTAAATAAATGCTGTTATTTTAAACTTATTATATTCAACAAAGAATCCTGATTATCACAATTTCCACAAAAACGTTTAGCTGCACAACTCTTTTTAACATTGACAATGATAAGAAAATGTTTCTTGATAAGCAAATCATCATATCAGAATGATTTCTGAAGGATTGTGTGACACTAAAGAGTAGAGTAATGATGCTCAAAACTCAGCTTTGCCTTCACAGGAATAACTTACATTTAAAATTCAAATTGTAAAATCTAGTAATATTTCACAATATTACTGTTTTGAATGGAATAGTTTATATTACAAATTGTTTGTGTCTGTCAAATGCAGAATTTAAGTATTTTTAATTATTTAAATGTCAATATTTTACTCTTCTCCTCTTGGCATGGATTAGAAGTATTTAATATAAATATATGCCACACCAAAAAAAAACAAAAAAAACAATCCTCATAAAAGTGGTAGAAAAACAGAAACTACAGTATCCCTTGTACAATGTACCAAAGCTCATTTTTGCCTCTCTCTCTCTGTCTGTCAGTGCTCAGCGGCCCGCGGTTTTCTCAGGAGCCGGCGGATCAGTCTGTGGTGATCGGGGAGAGAGTAGTTTTGTCCTGCGTGGTGTTTAACTACACCGGCATTGTACAGTGGACCAAAGACGGGCTCGCTCTTGGCATCGGAGAAGATCTGAGGGGTGAGCACACACACACACACACACATCAGATCACACTAACCAAGGGCGTTATGCACCTATTTTAGAGGAGAATCTCTATAAGTGCTCTAGGTGTAACAACACAAGACCAAAGGTGGGGAAAGAACTACCTTTAAATGTACGACGGGAAACTTGAGTAGTACAAATTTGGTTCAGCATCAAAAAAGATATGGGTTCAAATGAATAAACCAAGAAATACTGCAACTAAGTCTGACAGCCAGCGATCACTATGCATTTGAGTTGTATCTAGTCAAACTAGTTTGGAGTGACACGAGGGTGGGTATGATAGCTGGATTTTCAGTATGAAGCAGTTTACTGACCAGATTTAGATTTGTGAATGCATGATTTCTGCTTAAGTGTTTAAGACAAACACCATTTTTACATACACAAATTGTGCAACCTAATTTTCAATGATAGAAATAATTATTTTGGAATTTGGCTCAGATATCTGGCAAGTCACATTCCTCTTTAATAACCTGTGTCTATATAACATATATAATGCAACATACAGTACAGCATAAGGTTTCTCCCTCTCCTCCATTTAAAATGATGCAAGAGGCATATTTTTTTCCTTTCATTGTCCAGACATTGCCATTTTCTTTCTTTGTCCTCTGTCTCGCTCTCTCTTCCCCCTTTTATTTTTTTATTTTTTTGGACGTGTTGCTCCTTTGTCCGCTCTAATGACAGACACACACACATATAGATGTGCAAACATGCGCACAGGTTAAGCGTCTGCTTGCTGATTGGTTGAGCTTAAGGATGATGTAATCACTGCCAATACTTTTGTCCTCCTGGTATCCAGATCCATGATGTCATAATGTGTGTGCCAGAGAGTGTGTGCAGTCAGAATGCCAATGTGTCGGAGTGCTGCCCTCTGGTGACCAACGCATGTCCTACAAGCCACCACATAATCACACTGATTGGCTAAATTAGCTGTGAAATATGTGGCTTGTGTTTTATAATGCAAAGATCGCTGGAGCATTCGATTAATGGACAACGAAAATGTATATTTGTTTGAGCTGTATGTTTATTAGGAGGGAAAATCTGTGAAATAAGGATAGTCATGCTTTTAAGGCAATAGAAAAATGATTTCTGACTATACTTACAAGCTATGCTGGGTGCAGTATTATCTGCATAGATAAGTGCAAGAAAAATTTTACTGTGTTATAGTGTAATGGTGTGTGTGTGTGTGTGTGTTTCAGCTTGGCCGCGGTACCGTGTATTGCGGATCTTGGATGTTGGGCAGTATAATCTGGAGATCACGTCAGCGGACCTGACCGATGACTCACTGTACGAGTGTCAGGCCACTGAAGCCGCTCTGAGGTCCAGAAGAGCTAAACTCACTGTTCTGAGTGAGTACACACATGTTCGGAATAGCATACTACCATTATAGTATTTTTACAGAATGTATAATGTGAGAAGTAAGCTTTTTTATTTTTTTTGCATGAAATTCCATGCATTTCAATAAACAACTGCAAATTGTATCCCACAATGCTATGCACTCAACTTGATTTTCTATTTCTTGTGTGGTAAATTAACCTAAAGCCATATGAATTGTGTTTGACATCTCTTGTTGCCGATTATTTGAACCACACTAAATTAAATGCACAAGTAAAAATTATTTTTATACCTGAGATAGTTTCTGTGACAATGTTGCAATATACTACTGTTTGAAATATTAATTGTTACATAATGTTCACAAAAAAGTATGTAGTGTACAGTATGTACTGTGCACTACGTTCTCTCTCTGTCTCTTTTTCTTTGTGAAGCTGTTCTGACATCATATGCAAAAGTGTACATTGTCATCATTGCAAAGAATTTCTTGAAAAATCAAATCACAGAATTTACATTACGACATACACAAGTGAAACAATGCGGTAATAAACTTTCCACACATACACTACCATTCAAACGTTTGGGGTTGATAAGTCTTTTTATGTTTTTTAAATTATGCTTACCAAGGCTGCACTTTTTTGTTCAAAACTACAGTAACTGTGAAATATTATACAATTCAAATGAACAGTTTTCTATTTGTATATATTTTAACTTTTTATTTATTCCTGATTTTCCAGCATCATTACTCCAGTCTTAAGTGTCACATCATCTTTCAGAAATCATTCTAATACACTGATTCAGTGCTCAAGAAACATTATTATTATTATCAGTGTTGAAAACAGTTGTGCTACTTAATATCCCTGAAGAAACTGTTTTTCATAATTCTTTAATGAAAGAAAGTTAAAAGAACAGCATTAGAATTTTTAACATGATAAACATGAAATCTCTTTCAATCAGTTTAATGCATGTGTAATTTTTTTTTTTTTTTTTACATTACTGACCCAAAGCATTCAATCAATATTGTGTCATACACAATATTCACAAAGGGCAAAATACCATATATGTGTCAGTATTTATAGATGTTATCTGCGTGCACAGTGTGTAAGTCACATTCAGCATATTATCTGTCTGTGTGTGTAGTTCCCCCTGAAGGTCCTGTTATCGAGGGCTCTCCAGAGATCCTGCTGACAGCAGGAACCTCATATAACCTCACCTGTGTGTCTCGAGGAGCAAAGCCACTGTCAACGATAGAGTGGTACAAAGATGGGATCATGGTGGAGGGAGCCCATACCAGCACTGTGAGTGACCGCACAAGATCACTTATATGAGAACATACGGTACATATTCTATCTCTCTGTCTATCTGTCTGTCTGTCTGTGTATCAGGAAGTGTTAGCAGACAGGAAGAGGGTGACCACAAAGAGTTTTCTGGAGATTCAGCCAGTGGACACAGATACAGGACGAAATTTCACCTGTGTGGCCTCAAACCTGGCTGCCCCGCTGGGAAAGAGGGTCACTGTGACACTCAACGTCCACCGTAAGTGTGTGTTTGCGTACACTTTTTTAGCTGTGCTAGCATACTGTATATGCACAAGAATGTTCCTAAGCTTCTCAATCTCTCTCCAGATCCTCCTACAGTTGTCCTGTCTATAGAGCCTCGCTCGGTTCTAGAAGGAGAGCGAGTTCAGTTTACCTGCCAGGCCACTGCCAACCCTCCCATTATGGGCTACAGGTTTGTGAGTAGTGTGGGTGTCTATGCTGATCTCAGTGACATGCTCTCTCTGTGTTACATATGCTCAGTGTGCGTTGCATTGTGTGTTTTTGACATTTTTTATGTTTATTTCTTTTGTTTTAAATATGTTTTTAGCTTAAGTTAACTATAATTACCCTGGTGTGTTGTAGGTGGGCTAAAGGGGGTGTGATTCTGGATGGAGCGAGAGAAAGTGTGTTCGAGACGACAGCAGATCACTCGTTCTTCACTGAACCCGTGTCCTGTCTAGTCTTTAATGCGGTGGGCAGCACCAACGTCAGTATTTTAGTGGACGTTCACTGTGAGTATTTCAGTCCATCCATCCAATCATCTACCACACAGTGATGGAGTTATGTTATACTGTATGTGTTTGTCTGACGAAGGTGTTTGAACTAAACGTTGCAGATCTTTGTGAAATTTTTTTTTATTTACCCTTTGATCTTGGACCTGGCCAATGCTTTTTTTTTGGATGTGCGTATTTAGATTCTTCTTCATACTGTATGTGTTTGCCATTGATATGCGGCTCAGTGCAAATACTGTTTTAATTTAAATCTCACATTTTAAATATAATTTAAAACAAGTCAAGCCACTCATTTGGATTTTTCAGTTCTGCTCTGCTTTGGCATATCCAAAGATACAAAAACACCATTTCCAAAGCCATAGATTGAGAAATGTGTTTATTAAAATGCAGATTTAAATTTTTCTGATGCCAGTTTGCATCTAGGGTTATAACATTCAAAAATATTTTACTAACTTTTAGTTAGTTTGTCTTCAGTTTAAGTTTGAGTAAGTTTTTTTTACTTCAAATATTTTTTTTTCAAAAAAAAACAAAAAAAACACTTAAAGCTGCGGTAGGTAACTTTTGACGCTCTAGCGGTTAATAAACAGAACTGCTTGCGTCTTGCGGAAGAACATCGTAGCCGGAACTACTTCTCTCTGTTTATGTCTATGAAGAATCACAAAGGTACTGGGTTACTCCGCCGCGGTACCCCCGAAGCAATCTAAAATAGTCCGAATATAAACACTTATTATAGATGCACCCTTGTGATTCAGGACAAGCTAAAAACACGGTTTGGAAAATGGATTCATGGTGTACTCGCTTATTATATACATTTTTCTACATTTTGAACACAAACAAAGTTACGGACCGCAGCTCTGATTGGTTGTTTCTTACCGGGAGCGATGTATTTCTGCAAATATATTTTTACAAAAGTTACCTACTGCAGCTTTAATTGCTTTAGTAAATTATAGTAACCTTGTTGGCTTCTTTTTCTCTCTCATGTAGTTGGTCCAATTCTGGTGCTGGAGCCGAGGCCTGTAACGGTGGACGTTGACTCTGATGTCTCACTCAACTGTAAATGGTCAGGAAATCCTCCACTCACCCTCACATGGACCAAGAAGGGCTCCAGCATGGTTAGTGCACACTAGATAATGCTTTCTACACCCTACAAAATGCACTCACTTGTGCCACACTACAAAAATACCCTATTGACCATATATAATGCTGTTTGTCTTTCTTTATTCCACTCTTTGTTGTCCAGGTCCTCAGTAACAGTAATCAGCTATTCCTGAAGTCTGTGAGTCAGGCGGATGCAGGACAGTATGTGTGTAAAGCCATCGTCCCCAGAATCGGTGTGGGAGAAACAGAGGTCACTCTTACAGTCAATGGTCAGTAACACATACAGAACTACACAAGAGTGTGTCATTGCATACACACATGGGTGAACCTACTATCTCTTTGAATGCTCATACAAGGCTGCTAAAATCGAAAAGAGTGTTATGAATCTCTAATGATGTGATTGGGTGTCCAGGTCCTCCAATCATCTCGAGCGAGCCGATCCAGTATGCGGTGAGAGGAGAGAAGGGGGAAATCAAGTGCTACATAGCCAGCACCCCTCCACCGGACAAAATCGTGAGTAGGAATCCCACTCTATAGTAAATAATACAGCTTATTCTCGACATGGGGCATGCTGTGATTTACAGCAGACAATACAGTTTAATGCATTCTGCAAATACTGTGTAAAAATGAATGTGGAATAAATAATCTCGAACTTTTCAGATTTTTTGAGTTTTAAAGTTTGTTCTTTTTCTCGAGGGTGGGCTGCTTCTTCCTTATTTTTTACATGTAGGAAATTCTGGTTGTGCATTGCCAATATAATTTCTCCGGGTTTCCAGTGCTGTTTCTTGGCACTAATGGTGCAGAAATTACATAAAGCAGCTTTATTCGGCTTTATGTATTCTCTTAATGTGTCTCTTACTGTACTTGTTTTGCATCCTTCCTTTACTCTATACTTCATTGAATACTGAGCGAGCTTAGAGAAAGAGAACGAGAGAGCCAAAGGAAGCGTGAAAAATAGAGGTCAAGAAGATATCAAATGAGACATGAAAGATGAGGAGGGCTGACGGGGAGGGGGAGAAAAAGAGTGACAGTGCAGAACAAAGTCCTGTACCTTTCAGTGTCGATTATCACCAGCAGACGCCACGACATGACAGACAAATGAGTGAGCTTTTAACAATCTCAGCACTTTACTCAGCGCTCTGCCTCTTTTCCTCCTTCCTACCTTCACTCTTGCTCTCTCCTTCATTCTCCACCTGTCCTCGCGTCACCCTCCTCCTCTTTATCGTTCTCCTTAAAGTCTCTTTTTTTCCTTTCTTTCATATTGCTTCAAAAATCTGCTGTACATGTACAGTACCAAGTCAGTAAAATAAAAATTAAATACAAATAGTGCAAATGCAGCAAACCTAGTATTTACAAATAAAATAAAAGTATGGTGTGTAAAAAAATGTAATAAATATAAAATAAATGAATAAAATAAAAATAAGAAATAAATATTAGAAAAATAAAAATATTAGTATTAAAACAGTAAACAAAGAAAACAAATATTAACAAATAAAAACGTTTTTTTTGTTGTTTTAAGTAAAAGACTGCAAAAAGGTAAAGAAGAATAATGAAAATAACAAATTAGTATTAACAACCAAAGTAAAGAAATGGTAAATAAAATAAGACAACTGCAGAATAAAATAAAATAGAATATAGTTATTAAAATAAAACAAATAATATGAACATATAAAATATATTTTTTACATTTGCATTTTTGAATGATAAAATAAAATAACTACAAAAAAGTAAGTAAAGTAAGATAGAAGGAACAATAATAGGATTAACAAATGGAATGGATACAAAGGAATAATTTTTTAAATAAAATGTAATAAATTAAAATAAAACAACAGTCCAATAAAATAACAGTGTGCGAAAGTTAAACAAAAATAGCAGTCTTAAAAAAGTTAACAAATTGTAATATTAACAAATTAAATAATAGTTTATAAATTATCAATTAAAATAGCTGCAAATTTTTTTATCAAAAACCTGAAAACAGAGGGAACAAGTAGTAGTAAAAAATAAAAAATAAAATAAGAATTTTTTTTTTTTTTTTTTTTTTTAATTAATAAACGGTCCACAAACTTAAAATAGAATACTATTAGGGTAATATTTAAGTAGGTTATTAAAGGGAATAAAGATCAAATTAAAACTAGATTTGTCATAATAGTATGTTGTGCATGTAATAGAGACTCACACTCCTCTGGTGCTCTCTGTCTGATCGTTCACTGGATATTGAGACGTGACACAACAGGACTGGCCTTAATGTGAAGATGGTACTTAAGAGATAATGAATAATGGAAAAAAAATAAGGAAAGAAAGTGGAGGAGAGGAAAGAAGAGTGGGCCATATGTTCTTGTTCCTCATCCTCTCATCCTTTCTGTGGCATCCCCTGATCTCACCGTCGCTCTGTTGTCAGCTTGAGAGGGATATTAGCGCTGTGAATATTTGATGGAGTGTTGTTCATTTTGTATGAACTGTCTGCTCTCCCACAGTTCAGAGCAAAATCCTAAAAGAGCTATAATGCCTGTGAACCCCTGCCTGTGTGTGTGTGTGTTTTTAAAAATACATGACATTCTCATTCAGCAGTTTACTAATGTGGTTTTACTGCAGGTTTGGGCATGGAAGGAGAACGTGTGGGAAAAAGAGAGAGGGACGCTGCTGGAGAGGTACACAGTGGAGCAGAGTAGACCTGCGTCACAAGGGGGCGCCGTTCTGTCCACCCTCACCATCAATAATGTCATGGAGTCCGACTTCCAGTCCACCTACAACTGCACGGCATGGAACGCGTTTGGACCGGGAACCATGATCATCACACTGGAGGAGACAGGTCAGAAAAACAGTACAGTGTCTATAAACGTGTCTCATTCTCTCACTACAGTAGGTCTCTTT
This sequence comes from Carassius gibelio, assembly GCF_023724105.1. NCBI lineage: Eukaryota > Metazoa > Chordata > Actinopteri > Cypriniformes > Cyprinidae > Carassius > Carassius gibelio. The sequence continues at coordinate 25,562,685 of NC_068372.1, read as the reverse complement.
GTGAGATAAAGTAGTATGCATATAACTCTTTCTCTCAGATATAGTACATCTATAGGGATAAAACCTCTTTCTCTTCTCGCTCTCAGATATAGCATCTGTAGGTATAATACCTGTCAGTTTCTCTCACAGATATAGTGCAGTGTTTAGGTGTCCTTCTCTTAGATGTATAATGGCTGTAGATCAAATCTTTTTTACACTCAGATGTAGTGTCAGGAGTATAACACCCATATTTTTAATCAGGGCTGGGAAGGTTACTTTTAAAAATTATTTCACTACAGATTACAAAATGCAGGCTTTGAAATGTTTTTGTAATATGTTTCATGAGATTACACAAATTTTGTAACTTTAATCTAACACTTTGGAATATTTTGATATTCTTAATAAGGTATGTAACACAAAGGGTCCTCTAGAGAAAAATGACATACAACAAACATAGGACTCAGTTTTCCTCTGTATATATATTTTTTTACAACGTTAGTTATCCATAGTATTTATTAAAGGAATAAATCCAGACAATCTTTAAAAAAGAGAAAAGAAACTTTACTGATGCACTAAGAGCCAGGGGCAGGGTGTGTAAACTTTTTTTTAAGAGCTGTCTCCCTCTAAAACATAGTGGCTGCTATTTGCCTTTTGTAGGCATTATACATATCTGTCTCTAAGATATTACATCTGTAGATTAATACCTGTCAGTCCCTTGCTCTTAAACATATCTGTTTGTATAAAACACAATACAGTAGTGAGTGAGTATAGATATTATACCCACCTGTCTTTGACTTAGAAATACATCTGTAAGTAATATAAACATCTGTTTCATGGCTGTCTCTCTCTCTCTGTGTGTCTCTCTCTTTCTCTCTGTCTCTCTCTCTCTGTCTGTCTCTCTCTCTCTCTCTCTCTCTCTCTCTCTCTCAGATATAGTGCCTGTAGGTGTGATAGCAGGTGGATCTGTTGGATCTTCCATGTTGCTTCTGCTCCTCCTGTTTGCTCTGATATTCTATCTGTATCGACAGCGCAAAGCCAGTGAGTACACTGTGTATATGTGTGTGGCTCCGAGTGTGTGCATCTGTTTCATGTTCATTTGTTTGTGATGAATTTGTCAAATGTTTTCAGGCAATGCTCTGATATGGTGAAAAAAAAAAATCTACTAAAATGCTTGATTATGGTTTGGTGCCCCCTTGTGGCTAGAAGACAGAAAATAAAAAAGCCTGTTTAAAACACCGGTCATATTTTAGTTAAAATTCCAAAAGGAAAGAAAAATGATAAATTATATATTTTATTTCATGTAATAATATATTTTATATTTATTTATTAACGTAATTCTAATTCAATAATTTTTAGGGCTACTATTAAGATATTTGTATTGTGACATTTTCTTGCATCTTAAACCGCTGTGATTTAATGGAACCATTAATTAAAATGATGTGAGGCTTTGTGTCAGTGATCTATTATGCTTCCAGGTCGTCGTGGAGTCACGTTGAAGCCAGACATTAAAGTGGAAACGGTCAACAAGGAGACTCACAGTCTTGAGGAGGAGGCTGCCAGCGCCTCCACAGCTACACGAATGGTAAAAGCTATGTATTCTGTGAGTATCTATAGCATAACGTAGACTGTCAGGCTGTCTGATATAACGTTCTTAAATATATGCTCAGACATGCTATTTTGTTACCATAAAAAAAATCAAGAAATAGAGACTTGTCAGACACTTGGTTTCTAAAACATTGTGCACTATGAAGCACTGCAGTTTCATAAGATTTTATACAGCAAAACAGTAATATTATATGAATTATATTATTTTTTTAAAAATCCATGTAATTAAAAAAATTATTAAACAAATTTTTTAATTGTAATTTATTCTTATAATGGCAATGCTGAATTTGCAGCACCATTACTCCAGTCACATGATCCTCATTAAATTATTTTTATATGCTGATTTTGTGCTTTTTTAATAACATGTTTTATTGTCATCGATGTTGAATACAGTTGGACTATACTACTTTTAAAAGAAAATCTCACTGATCCCAAACCTTTGAATGGTAGTGTTGCTGTATGGAATATCAAACATATTGTGATTGTAGTGATTATATTCTGTTAGAATTTTAGCTTTCAGTGTAAACAGAAACATTACTTGTTGCTGGAAGTTTCTATTGTTTATTTGAATATGGTTTAACTGCTCTATAAAATCTCTACAATCACATTATCTAGTCACTGGTATATTTTTAGTCAAAATAAAGCATTTACATGATTTTTAGTCTGACTGAAATCAAAATATTAAAGTGCATTTAAAAATAGTGAGTTTAGGAGCCACCAATTTTAGTGCTTTTTAAATTGGGTCGTTTCTTCTTAATTTTATCCACAACAGTGAAAGAATTAAAGAAATATGTTTTTGAATAGATTTTTGAATTGAAAAGATAAACCTATTAGTAAAACGAGTTTCTAATGGTGAAAGACTTTCTTTCCACCACAAACTAAAGAACATCTATTTTTCACCAGTTCTGATAAAGCTGATATCCTGTTTTCCTCCCTCTCTCTCTCTCCTTCTCTTCCTCCCTCTCTCCGTGTGTGTGTTTTGTCGTTTGATGGTTTAGTTTCTTCCCTCTGTCTCCCTCTCTCCCTCCACCCAGCCCTTCAAAGATGACATGGAGCTGAAGCAGGACGTCCAGAGCGACACGCTGGAGCCCAAGGCGGAGGAGTATGAGGCCAAGGTAAGAAACAGAGCAGGCACATGACATGAATGCTATACTTAAAGGAGAAGTGTACCATTTTTTGAAAGTGTTACTTTAACATCCTAGGACAATATAGCTTGACTACTTCTAAAAGTGAAAAAAAATAATAATAATATTGTGGCGTTATATCAAAACATTCATTTTTTGAGAACCCTAGCCAGCCTCACACAGGAACATTGGCTCAACCAATGCTGTGAGTTTAGGGTGGGGCTATCGATTTGCCTGACCAGTAGCAAGAAGTGTTCATGAAAACTGTCATTCATTTTCCATTTCTGTTTGCTGATGGTAGTGCTGCAGAAATTACACAATTTACCTGTAATGTCTGACAGAGACAAAGGAAGTATTATAGTTATGGTCCTTTTTTTTTTTTTTTACCACCCAATATATATATATATTTCCCTTTTATTTATTTTTTTCAGTTTTTCCTTTTTTTCCTTTTTACTTTTTATATTACTGTCAGAAGTAAGTTTTTTTTACTGTTTTACAGTATTTTCGTCACCATATTTTTTAAAACATTTAAAAATCTTACCAACTCCAGACTTTTTTAATGATAGTGTGTGCAAATGTAACGGAAGCCAGCAAGTAGGTACTGTGCAGGTAAAGCTCACTCCCTGATGCTATTGGCTGCAGTCATTTAACCTTCTTGTTAAGTTGCCACTTCCCATGCTAGAGACCTGGGTTCGAGGCCCACTCAGAGCGAGTGCGAGATGTGAAAGTGAGTCCCCCGGAGATAGGGCTTACACAAACACAGATGTTAGCACACTCTTATACAGTACCTGTAAACCAGAACTAAATGTGCGGTCACATTAGTGAAATTTCTGCAAAGCAGAAAAAAAAATTTTGTTCAGTGTGGTGAATTTGCATGACCACCTCAAGTGAAAAATGCATGAAAAAATGCTTCACACAAAACTCTTAATCAGTTTAAAACTGACCTGAGTATGTTAATTGTGACTGCACCCTAAACAACAATTAGTGCATTGCAGTAAAATATATATTTTGTAATTTCAGGACCCCACCAATGGTTACTACAATGTTCGAGCTACAACACATGATGAAGTCCGCACTTCTAACCGTTCCCTGCTGTACCAGGAATTTCGGCCACCAAATCCTGCTTCAGTTTCGGCGTCAACTGGTGGCCCAGTGGCCAACATTCACCCGGCACCCATGGGCCGTTACGAGCCCCGGCCCACATCCCGAATGGCTCACAACACATACACCCATTTTAACACCATTGCCAGGGCGTCGCAAATCCAAGCCCCACCCAACCCTGTCTCCAAGACCACGGACTATACTGGAGAGCGTGGCCTGCTGGAATCAACCAATCCACTGGCTTTTGACAGCTACGCTTATTCAACAACACCTCAATACAGGTTAGGTTTTGCCCCGCCTTTGGAGGCAGGACCAGCCTATGAAATGTATCCTACTGGACAAGGGGTGGGGACGAGTCAAGATGCTAACGTGGGAAAACACCCCAGCTCCGCCCAATTTCCATATTCAACCCCACCTACAGAATACTCTCAGAGACACACGCAGAGAATGCAGACTCATGTGTAACACACACTTACCAACAAAAAAGCACTTCCGTGGAAGAAAATATATGGTACACGTGCTAATTTTTACAAACTCTTACAGTATGAAAACTCTCCAATGCAACTATATGCAAACACACACACACACATTGTGTTTTCTACCTTTACAACAACGTGATTTAGAGAAAAAAAAGTGCCAAATTAATAAATGACTGCAGCAGAAGAGGTCACAGTGATGACTGGAGAGAAAGCGTGTAAACCTTATCATCTTTCCTTTTAAATTTCAAGAAGAGGTTGATGTGGCGAAACCTAAAATATCTGCACCAAAAATGAGACACTGCAAAGCAGCAATTGGACTGTTTTCTCCATGTGAATTGGTATTGGCTGAAAGAATGGCCAATAAAAGGCTGGAGGGCACCAGAAGCCATCAATTTTTAGATGTAAAGCCCAGTGAAGGCCTGATTGCACTGGAGTTTACGCTGGACCTTTTTAGATCGGTCCCAATACTCAACCTAATAAAATATAATGCGTTTTAAATTATGGGAATTGTGGGTGGGCTCACCCAAAGTTGTATAATCCACAATGTGATATTGCAGAACAAGTCAGCGAGCTGAATAATTCTGCAAGTGTCGACAATCACTTGTGAAATAACTTACCGTACGGCCCGCTAACCCCTGCTCACACTGCCCGAGCTCCTCGTAGGAATAGCTGTCTGCTGCCAGTTTGAACTCTTCTGAACTCTTCTGATAGGACGGAGACGTGAGTGTCTGGGTAAATGCCACCAGTGCTTTTAACTCTGAAAGCTGGAGTTTATGTAACATTTTAGGATTTTTTACAGATGGATGCTACTCAAAGTGTGTCAAAGTGAGCTTACAGACTTTTCTCTGAACACACGCTCTGCCTCCTTCCAAGAAAACCTCACGAGTATTTGACGCTCTGTGTTCCTGTGTGTGTGGATGAGTGTGTGTTTGCTGACGTGGAGGAAAAAAAATGAATGTGATGAATCTCTTTCTCTCAAGTGTCCATGTATTTGTCCTTAACACTTTCAAAGTAGAGTAGAGTGCTTTTCAATATTTGTATCTGAACTAAATTACATTTCAAAATGCTTTTATAATATTTTTCTAAGATAGTGGTAAGGGGTCACAGATCGAATGATTTTTGGTATAAGCAATGTAAAGGAATTTTTTTTTATGTTCATGATTTGCACATTTGTCTAAATTCTGTAAAGGGATGAAGAATCAGATCACAAGTGCAAAGTTTAAAATAATACTAGAATGGAAGCAATTTAATCATTCAAGTCATGAGTTTCTGTAAAATCTCTTTTATGCAAATTAAAGGTCTTATATTATGAGCTCAGAAACCTTTCTGCTCTGCAGTAAAGATGAATTTGTGCAAAAGATGTTTTGCTGTTGAGTTTAAATCTGGCTTGATTTAGGATTAATCTACGGAAATGTACATGAGCCTTGGTCTATGTTCAAATGTTTTGAACATTCAAAATATGCAATGATCAATACCTTTTGGTACAAGAAATTAGCGGCTCATTTTTGAAATATGTAGACATTTTACAGTTAATTGGTTATAAGAGCGACTTAAATGGGTTTTCATTATTAACGTTAGATACCTTAATGACCAAGACTTATTTGGCACCTTTATGAATTATGAGAAGACAATGAATTTGAGACGGAAAGATGAGGGAATGAATGTGAAATACTGTTTATATTGTGTGACTGTGAGCATGTTTCAGTGTGACTCCAGATACATTTCCTCAAGCTCCTGTTAAAAAATATCTGTACTTAATTTGTTTATAATTAACTTTATTTCATTTATGTTTTATTCATCTGTTAAAATGTAAAGTACAAAAGAAAAAAGTGACCCATGTGCTTCTTCCCCACAGAACTTTTACAATGTTTTTTTTATTATTTTAATTGTATGTGGTTATTTTTCCACAGTATTATAAAATAAAACATATTTCATACTGACTCATGATCATACAGTAACAACATCATACAGTACATACCACAAATTCTTTTGAAAAAGTACATTGACACAATCAATGCATGACAAATGAAAGAATATTTCAGAATTGTGACAGATTTCAGATTTGTGACAGATTTCAGAATTGTGACAGATTTCATTTTACGATCACTTGTGCATGTGTGATTCAGAGAAAGTAACATGCAAAAAAAAAAAAAAAAAAAAAAAAACAAACTAAGTGTGTATGCCTCTCTTCCAGATGTGAAATCTCTAAACCTGTTTTTATAAATGAGGCCCCAGTTCATTTACAAGATGATGCTCCTTCTCCTTTAGCAGTCTGCAGAACTCTGCTTTTACAGCAGCTCCTCCAGAGTCAAGAGCATCCAACAAGTGTCTCATTTTCTCTTCTCGTGTGTCTGCAGCACGAACTTTACTGTACATTTCACTATTAATCATGTCTTGGCTCATCAAACTGTCAGCAATTGCCATCACTGATGAAACTCTCTGAATGAGTTTATCTCTGTTTGTTTTCACAAATTCAGTTTCTGATTGAAACAAAAGATGTTTTAAGTTAGTCTTCAGAAGAGTGTACAGTATGTTTAAGACATAATTACAAGGATAATTCAAAAGTTCAGCATTAAAGTCAGACCTGGGATCCTTCTTTGCACAGGAGGTTCTACACCTTTACTTGGTGCAACTAATAATGAAAAATAAATAAATAAATGCATTGAGAACACTGAGAAATCTGCCAAACATTTTGAAGTCATGAAAATCTTTTGAGATCTTATTCCTTCCACACACCACAAATATGAACAAAGTAGGGTGGCCGAGACAGCTCAACATGTTGCAACTTAAGAAAACAAATGCAAATTGAAAAAACATCAGCAAATGAAGAAAAAATCTTCTAATTTTGACAACACAAGTGTTGCAAATAATCACATCATATGCATATAACGAAACGCTCTGCAAATCATCACAACACATGCATATAACGAAACGCGCTGCAAATCAATCACAACACATGCATTAACGAAATACGCTGAAAATCCTGACAACACATGCATTTAACAAACACGCTGCAAATAGCACTGACCACAATGGAAATGTTTCAAGGAGACCTCAAAAAGTGTCGGACCTGACTTGGATTTGTTTATCGTGCCGTGGCTACTGGTCAGTGGAGTTGTTGGTGAACTGAAAGGTGAGTTTTTTTTTTTTTTCATGGTGTTTTTTAAACACCATGATTCCTTTATCTTTTGGATATTATTAGTCTAAATAAGCTGAATAATTACATGATTAAATGTAAAACGTTACTTAAGATGGCTAACTTTAATATTCTCAACTAAATATAATTTCAAGGTTAATGAAAATAAATTTGCAATGCTTCATTAATTGTTTCTTAATGTGTATGTGCTGTGAGGATTTGCAGCGTTTCTTCATTTATATGTGTTGTGAAGTATTTGCAGCGCGTTTCGCTATATGCATGTGTTGTGAGGATTTGCAGCTCATTTAGTTATATGCATGTGTTGTGATGATTTGCAGCTCGTTTCGTTATATGCATGTGTTGTGATGATTTGCAGCTCGTTTCGTTATATGCATGTGTTGTGATGATTTGCAGCTCGGTTAGTTATATGCATGTGTTGTGATGATTTGCAGCTCGGTTAGTTATATGCATGTGTTGTGATGATTTGCAGAGCGTTTCGTTATATGCATGTGTTGTGATGATTTGCAACACTTGTGTTGTCAAACTGATGAAGATGTTTTCTTCACTTGCTGATGTTTTTTCAATTTGCATGTGTTTTCTTAAGTTGCAGCGTGTTGAGCTGTCTCGGCCACCGTAACAAAGCATGGACTGTCCATGCAAATAAACCTTTTAAAAAAATGTCACCAACGGTTTTTCAATATAGATGATTTTATTCTAGTTTTATTTAATAAATAATTTGATAATTTGATAAATCCTGCTGATCACCAAATACACATATAATCTGCATTACATATTTTAAGAGATTCGGCATTGCTCTCCTAAGTAGCTTTAGCACAGTTAGCACAGTTAGCCTCCCCCAAACTAACTAACAAGGAAATAGCTAGAAATGATTTCTCACAGAGGAGTGTTTATAGATAAACTGAAATCTCTCCCAACCTTTCTTAAAGGGGCCATATGATGAGAGATCTGTAAAGTTGCAAAGACTAAAGTCTCAAATCCCAAGAGATATATTTTTTAATCAAAGTTAGGACTCCGCCATGCCCTCCTAAAACGGCTCATTCAAACACATCCCCACAGGTCTACGTCACTATGTGGAAATATTTGCTATGACAATCTGGTGCTTCTGAATCAGCTACTGTATGTTTTGTTAATAGTTTAAGTATTTACTATTGAATGTTCAAACGTGAAGTTTTCCGCGTCACACGTGTGTGTGTGTTTGATGTGTGAAAGGTTTCTGATGTGTGAGAAAGAGAGACCTAGTCACACAGTGGAGTCACCTTGTGTATTGCAAACACAGCTTCATCACTGTGTCTGTCACTCCACTCTGTTCCTCTTTCTCGCTTGAACTGATGATAAAACTAAGGACAGTATTAACTGTCTTTACATTTATTTTGAAAGATGAAGCTGCGATTATGGAAAGGGGCGTTACATTTCAGATGAGTGCCTGCTGTGTTTGGCCAATCGCAATGCACTGGGTCAGTTGGCCAATCAGAGCAGACTGTGCTTGTCAAAAGGAGGGACTTTGTAGAAAACGATGCATTTGAGAGAGATGGGACATAGAGGACCTACAATGATGTACAGTATTTGAAAAATAATGTGTTTTTTTTTTTTTTACATCAAAGCATGTCAACATATTCTGTTACATCAACTACACAAAATAATGATCTTTTAAAAAGCACCACATGACCCCTTTAAATATTTTACTCCTACAACAGAATTTCATGAGTACCTGTAAGAAGAATTCGCCGTGTTTTCCACACTTCCTTCCCATCTCGAGTTTCCAAAACACCCAATCGGATCTCCTCAATGTTGACATCCAAAAACACTTCAAACGTGGGATGATAGTTTGGGCCAAAAGGATCAAGCTCAAACATCTCACTCTATAAAAAAAAAAAAAAAAAAAAAAAAAATACACCAATGTTAAAGACAACATTATAAAGTGCTTAGTTCTGACTCTGGATTCTGACTGAAAGAGTTACATTTGAAGGCCTTAAGAAGTTGTTAAACTGTTATACATCAATTACCCAAATGTCTAATGAAAACTGGACTTACAGAGCGATTCAATGTTATTCAGTAAATATCGTTACCACTGGTTGCACTTCACAATCCTCTGGCTGACAACACAGACTGTATTGTTTTTTAGGAAACAGCTGACATTTTGAACTTGTCTCAATGTATTTTTTATCCAGGTGCCAGCGCTGGACCTTGTGGGGGAAAGGGAGGGGGGATAATATACAAAAGCATTAATAATGTATATATACAAATATGCTCAATGTGTTCAAGCTTTGAAACATAAAGGTTTTTATTTTATACTATTGTTTAATACTCTTTTACATTTGAAAGCACATGGCGGGGAAAAAAGGATCAATGCGTTCAGATAGTAGTACCTCTGATACTGGAACATTCCCTGGAAGCAAGTGGACATTAAGTATTTTCTGTTTAACAGTTACAGGTCGAAGAAAGAGCAAAACCTGGCCTTTAATGGGGAAGCCAAATTTTTTTTTAATCCAGATGAGCCCAAAAATGCTGAGATCTCTGATGTCAATGATCACATGAGTTTCTGTCACTCTGAGTGGCTGTATTATTTCTACATTACCACCAGTGACATGTGCTACAGCCAAACAGTCCTTGTTTTCTTCTGCAAAAAACATTTAAGAATTTTGTTCTTGGGTAAAATAAAGGTATTGTTTTCTAAATATACAGTGACAAACATTTTGACATTAAGTGCTCTCATGGCTTGTTTCCTCCGAGTGGTGGTAGGATGGTACACACTGATCTGGCATGGCATGTCTTTTTTTTCCTTGTAGCATGTGCATGTGATGATTCTCTGTCAAATAATCAGCTTTCTGCAGTGAGTCTAACTCCACCCTTTAGGTATTTGAGTACTGTGCAAAGGAAAGGTTGGTGCTGTCGCTATTTTGGTACCAACTTCTAACAATGAAACCCAAAATATTTACATACTGTACTGTACTAAACTGAACCACTCGGAGGAAATGAGCCAGGTATGTAAACATTAAGATCTGTCATTACACTTCTTGCTAATTATTTACATAAATATTATTCACACTTAAGTAATTTGATAAGTAAATTATCAGTCACTGTTCCATAAATTCTATACAACTGGTCAAGTCAATCACTGTGAAACACATTAACATTTAGGGTGCAGAAATAAACATACCAGAGAATATCACACAGTGCTGAAAGTGTAGATGTGAGACTGAACCTGCAGAACATTCAATGTTGTACAAGGGCCCTGCAGGCTGCACCTGACCCAGACCAGAATCCCATGAGACTGTGTTATACAGCACCTCTCCTTCATCCTCCATCACAAACACAAGGCTGGTCAGACTGCACTGAAACTGACCAGCATGTGAACACACAAACCTGGAAGACAGAATATTTTCATTTTATTAAACAAATTGGCCTGCATATTTTATTATGTGATAACACTGGAGATAAAAAAAAAAAAAAAAGATTTGGGATGTTTGAATCAAGGTTTTGGAAAAATTTATGCAAACAAATCCAAATAACAACATAATTTTTCCCAAGCAAAAGGTTCAGAGTACTTAAGGAAAACATACTAAAGTATTAGTTTAGATACTAATACTAATAGATACTGTAGGAGCAATGTAATGGTAAAATCATGTGACCTAATGTTTAAGGGAATGTCATTCATTAAGTGGGGTTAAAAACACCTGTGGGGTGTGCGGAAGGAAGGGAAGAATGGGGGTGAGTGCTGGAGCACATATTTTGTTGACCATTACAAGCCTGTACAAAGCTGTACAAATAAAACAACGTTTAAGCTTTTAAGGAAACGCGTCACGAAAGTTATTCCTCCACTCAGCTCCTTACCGGTCTTTGGATTGTTCATTTTGCGCCGCTACAAGTTAGTGAACAAAATTGTTTGTTTGAGAACCTTCTGGGAACTTTCTGATGATCAAATTGTGGTTTTATCCAAAGGACTATCTTTTGTGCCTACTAGTGGTGTTAATTGTTTTGGTCTAAAAGTGGATCTGTTTAAATGTTTTAGACAGATGAAACTCAGTATTTTTTCTCCAAATCAGAATCGGGTTTATTTACGACACCTTTTAAACCTAAAAGTAATTTTTGCCCTAATGTGTCTAACCACACTATTCATACTTTTTGTCGTTTGGTTAAACAAGAGGTGATGGAAGCTTGTTCTTCTAGTAATACAATTTCTCATAATCTTTCATTAAATGAGAAAAAAGCTTTGACCGAATTAATAAGTGACCCATCATTATAAAACCTGCTGATAAAGGAGGGGCTATTGTAATCCAAGATACGAAAAAATACTAACACGAAATTCTTTCACAATTACAGATTATTAAGTTTTATAAAAAACTTCCCAGTGATCCTACCAACACTTATCAATCTGAGATATTGTCATTTTTAACAAATGCTAAAACAGAAGGCTGGATATCTCAATCGGAGTTAAAATCTTTGTATAGTCAACACCCGATTAGACCTGTTTTTTATACTCTTCCTAAAATTCATAAGAGACTTATCGACCCTCCAGGTCGTCCGATTGTGGCACAGACTAATTCCCTCTTATCTCCTTTATCTCAGTATGTTGATTTTTTTTATAAAACCTTTTGTTTATTCGTTACCTACTTACATAAACAACTTTATCAACAAGATTTCCGAGTTATATGATTTACCGGATATTTCTTTATTATTAACTTTGGACAAAACAAGTCTATATACTAACATTTCACATGAAAAAGGACTTATTGCCCTTAGACATTATCTTTCGTTACGCGAGGACTCTAGTCCACCATCAGACTTTATCATCGAGATGGCTTCGTACCTTTTGAAATATAATTATTTTAGTTTTGATAAGGATTTTTTTCTTCAGATAAGTGAGACAGCAATGGGCTCGAATTTTGCCCCTAACTATGCCAATCTATTTATGTTTTTTTTTTTTAAGAGAGTTATGTATTGAATACAGAAAATAATCCTTTCTATTCAAAGATCATCAAATGGATACATTGACGATATTTTCTGTGTCTTTTTGGGTGATCACGATGAGGCTCGAGAATTTGTGACATATTTGAATAGCTTGGTTGACGACTTGGATTTTACTTCTGAAATTAATCCGTCTATAGTACACTTCCTTGTTATGTGGATACAGAAGAACGAAGGCAGTTTGACTACAACTTTGTTTACAAAAGAGACCGATCGTAACACACTTTTACTCGCTACCAATTTTCATCCGACTTTTTAAAAAAAGGACTACCTAAGAGTCAGTTCTACAGACTGAGGAGGATTTGTTATTCTGATTCCGACTTTATTGAGAAATCGAAAATCATGAAAAATAAATTTTTGAACAGAGGTTACCCTTTAGATTGGGTTGATGAAGGCTTTAATACAGCTTTTAAAAAGACGCGGTCTGAATTGCTAAAAAAGAAGACAAGAAAAACAAGAAAGTATTCTTTTGCTTTTATTACAACATATGCACCTAAGTATTACATGATAAAATCTATTTTAAAAAAAGACTGGCATTTGTTGTCTTCTGATTCGGAGCTTAGCGATATTTTTAGACATCCTCCTTTGATTTTACACAAACGCGCTAGGAATTTAAAAGACAGCTTGGTACATGCTCGTTTTCAGAGCGTTAGCCCTCGTGCATCTCAGAGTTTACTTAGTCCTATACAAAAGGGCAATAATCGTTGTGGGAATTTTGCTCAGTGTATCAATACTTTTAAAACATAATTTTTTTGTAATCCTAGAACTGGCAAAAAATATAGCATCAAATCTGTGATTACTTGTAGCCTGGGTGCCAGCCCGAACCCCGCCCACAACATTTTTTGGACGGGAAGTTCGGTCTGGACTCGATCCATTGAGGTGTAATTATGCTCGGCTCCCAGAAGGCCGAGCCAATCAAATTGCCAGGGCGGGCTTTAATCGATGACGGACAGGCTATCTGCGGTTACGTAACCACCCACGTCATCAAAGAGCACTTGAGCGCTCTTTCGTCGTCTTTCCATTTTTTAAAGTTAGTCAAGTCGCGTTGCAACCGTGTAATAAAGTTGAGACAGGGCCGACAAATGCGATAATATTTATTTTCATTATTGTTGAGATCTAATCCTAGACAGCGATCTTATTCGTATATACATGCACCTTTTGTGTTTCTCTCAAAAATGTTATTCATGCTTGTAAGTACTCCGCAAATTCTTAAATTCCTTTTACAACAGCGGCAAAGATCGTTTACACTCATTACTTTCCTACTTCTTCCAGTTCCAGCGTGCGTGCGTGCAGTTGAACTCGAGGCGTTTCTCAATGTCAAGGATACTTCCTTGGTAGGACTGATCCTTCCAAGTCACTTCCTTCAGAGGCTAGGTGAGACTCCTCTTTAGCATACGGAGAACACGTAAATGGAACAGGCTAGCAAGTGCACGTAATTGCGTCATTACGTCAGTGAAAAGGTCCGTTTGAATAACGCTGTGAATGGTATCATTAAATTACTTTGGACAACTTAACTAGTTATTTATAAAAGAAATGCCGTTGATGCAACCAATTGTTAAATGACAGGTCCGGTTCAGTTAACCATTTGTATTTGTATAATTTACAATATCAATACAATATCAATACGGTAGTAATTTGTACTGGCATTTAAACGTCAAACTTTACTTATATTTACTACAGTTATAACAAATGTTTGGTAACGTAAATAAAAACCGTTAACGTTCGACATTTTTTAATTTTTGAACTAACGTTAGATAGCAAAGCTGCGCGCATAGGATTGTGGGTGATTTGAGAGCGTGAAGAGCGCGAAGGATACACATATGCATCCTTTCCTGTGTATGGGATATTCTTCGAACGAAGGACTCAGTCCTTGGTTGAAATTCCGAGGATCCTCGACATTGGAACAGTCCTTCGACGGATGTCAATGACGCAGCATCCTCGAAATACTGGCTTCCGAGGATCCTTCCTTGACATTGAGAAACACCTTCGGTTGACAACTATGCGTCGCTCAACATACGTCTCTTACTGCGTTGCTCTGATTGGTTGTAGGTCTATCCAATTGAGTGCAGAGGGTTTTTTTTACTGGTTCGGTTAAGACACGCCCCATAATTCAAGTGCAATGGAGCAGTATCAGACTCACATTCTGCCTAGAATATGAGTATGACGAAGTCAGGCTAGATTACTTGTGTTTCCACTCATGTTGTGTATTTGATCCGTTGTCCTTGTGGTATAGGCTATGTGGGAAAAACGTCGCGTCAATTGAAACAAAGAATTAGTGAACATAAGAGTTCGATCAGAAGAAAAGATCTAAATTATCCAGTTGCGGCACATTTTTTAACTTTACAATCACAATGTAACCTCTTTACGCTTTTGTGGGATTGAGAAAGTAACTTTGCCACCTAGAGGTGGAGACATTGAATTACTTCTACAGAGATGCGAACTGTTTTGGATTTACACCCTTCAAACTTTATCACCTATGGGTATGAACGATGAAGCATTATTTAATGTAATGTTATAGTCATGCAATTGTTTTGAATGAGGTTTTGTTTTTACTATGTATTCACGATGAGTTTGAGTGACTATGGAGCCTGACTGATTGTTATAACTGTTTAGAATTACAATTTGATGCTGTTTGATGACGATGTGTTGATTATGTGTCTTTTGGATGATTTTGTTAACCTATAGGGGGATCTTGATTGTTGGAACTATAATAATGTGTAACTGTTTATGATGTGGTGCTTATTATGTACTCCCAATGAGCTTAATTCTGTGCAGATGTAGCTCTGTTAATTGGTCATGTGTTTATCTTAAAAGAGATGAATTTGAACATTTGTATACTCCTGATGAAGGTCGTGTGACCGAAACGTTGGTGTGATTAAAATTGTATTTTGCAAGTTAAGATAGTGTGCGGGAGTTCCTTATATGTTGTTTGAGAACGTGAAAGCGTTTACTTTGGATTCAGGAGCCAAGCCCTCACGCTTAGACTGGATGGAAAGGAAGTGCAGGCTGCGCAGCACCGACTGAAGGGGATTTACAAGCTTGTTTTAACAAGAAGGATCATTGCACATTGGACTTCCAAAGCAACGAGACTGATGTCTTTGGATACGTTCGTTGCTAATAATCATCTCACAATTGGACGTTCAAGGCAGCAGGATTGACAGCTTCGGATATGTTTGGTTTGCCGATGTTGAACTGGTAGGACATTGGGTTCTCACGTATTTGTTTGTCTTTGCGGATGATTTGAAACTGTGTGGCAGTTTGCAGTGTGTTTACGATTGTTGCAGCGCTGTTGGAGTGTGCTTGATGAATCGTTGTTTAGACTGCTGGGCTTTTGCGACTCTATTGGGGTTGAAAAATCCATTGATATGCGTTGTTTTGGATTGTGTTCACTTGTCTTCGGAATTGTCTTATGCTGTATTTAACCGAACTGTTGGAGTGTGTTTGGTGAATCGTTGTTTAGACTGTTGGGCTTTTGTGAGTCTATCGAAGTTGTGCTGCATATCCAATGATATGTGGTATTTGAATTGTTCGCTTGCGTGTCGTATTTAGACGCGCTGTGTGCGTGCTTCAATCATGAGTGAGATTGAAACCGGTGCAGATGTTGAACTTGAACCGGACAAAAGAAGAAGAAAAGTTCAGCTCACAGCAAATGCTTTGACTTATAAACTTGAGCAACTTCAGAAAGAACGAAAAAGAAACGTAAATGTGATTAAAAGTTATATAGCAGCCATCAAAGAACTCACGCTGAAAAATGAGAACGTCTCCGCTGTACAGTCTGAACTTGAATCTTTGGAGCAAACTTTTAAAGAGACAGTTAATCTTCATGATTCAGTGATCCTATTATTGCCTATTGATGAGCAAAAGTGGTTTTCAAGCATCTATAAATACAGTGATTAATTTATAAAAGAGACCAATGAATGGATACATGGAATTAAGAAAGGCCATGAGGATAACCAGGATCAACAGTTGAAAACAGTTGAATGCCCTTCGAATGATCCAGAAACCGAGAATATGCCTCAAATTTCCATGCAGAATCAAGATGATATAAACCCAAGTGACAGTATCTCTAATATAGGAAGTAAAGGATCAAGTCAACGTAGTGCTGCCACAAGAAGTTCAACCACATCAACAACTTCTTCGACCCGCATTAAGGCAGAGGCTGACATTGCAGCTTTTCTGGTACATCAAAATTTAATGAAGGAAAAACACGCAATTGAAGAAAAGGAACATACCTTAAGGAAACAGAAAGAGGATTTTGAATTGCGAATGGAGATTGCTGCAACTATGGCAAAAGTGAAAGTGCTTAAAGGTTCTAGTGTGCATCGTGTTAAAAGTGATGTGACTCATCGTTCTGATGTAATGAATCCATATTTTGATAAAGGACAACAGGCAACACAGCCACTCAGTGCTGATGCACATTCGTTTACTCCTAGAGCTGAGACGCAACAAATTGTTTCATCTATGGGTGATGGCAGTGAAGGTGCCAAGCCAAAGGGGAACGTTTCTAACATAATTTATTCCCAGAATATGAACATCTCAAAATTAAGTAAAACCAATCCAGGTGGTTATGTGAATTCTGGTCCAGGAAATAAGGATTAAGTTCTCCATATTTTCAATAAGCAAAATGAAATAACATCTTTACTGATTCAGCAACCGTGTTTGTCATCTTTGCCAAAAAGGGAAATTCAAGTGTTTGATGGAAACCCTCTGCAATATCATGCCTTTATGAAATCCTTTGAAAGTTGTGTGGAGCGTAAAACCGAAAGCTCTAGCGATCGCTTATATTTTCTTGAACAATATACCAGGGGTCATCCAAAGGAGATTATAAAAAGTTGCCAGCATATGCCTGCCGACCGTGGGTATTTAAGAGCCAAGGGTTTGCTACAAGAGCATTTTAGTGACCAGTATATAATTGCATCTACTTATATGGACAAGTTCATTCTTTCATGGGCAAGTATCAAAAGTGAAGATGTCAGAGCTTTACAGGATTATAGTCTGTTTCTAAGAAGCTGTTGTAATTCAAAAGAGGGATCCTGGCTACCATGAGCTCTGTCTATGATCCTTTAGGAATCCTGTCTCCTGTAATTTTATATGCAAAAAAGATCTTGCAAGATTTGTGCAGGAAGAAATTAGGCTGGGACTAAATTATTCCAGCTTCAAATGCTTAGGCATGGATCAAGTGGTTGGATGGATTGCGTGAATTGGAAAGCTTCAACATTGATAGATGCTTCAAACCAATGGATTTCGGAGAGGTAAGAACAGCACAATTACACCACTTTTCTGATGCAAGTGAAGATGGTTATGGAGTAGTTTCTTATCTGCTTTTGCATAATGTTGACTCACAAGCACATGTTGCCTTTGTTATGGGGAAAGCTAGAGTAGCTCCTTTGAAGCTAGTATCTATACCTCGAATGGAACTCACCGTTGCGACACTGGCAAGTCGAATGGATTCATTGTGGAGATTAGAACTGTGCATGGACCTTCAAGAATCTGTCTTCTGGACCGACAGTACTTCTGTACTTAAATACATCAAAAATGAAGTCTCTAGGTACCGAACCTTTGTTGCCAACCGAGTTTCGGAAATCCTTAAGGTGTCTCGATCATCACAATGGCGGTATGTGAATACTGCAATGAATCCAGCAGATATAGCTTCTAGAGGTTTGAAAGTGGAAGCATTCCTGAAGAACAAGAATTGGGTGCTTGGACCTAAGTTTTTTTCTTTTGCCTGAACAGGAGTGGCCGGTTAATCCTATTGACCTGGGGGAATGTTCACCAGATGATCCAGAGATAAAGGCAAGTGTTACAGTCAATTCTGTACAAATAGAGAATACAGACGTTACAACATTCTTCATCCAGTATTTCTCCTCTTGGATTCACTTGAAGAGGTCGGTGGCCTGGATCCTTAGATTTAGGCAATTGCTCTTCAATCTAAGTCAAAAGAGGAAATCACTAAGTACGTACTTAATGCAGTCTTGCATGGATAAAAACCACCAAAGACAACACTTAAAAGAGGAAATGGAAAAATTTAAAGCACAATGTGACAGAAGTGAGCTTTCTGTGGCAGAGCTAAGTAAAGCTGAATTAGCAGTAATTGGTTACTGCCAAAGGAGAAAATACTCTGATGAACTTTCAAGCTTGCAAAAGGGAGAAAATGTGAAAAAGAACAGTCACATTTATAAGCTTAATCCTATCCTTGAAGATGATGTTTTAAGAGATGGCGGACGTTTGAGTAGGGCAGTTATGCCTGAAGAGACAAAACATCCCGTTATACTTGCTAAGGATTTTCACATCTCAGATATTATTCTTAGACACATTCATCAAGAGGTGGGTCATGGTGGTCGAAACTATATGCTATCAAGGATGCATCAGAGGTACTGGATACCTGGTGCCAGTATAGTCATAAGGAAGATATTGTCCAAGTGCATAATCTGCAAGCGTTTGCAAGCAGTTCCAGTGTATCAACAGATGGCGAGCCTACCGGTGAATAGAATTTCTCCAGATAAACCTCCATTTACGTTCATTGGAGTCGACTGTTTTGGACCCTTTGAAATAAAGAGCAGGAGAAGTATTGTGAAGAGATACGGAGTCATCTTCACATGCTTAGCCATTCGTGCTATTCATATTGAAGTGGTACAATCATTGGATACTGATTCCTTTTAATGCACTGCGAAGATTTATCTCCAGACGTGGACAAGTCTTGGAAATGCAATCTGACAATGGTACAAATTTTGTGGGAGTGGAATGCGAGTTAAGACAAGCAATTGAAGGCTGGAACCAATCTCGGATCAACAATATGCTTCTGCAGAAGGGAATAAAGTGGATTTTTAATCCTCCAACTGGTTCCCATCACGGAGGTATATGGGAAAGAATGATTAGGTCTGTAAGGAAAGTACTTAATACCACCTTAAGAACACAAACTCTGAACGAAGAAGCCCTTCATACAGTTCTATGTGAAGCTGAGGCTATTATTAATGGACGTCCCATTACTAAGGAATCTTCTGACACCTAATCATCTGCTGCTGTTAAAGACTACTCCATCATTACCTCCAGGGATCTTTCAAAAGGATGATATATATGCTCGTCGTCGATGGAAACAGGTGCAATATATATCAGATCTGTTCTGGAAACGATGGATAAAGGAGTACTTGCCTCAATTGCAAGAGCGGCAAAAATGGTCATCTCCATCTCGCAACTTCTTTCCAGGTGATATTGTGCTTTTGGTTGATGACTCAGCACCACATAACGGGGAAAGTGATTCAAACATTTCCAGATAATCAAGGTTTTGTTCGTCAAGTGAGACTTCAGACCAAGACAAACCGTTTGATCAGACCAGTGACAAAAATCTGCCTTCTGCAAGAGGTGGATATTTGATATTTTCCTGAAATGGAATTACTTTTAACACAGAGACGGATTTATTACACGTATTACATTGACATGCCACATATTTCTCACTCCGTGCTGACACTCTTTTTATGGACTTTATTTCTCATTCAGTACTGAAGAATTGATGTATTGTAAATGTGTAAACATTTATGATTGATTTAAAGAAAAAAAGTTCAACATTCTTTTGTATTTTGAGATCTTGTATTTATAAATGTCTCCTACTGGTATTTAATATAATTATTAATTTATAATAATTAGGGGCTGGTATGTAGGAGCCATGTAATGGTAAAATCATGTGACCTAATGTTTATGGGAGTGTCATTCATTAAGTGGGATTAAAAACACCTGTGAGGTGTGCGGGAGGAAGGGAAGAATGGGGGTGAGTGCTGGAGCACATATTTTGTTGACCGTTACAAGCCTGTACAAATAAAACAACGTTTAAGCTTTTAAGGAAACGCGTCACGAAAGTTATTCCTCCACTCAGTTCCTTAGCGGTCTTTGGATTGTTCATTTTGCGCCGCTACAGATACTAATTGATTAGAACTTTTAAAGGTGCTGTATGTAGGATTGACACCAAGTGGTTGAACTAGGTATTGCAGTCCTCATTCAAAATATTGGATTTTTTTCACCCAGCATCCTCCTCCTCACTTGACACTCTCACAGGTTGAAAGATTGACGACACCAACAGGAATGTGCGCACGTGACAATTAATTAATGAAATGAAATAAGCTGGGGGGTTTTCCGCCAAACTGGCAACCCGAGGTACCGAAATACAATTGGGTAAAATGGCAGTGGGCAGGTTTCACAAACCAAAACAAAGACCGACATCCCGCCCTGTTTCTTAAATATCTGCAAACATATTACGGTAGAGTCAAACCTTAGCTTTTTACAAAAAACATACCTGTATATAGTCTTGTGTTTTTCCTGATCATCTCGCTGAACACACTCAGGTGTGAACACTTCTCCATAATCTGAGGACTTAAATAAAGAAAGGAATGATCTTCTTATTCTGAACATGATGACAGAAGGAACACATGAAAGCTGAAACTCACTGATTGTCCTGAAGATGATTCCGCTCCTAATAAAGAGGAAGACACAAATCATTAGACTCACAAGTTTTAAACTTTCAAACAGACAGAAAATTTGCTATTAAGCTCTGTGGCTAAAAAACCAAGCCATTTAATATAAAACTGAAGAAATATAATAATAATAATAATAATACTGAAAGCAAAATTAAAAAGAAACAATGAAAAGCAAATAAATATTTGCAAAACAGTGAGTTCCTTAAGTGAGTGAGTGAGTGAGTGAGTCGTGGCCTAATGGTTAGAGAGTCGGACTCGCAATCAAAGGGTTGTGAGTTCGAGTCTCGGGCCGGCAGGAATTGTAGGTGGGGGGAGTGCATGTACAGTGCTCTTCCCACCTTCAATACCACGACTGAGGTTCCCTTGAGCAAGGCATCGAACCCCCAACTGCTCCCCGGGCACCGCAGCATGAATGGCTGCCCACTGCTCTGGGTGTGTGTTCACAGTGTGTGTGTGTGTTCACAGTGTGTGTGTGCACTTTGGATGGGTTAAAAGCAGAGCACGAATTCTGAGTATGGGTCACCATACTTGGTCGTATCTCACGTCACTCACTCACTTCTTCATGTAGACACAAACACAGCAACAAACTGTACTGTTCATCAGCTCAAAATAGAGATCTCATATTTTACAGAAAGAATATAAGCCTACTTTGGAGACGCATTTCATCAGGATTCATTCCGAATCTGCGCCTCTTAATAAAGAGAGAATGATGGGTGTTAAGCAGTTCATGAACAAGTAAACAGAGTCATGCAGCAATTCAATAAAGAGCTTTGAAGTATCATTGTAACAAACACACATTGTAGAAAATTTTCCAAGATCACTTACAGGAGATGACTCAGATTTAATCTGTGTGTCTGGCTCTGCATGAAAAGAACTGGTTAGAGCTCAAACCAGTTGGAATAATTACACATACAATTTGACATTATGTTTATTTAGTTGGAACATTTACTGTCCAGTGCTTACGATTCAGGTAGAGATTTCATAATCTGTATTATGAGTCTCTATTTAAAGGCCACTGTAGGCTATACTTAACTTTTGATGGTTAAACAAGAACCATTAATACAGTACCACTCAAACTTCAATTTAATTATTTTGATTGCAAGTCCCCCTGTCTAACTGGGAAAGATTAATAATTGCCATTCTTATCCAATGAAAAATAACTAAGACCGTGATGAGATGAAGATGGGCTCGAGGTTTCTCCCCTGAACCTCCGGAGGTCTGTGCACAAAGCGGTTACTATCTCAGAATCATCCCAGTTTAAATAAAAAATGTAGGCATTTGTTACTTTACTGCTCTTAAGCAGGCGCACTTCTGAATAGGATGTCCAGGATTGCTGTATTATTTTCCACAATATTTCTCCTCATTTATTTTGAGCTTTGTCGAGTATCTATTTTATTGTGATGTAAAGATTCTCTGACTGACATTGACGTCCACTTTCATCAGGAACACTGACGTTTCTAAAAAATTAAATAAATATTAAGAAGATCCTGAAAATGGAAATAAACAGCAGAGTTAGGTAACGATGTAATCTTCATTTACTAGATTGAAACATTTATAAGAAACTGACCAGCATGTGAACACACAAACCTGGAAGACAGAATATTTTCATTTTATTAAACAAAATGGCCTGCATATTTTATTATGTGATAACACTGGAGATAATGCAAAAACAAACAAAAAAAAAGATTTGGGATGTTTGAATCAAGGTTTTGGAAAAATTATTGCAAACAAATCCAAATAACAACATAATTTTTCCCAAGCAAAAGGTTCAGAGTACTAAAGGAAAAGATACTAAAACAATTGTAGTATCTTTTCCTTTAGTACACTTTTAATTGATTAGAACTTTTAAAGGTGCTGTATGTATGATTGAACTAGGTATTGCAACCCACATTCAAAATATTGGATTTTTTTCACCCAGCACCCTCCTCCTCACTTGACACTCTCACAGGTTGAAAGATTGATGACACCAACAGGAATGTGTGCACGTGACAATGAATTAATGAAATGAAATGAAAAACTGGGGAGTTTTCCACCAAACTGGCAACCCGAGGTGCCGAAATACAATTGGGTAAAATGGCAGTGGGGGGGTTTCACAAACCAAAACAAAGACCGACATCCCGCACGGCATTTTCAAAGGAGAATAACTGACTGTAGCATTGTTTTTCAGATAAACAAGTTTGTGAACTTAGCATGCTTCTTAAATATCTGCAAACATATTATGGTAGAGTCAATTCTTAGCTATTTACAAAAAAACATAAGTGTTCCATACCTGTATATAGTCTTGTGTTTGTCCTCATCATCTCGCTGAACACACTCAGGTGTGAACACTTCTCCATAATCTGAGGACTTAAATAAAGAAAGGAATGATCTTCTTATTCTGAACATGACGACAGATTGTTCTGAAGATGATTCCACTCCTAATAAAGAGGAAGACACAAATCATTAGACTCACAAGTTTCAAACTTTCAAACAGCCAGAAAATTTGCTATTAAGCTCTGTGGCTAAAAACCAAGCCATTTAATATAAAACTGAAGAAATATAATAATAATAATAATACTGAAAGCAAAATTAAAAAGAAATAATGAAAAGCAAATAAATATTTGCCAAAACACTGAGTTGCTTCATGCAGACACAAACACAGCAGCTAATGACAACGTTCATCAGCAGTCAGCGTAGTGCTCTCACATTAAAAGATCAAAATATTAGCTTACCTTTGCGTATTTTAAACCTCATAGACGGATCCAAAACTTCTCTCTCAATAAAGAGAGAAAAAATTGTGTTTGAGCAGTTTATGGACATGAAGTAAACAGACACACACAACATTAGGTGAAAATAAAGAGCTTTCATGTCCTTCTTAGAGCACCATGGGCTTATTATAACAAACACACACTATAGAAAATTACTTGTCACTTACTTCAGCTGAAATTGAAGAAAGATACCCCACTGAGCTTGACCCTAATTGAAAAGAACTGGTTAGAGCTCATGTCAGCTGGATTTAGGACACACGTATGCAATTTGATCTGATGTTGATTTAGTAGAAACCGTTTAGTGCCCAACACTTAATTTACCCTTTATTATTATTATTCTGGTAGAGACCTCATAATCTATAGTCATTTAATGACACTGCATTTCTTCATGTAGACACAAACACAGCAACAAACTGTACTGTTCATCAGTTCAAAATAGAGATCTCATATTTTACAGAAAGAATATGAGCCTACTTTGAGAATACTTTACATCAGGTTTCTTTCTGAATCTGCGCATCTTAATAAAGAGAGAATGATGAGTGTTAAGCAGTTCATGAACATGAAGTAAACAGAGTCATGCAACAATAAAAAATAAAGAGCTTTGAAGTATCATTATAACAGACACACATTGTAGAAAATTTTCCAAGATCACTTACAAAAAATGATTTCATCTTTATCTTTGTGTCTGGCTCTGCATGAAAAGAACTGGTTAGAGCTCATAACAGTTGGAATAATTACACATACAATTTGATATTATGTTGATTTAGTTGGAACATTTACTGTCCAGTGCTTACGATTCAGGTAGAGATTTCATAATCTGTATTATGAGTCTCTATTTAAAGGCCACTGTAGGCTATACTTAACTTTTGATGGTTAAACAAGAACCATTAATACAGTACCACTCAAACTTCAATTTAATTATTTTGATTGCAAGTCCCCCTGTCTAACTGGGAAAGATTAATAATTGCCATTCTTATCCAATGAAAAATAACTAAGACCGTGATGAGATGAAGATGGGCTCGAGGTTTCTCCCCTGAACCTCCGGAGGTCTGTGCACAAAGCGGTTACTATCTCAGAATCATCCCAGTTTAAATAAAAAATGTAGGCATTTGTTACTTTACTGCTCTTAAGCAGGCGCACTTCTGAATAGGATGTCCAGGATTGCTGTATTATTTTCCACAATATTTCTCCTCATTTATTTTGAGCTTTGTCGAGTATCTATTTTATTGTGATGTAAAGATTCTCTGACTGACATTGACTTCCACTTTCATCAGGAACACTGACGTTTCAAAAAAATTAAATCAATATTAAGAAGATCCTGAAAATGGAAATTAACAGCAGAGTTAGGTAACAATGTAATGTTCATTTACTAGATTGAAACATTTATAAGACAAGATTTTTGTTGGCTTGATAAAATCTTAACTTAAAATGTAAAATGGTTTGAAGGTCAGGATAGATAGATAGATAGATCGATAGATCATGAAACATTTATATGTGTCGTGGATATAGAATATTTTTTCAATCTTGCCCTATAAATAATTTTGTAGATCCCTGTCCCCATGAGTTAATAGGAAGTGGCCTACTTTTGTCAAATGAGGGAAATTTATGAACAGAAACAACAATATTCCAAATTTTGATCGGAATCCGGGATGTATAGGTTACCCTTATAGGAAAACATAGGCTATTAAATACTATTATGATAAATAATTAGGCCGTATTATAGGCTAGTTCACTCACTTTCAGGCTCCGCCATCTTGATTGATCGACTTTATCTCGAGGTTTAAGTGGAACTATTTGAATAGTGTTCCGGAGTTCATACTACAGTACAGTAAGAATTCCAAAGAAAGTTTCTTTTATCGTCCTCTAAAAACATGCAAAAGCCTAGTTGACTCGAGAAAGATCTGACCCTGTTTTTATAAAAGTCTATGGATCCGACACGCCTATAAAAATAAAACTGAAAGGAAACCTACTATGGAAAGCCGTTGAAACATTTAGGCCCAATCCCAATTCTACCCCTTGGCCCTTCCCCTTTTCCCTACCCCTCTGTTTCGCGCGTTCACGTGAAGGGGTAGGGGTGTCTCGATTATCTTTTGGTTGGAGGGGTAGGGGTAAGGGTAAGGGCCAGATAGCCCTTCAAATGAAGATTTTTCGGGACCACACTTCAAACGAAGGGGAATTAATTATCTTGGCAACATGGCTGCTACAGCGAACAAAAAGACAAATAAATGTAAGCTTTTTTGGTATAAATAAAGATTTTAACGAAAAGTAATCATTTGTTTTATGTTACATTCAATTGTGAGTTCATATTAACGGTCATGTTACTCAAAGAAATGTTTGCAAAAAATCGCTAATATTTGCTAACGTCATATCATTACAGACTGCATGATAGTGCCACAGCATATGTCTGTTCAGGGCGATAACTGCCGTAGACATTGATGAGGGCTAGTCCCCCCAATAATTAGAATTCGCTAAACCATTTTCTCAAATATTGCCTATTCGAGAGAGAAAGAGAGAGAGAGAGAGAGAGAGAGAGAGAGAGAAATGTTAGTTGTGTGTATTCGCGTCAGTGCGTTTATCTTTTTACAGTGAGTTTACTTAAAAACACAGATTTTATCCTCTCGCTGCTGAAAAATATAATGTATCGATTCAGTATTTAAACTGTATTTAATAAAAGTCGTGGGGCATCGTTGACAAGTTTATTTTCTCCTGGATGTGTGAGCTGCGCAATTTCCGATATGTGTGTGTGTCAGTAAGCAACTCATTAATACAGAACAATAATTAAAGGCTCTAATGAACACCAACACACCAGTATATGTGTGTATTGTAAGAGCTAGACGACAAATGATGAAATGTGACGGCATAGTAGTGGTGTCCCAATCCTTAGGGGAATATTTTCTAATAGGGACAAGGGGAAGGGGTAGGCAGAGGGGTAGGGTTAGGGGAAGGGGTATAAAATAGAATTGGGATTGGACCTTAATCTATAAGCCGTACTAGTATCTTTTTTTCATGGTAGCCTACTAGTACTCATCTTTTCCATTAAGTACTAGTACTAATTCATTAGGTACAAGTGCTTATTCTTTAGCTACTAGTGTTTATCATAGACTGTGGTGTTTATTCTTTAGGTACTAGTGTAAATTCTTTAGCTGCTAGTGTTTATTCTTTAGTTACTAGTGTTTATTAGTGTTTATTCTTTAGGTACTAGCATTTATTTTTAGGTACTAGTGTCTTTTGTAAAGTTACTAGTACTAATTTAGTCATTAGATACTAGTACTTAATCATTAGACACTAGTACTTATTTCAATAGTGACTAGTATTTAATTATGCTTTTCTTGTTAAAGGGGGGGTGAAATGCTCATTTTCACTCAATCTCCTGTTAATCTTGAGTACCTATAGAGTAGTACTGCATCCTTCATATCTCCAAAAAGTCTTTGGTTTTATTATATTTATAAAAGAAAAATAGTCTGTGCCCATTTTTTTCGGAAAAACACGAGCGTCTGGAGGCGTGACGTGTGGGCGGAGCTAAAGAATCACGAGCGCGAGTAGGCTTTTGCGTTGAGAGCGTTTGGAAGCTGTGAAATTACCGTGAAGAAAAAAAAAACAAAATCCAAAACAAACCATGGCTAACAGTCAGATTCAGCCATTTATTTATGATCCAGAATCAGATCCCGAGGCTGAAACTGAACGAGAGCAGCAGCAGCAACGACTACAACAGCGTCTCTATGTGGTATGTATTGAAACTGTATATATTTGCTTAGCGGTTTTGGAAAATGACTAAGTTCCACTTTATGTCGTCTTTTTTTTTCTTTAAAGGTGTACAAGGTTTACTTGATGTGCTTACGCGCCAATAGTTAAGTTAACAACACAGAGATATTTGAAGCAGTTTTACTCACCGCCTGCGGTTCCAACACACAATTGTGACCCTTTTTCGTTGGGATTGCATCATCCTTAAGAAATAAACGATACGCAAATCCGGCGTCAAACTGGGCCTTGTTTGTAAAACAAGCATCTTCGACTATGGGAAGTCGTGGCCTGATGGTTAGAGAGTCGGACTCCCAATTGAAAGGTTGTGAGTTTGAGTCCCGGGCCGGCAGGAATTGTGGGTGGGGGGAGTGCATGTACAGTTCTCTCTCCACCTTCAATACCACGACTTAGGTGCCCTTGAGCAAGGCATTGAACCCCCAACTGCTCCCCGGAACAAACAAAAACACTTGCACAACTCCGTCGATGCTCTGTAAAAATAAACTTCGTCCACTGGTCCCTTAATGATTTTTTTTGGTAATCTGTGCAGGGTTGTCTTGCCCTCGCAACCAAAAATACACTTCTTTTGTGACATTTCGCGATGCTCTCGCTCTGATCAGTGAATGTCTCTGCTCCGCTCTGCTATACGGGAGCGCGCGCTCTTCCGGCAGAAGTGCCCTTAGGACCCATATAAGGAAATTTCGCTCCATTTAACATCACACAGACCCATACTCGAAAAAAAACTTTCCGAAACTTGTGACAAACCGGAAGGAGTATTTTTGGAACAAAAATACTCCTTCAAACGTACAACTTAATTTTTGAAACTTTGTCCATGTTTAGCATGGGAATCCAACTCTTTAACAGTGTAAAAAACTCAGTATGCATGAAATAGCATTTCACCCCCCCCCCCCCCCCCCCCCTTAAGAAAAATATAGAACTAGTACTTATTTTGTAGTTACTAGTTACTTTTTAGACCAGAGATATCCTGAACTTAATAGATACTAGTACTACTTTCTAAATGTGCACTTCTGCCCAGTATGGTAATCGTATGTTGAATAATAATGAGCCAGCAACATATAGGAGCGAGATTAGAAAGGAAATAGATGGATGTACTTTTTTGAGAAAACCAAATAGAACAATAATAATTATTTGTACACAAGCACACAGAAAACATATTTTTGTCAGTTTTGTAAACACTGTACTTTCGTAAACATAGTAGCCTAATTTGTTTGTTGGCCATCGAGTGACCTCAGGTGGCAGGATGGAGATAAGACACAAATTTCATTATCTGTTATTTTCCTATTTTTCCTCCAGTAAAAACAATAAATATCATACAAGGGTTGTTTGTCAGCTTAATGTTACAACGACTTGCCATAAATTGACCCCGCCTACTGCCAGAAAGGTACTCTTAGAACTAACAAATAACTTTGGTTTTACTCAAATAAATAAATAAAATAAAAAATAAAACCTGATTACAATAGTTAAACCATGGTAATCACAAAGCTATCAAGATTTTGCTATACTAACCATAGTTTAGCCATGCTATTTACTACACATTTACTGTAATAAAACCATGGTTAATTTTCATAAGGGATGCATTACATCTTAATATTTTTCTTCTCTTTTCCATTAATTGTTAAAGTCACAAACATTCATTATTTGATTTCATGAAATACAAAGTAGTATTTAGTAGTAATAGTACTGCACAATTACTGACCAGAATTCACTTGGTATTTGTTTCTTATGAGATGTCTTTGTTTGTGTGTGTGTGTGTGTGTGTGTTCTCACAAAACTGATGAACTGATTTATAATGTATCAGTGTAGTTCACTAAAAAAACAAATATATATATATATATATATATATATATATATATATATATATATATATATATATATATATATATACTCACCTAAAGGATTATTAGGAACACCGGTTCAATTTCTCATTAATGCAATTATCTAATCAACCAATCACATGGCAGTTGCTTCAATGCATTTAGCGGTGTGGTCCTGGTCAAGACAATCTCCTGAACTCCAAACTGAATGTCAGAATGGGAAAGAAAGGTAATTTCAGCAATTTTGAGCGTGGCATGATTGTTGGTACCAGACGGGCCGGTCTTAGTATTTCACAATCTGCTCAGTTACTGGGATTTTCATGCACAACCATTTCTAGGGTTTACAAAGAATGGTGTGAAAAGGGAAAAACATCCAGTATGCGGCAGTCCTGTGGGCGAAAATGACTTGTTGATGCTAGAGGTCAGAGGAGAATGGGCCGACTGATTCAAGCTGATAGAAGAGCAACTTTGACTGAAATAACCAGTCGTTACAACCGAGGTATGCAGCAAAGCATTTGTGAAGCCACAACACGCACAACCTTGAGGGGGACGGGCTACAACAGCAGAAGACCCCACCACTCATCTCCACTACAAACAGGAAAAAGAGGCTACAATTTGTACGAACTCAACAAAATTGGACAGTTGAAGACTGGAAAAATGTTGCCTGGTCTGATGAGTCTCGATTTCTGTTGAGACATTCAGATGGTAGAGTCAGAATTTGGCGTAAACAGAATGAGAACATGGATCCATCATGCCTTGTTACCACACTGTGCAGGCTGCTGGTGGTGGTGTAATGGTGTGGGGGATGTTTTCTTGCCACACTTTAGGCCCCTTAGTGGCAATTAGGCATTGTTTAAATGCCACGTCCTACCTGAGCATTGTTTCTGACCATGTCCATCCCTTTATGACCACCATGTACCCATCCTCTGATGGCTACTTCCAGCAGGATAATGCACCATGTCACAAAGCTCGAATCATTTCAGATTGGTTTCTTGAACATGACAATGAGTTCACTGTACTAAAATGGCCCCCACAGTCACCAGATCTCAAGCCAATAGAGCCTCTTTGGGATGTGGTGGAACGGGAGCTTCGTGCCCTGGATGTGCAGCCCACAAATCTCCATCAACTGCAAGATGCTATCCTATCAATATGGGCCAACATTTCTAAAGAATGCTTTCAGCACCTTGTTGAATCAATGCCACATAGAATTAAGGCAGTTCTGAAGGCGGTCAAACACAGTATTAGTATAGTGTTCCTAATAATCCTTTAGGTGAGTGTATGTATGTGTATATATATATATGTATATTTCAGTTCAGTAGTTTTGTGAATTTATGCTCTTAATTATTTTCACAGTATTGGCAGATATAAATATTCATTGTTCCAACATCAGTGCAGTAAACACTTTGAGTTTGTGCCCAAACCACCCAAAAAAAAAAAAAAAAAAAAAAAAAAAATTCATTCATTCATTCATTAAAAAAAAAAATTATCCACCCCACGCATAATATAATTCATTAAAATATATTTTTCATGTGATCTGCTAATGTGAAAGTGCACACAGATGATAATGGTTTTACAAAGAGAAAATAAACTGTTAAAAGTTATAGAGTAATAGTTAAGATTCATGGATTCTGTACAAAGATGGTCTTTGCAACATTCTCAAATCATGCTGGAGAACACAATCATCGGGTTTTTATGCAAACTTATGGAGTACATAGAAGTAATATAATTTATAGTGAAATATTTATTTCTCAGAATTGCTGTGGTCTACTGGGTCCAGACATTAGTTCATCCACTAGATGAGGTTCCTCATTCTTCAGCAGTTTATAGAATTCTGTTATTACAGTATCTCCTCTGGAGTGAAGAGCATCTAACAAGAGTCTTGTTTTCTCTTGTCGTGGTTCTAGAGCATGAACTTTACTGTAGATTTCATCTGGAATCATGTCTTTGGTCCTCAGACCATCAGCAATAGTCATCACTGATGAAACTCTCCGGATGAGTACATCTCGGTGTTTTTTCACAAATTCACATTCTGATTGAAAAAAATAATAATCGAATTACTTACCAGACAGGGTTGTTTGTGATAGAAGGAATAAGCTAATAGTAATGTCTTAAGGTTTATACCTGTGAGCCTTTTAGCATGAGGTTCTCCAACTTCGCTTGATGTTATTCCTAAAAAAATAAAATAAAAATACATTTGATCTCTTAAGAAAATGTCATACTGTAAATACCTTGACAACTTTAATATTTGATGGTACTATTTTATGAACATAATTCACATTGGTAAAGATTACAGATCATAAAACTGAATTTATTACAATGGGTTAGACAACATGGTAAACATTATTTAAATCACTTTTATAAAACAGCATAAATAGTTAATAAATTTTACATGTAAGGATCAACAGTCAGGCATAGCTATTATTAATATAACAAATAAACTGGTTCAAATTTATTTAAAAATACCACCAAAATTAACAAAAATGCTCAACAAAGTCAAGATAAGGGGGCAAAAAATGCCCCTGGATAAATTCACAGAATCTATTATGGGTGTCGTAATAAAAGTGAAAAAATGAATGTAAAGTGTCAATTCACATCATTACATTTAGACTGGCACATGTCGCATTAAGTCTCTTTTATGGCTCACAAATTCTCTCATCCTAAAAAACTAAGTTTTAATATGATGCAAGAACTTTGCAGCTGATTGTAACCGAATTGTATTTATTTATTTTTATTATTATTTATTTATTTATGCACAAAAGTGCACAACTCAGACTGATATGAATGTCTTTGTTGCTGGAATATGATGTGTATTTTCCAAAAATGCAAAAACATTTGTATATCTATTTTATAAAACACCATTAATAATCAATATTACAGTATTAAAAGCCATAATCAATATAATTTTTTATATATATATATATAATATTGAAGCCCTAACCTGTAATGAGTTCCTGTTTTTTTTGTACATGGATATAACAGTTTATAATATTTTGACTGATTGAAGTAACTAGTTACATTTAAGTATTTGACATAAAATACAACATAGATACAATTAACAAAGCAATAAAAAAATTGCCCTTTCAAAAATGAATTTCCTTAGATGCACAATAGTATGTACTATGCACAGTAGTCTGCCATAATCAATGGATAAAAAAATACAGAAATAACATTTTAAACAGCAGGTAAGGGCACACCTATGGTTATCATATATATATATAGGATGCACAAAAATCAGCAATAGTTATAAGTGATAGATCTTGTATTGGTCTGACATTTGTTTATTATATTTACAGATTGTAAATGTAAATAATATATGTTCTTACTTGTTGTGTTTTTGTGGACCCCAAGAAGGTTAGCAGTGCTCTTCGGCACCGCTAATAGGGTCAAAACAAATAATACAATAATATAACTTCATAGCCATGATAAATTAAAGCATACTGAAATCCGTATTTCATGACATTCATTACCTGTGAGAGGTATTCGACGTCGTTCCCACACTTCCCTTTCTGTTTTATCCAAAAGACTCAGTACGATTTCCTCTTTGTTAACATCCACAAAAACTTCAAATGTAGGATGATAGTTTGGACCATAATTACACTCAAACGTCTCTGACTAAAAAAAAAAGCAATTTGAAGTTAAGAAAAATGACTCAAATAATCATTTAAACAAAAATTAATGCTGGTGCAAAAGGTTTCATAAGTGATGTATAAATCAACTAAAAAACAACCAAATCTACACTGAAATTGATAATCATACATGGTAATGTGAACAAACATTTTATTATTTTGCAATTATTTGAATATAATCAGATATGATGTTACCGCCGGCTGCACTGTAGATTCTTCTGGTTCACAACACAGATGGTATTCTGATTCTGGAATAAGTGAACACTTTGAACTGGTTTTGATGTGTGTATTCTCTGTGTGCTGGTCCTTTACCTTGAGAGAAAAGACTGTTAGAAGAAGAAGAAGAAGAAGAAAATATATATATGTGTGTGTAACTCACACACAGTATAATGATACCTTTGACAGTGGAACGTTCCAGGGGAGTAAATGGACATCCAGTATGTTTTCACTCTGTTTCACAGTTATAGGTCGTAGAAAGAGAAGTACTTGGGCAATGACAGGAGAAGGAGGAAAGATCATTCTTTTTAAGATGCCAAAATGGGAGAGATCTCTGATGTCAATTATCACATGAGATTCAGTCACTTTCAGAGGATTCATTATTTCTACATTGCCGCTAGTGAAATGTGCTACAGCCAAACTGTCTTTGTTTTCCTCTGTAAAGCACATATAATTTTACATTTTTATTGTTGTCATTTTAAAATTTATTCAACAGATTTTCACAATAAAACTGAAATGTAGGCCTACACCCTTAAATATCTGGCTACAGATTCAAATAGTTACAAACTTAACACTTTATCATCCATTTATCTGATGGTAATTGTTTCTTATATGGATTTATCATCCATTTATCGGACGGTAATTGTTTCTTATGTGGACTTCTGTAAAAAATAAATGTACATATCACCTCTGTGATAAAACTCATGGATTCAGATGGCAATTTATTTACAGTAGAGGAGCGAGTTTTATGATCCTATGAACCTGGGAACACGCTATTTTCCACATACTGTACATTATTGTTGCTCCTCTATGCACTGCCTTGCATGATTTTTACAAGGCTCATCAGTCTGA
Source organism: Carassius gibelio (assembly GCF_023724105.1). Taxonomy (NCBI): domain Eukaryota; kingdom Metazoa; phylum Chordata; class Actinopteri; order Cypriniformes; family Cyprinidae; genus Carassius; species Carassius gibelio. Next base: position 25,528,796 of record NC_068372.1, on the reverse strand, counting down.
AAAGCAGTGTCTGCTCTGATTGGCTAGCTATCCAGTGTGTTGTGATTGGCCGAATACCTCAAGCATGTGGCAGAAATTTTACAACCCTTAACATTATTGCGATCCCCTGGTCTGCTCAGAGCGAAGAGACATAAACATAAACGTGATATAAACATGATTTCTAGTCGTGTCCACTTTTGGAAGGCCAAACAAAGTAGTTTTGCTTTTAAAGTGAAACACACAGCATCTATACGAAATGGCGACAGCAACAACAATACTACAATGAGAATAAAAGGTACACCTTCTTTCTTTGCGTGAACATCTGGGCGGGGTTATGCAAATCTTCCCACATAGTGACGTAGAGGGTCATGTTAGAACGAGCTGTTTTAGGGGGGTGTGGACGAGTCTTAACTTTTATAAAGAATATCTCTTTGGATTTGAGACTTTGAAACTTTATAGATCTTCCTCATGCACCTAGATCTTAAGGGGAAATTTAAATTGCATCATATGACCCCTTTAAACACTGAGAGCCCTATTTTAATGATCTAAACACAAAGTGTAAAGCGCAGGGCGCAAGTGCACTCAGGGCGTGTCCAAATCCACTTTTGCTATTTTAACGACGGAAAAACAGTCCATGTGCCAGGGCACATTTCTGGAATGGGTTGTCCCTATTCTCTTAATTAGTAATGGCCGTAACGTTCAATAAACTAACCAGAGTGTCATTTCCCATTCCCTTTAAGAGCGAGATGCGCTCGCGCCACGGCGGATCACTATTTACACGATGGAATTTGTTGGCGGAAAAGCTGAACGCTTCTCAAGGTAAGAAACCGACTTAACTTCGCGCACGAGCAGATCATCTATGGGACAAGCAGGCATGCACCAAAGCTCCACACGATGAGTCAGTTAATATATATGTGTGTGTATTGGCAGGATTGTTCAATTAATTAGCCAATGTCATTCATCATTATAAGTAGTAATAGGCTGAATTGCAAATAGGTAGCCTAATTCTAATACACGCAATGACTATCCATCATTAAATTTTATATGTAGCCTACACAATAATATTATTTTACACTGTATTCCTTTTGTTTTTAATAGTTGGCATGTTTGTGTGATGCGCATCCCTGTGTGTAATAAGCAAAGTCAACGCACACTGTGGACCCGCCCGGAGGCGCATTTTCTACCAACACGCTCTTTAAATAACGAACAAAATATTGTGCCATTGACTTTAGACTAGGTTTTAGTTGGTCTATGGCGCAGTCTATTTTCAGCCCCTTAAAATGGCAATACGCCTGAACACACCTCTTTTTTAGACCAGCACGCCCCATTGGCGCACAAATGGGCGCAAATGCATTTGCTAATTAAATGATGTGGCGCTGGATGGGAAAATGCAAACAGCGCCAGACTGAAAGTAGCAAACTCACTTGCGCTGCGCCTTGCGTCGCATTGCGCCGGGTGTATGATAGGGCCCTGAATTTGGAATCGATCTCTTCTCATAAACTCAGTGATGTGGATTCAAATGGCAATTAAATTACAGTACCACACAACCTTGGTGATAAATGGTGAAAGTAACTTACGCCCCCCTGAGAAACAATTACCATCCGAATAGGATGTAAAAAATAAACCTACCACAGAATATTTCACAGTGAGGAAGATGCAGTCCTGAAACTGAACCATTAAAACAGTCAATGTTGTACAAGGGTCCTGCTGGCTTCATCTGACCCAAACCATCTAACAGACCAGGATTCCATGAGACCACTCTATACAGCACCTCTCCTTCACTCGCCATCACAAACACAAGGCTGGTCAGACTGCACTTAAACTGACCAGCATGTGGACACACAAACCTGGAGGACAGATCAAACATGTTAATGGTCATTAAGTTATAACTGCCATTTATTATGTATACTATACAGTGTAAATCGAAAGATTTGAGGGTGTAAGAATTTTAGCAAAATTAATGTAACCAAATCCAAATAATTTACAATTTACCAAAAACAGGGAAGAAGTTGCAGTATAGCAAAATACATTCAACAATAGTGAGGCAAAAGTAAAGGAAAAGGGAAACTGCAACTGTGAATGGAAAAAATTTGAATTAAACTCCTTAACACTATTTTCTTATAAAAACAATAAAAACAATGTTCAATGCCTGTATGTATTCTTGCGTTTGTCCTCATCATCTCTCTGAACATGTTCAGGTTTGAACTCTTCTGCATGTTCTGAGGACTAATGTAAAAAAAAAAAAGTTTATCCTTAAAAATATTCATTTGTAACACAATAATTTTATACAAACATTCTGAATAATCAAATTATTACTTCTGAAATCTAGTTGATTATACATCAACTAGATTCTAACCACCGATTACAAATATTCTGTTCAAATGCATTTGTATTTTCCATAATTTTATCTTTTTAAAATAACCATATCCAGATTCACAACAAAACATTACATAAATATCACAGAAAAAAAATCTTAATCGTTAGAATGAATTAAAATAATTTATTTATTTACTTAATAATTTTAATCCTGACTGTATGTTGTTATTTTGGTGGAATGCTTCAATATATCACCGAATATTTAATCCTGACATCAAGTGCGTAATGTTGTTGATGTTTAGCGATTTATACAAGTATTATTTTTTCAAGCCTAATGTGTGGATAGTTGCTACTCACTTGTTTTGATTGTGAATCTGAACTCTCAACTTTCAGGGTTCTGATGTGTTCACAGCACTTTAAACCATATTTCAACACCCAACCGTCTATACTTTTCAGAGGCATATTAAACCGATCTATCAAAACCAAATGTTCCAAAACTTTCCCAACGAAGCTCTTCTCATGGAGCTCATAGAGACAATGGAGAATGAACAGCATGTGTTCATTATGATATATCTGTGAACACTGATGGATCCATTCCTTAAGCTGGATTTCTATGTTGACAGAGACGGTCATGTTATGCTTTTCAAAGAATGAGGAGGTCCATTCTTTCTTACAGAGACCACAGAGGAACAGAATCACAGGCTGCAGCAGATTTGCATGTCTTACTTCTACATCTGCCTTTGAAAAGTCTCTATCAGACCAACAGGACAAAGCCCATGCTCTCTCTACAGTGTGAAGCAGCTCTCTCACTTTCACTTTGGACTCTGCTTCATCCAGAAGGACATAGTAGAGAGCAGTGAAGAACTCCTGAAAGCTGAAATGCATGAAACCGAACATTGTCTCCTGGTGGATTTTTCTCCTTAAGAGGAACTTGAGCAGGAATGGTTTGTCAGCAGTGTCTGAAATTGTGTCATAAACAGTTTTTTCGTCAAACAAGACTTGTTGTTCCAGCATCCCTCTCTCTGCCAGCTGACCCAGACTCCTCAGCAGACTCGGGACAGACTGACTCAAACCATGGCAGTTACGCTCCAGTAGAGTGGACACAAAGTCAAGATAGATAGAGGTGGTGGTTTCCAGTCCACTCGTCACATCTGCACCATCACTGAACCTCTCTCTCATAACCGTGCAGATGATCCAGCAGATGACAGGGATGGAGCAGGCAGTGAAGAGAGTTTCATTTACTCTCACACATTCATAGGCTTTCCTGAAGAGCTCCTCATTCTGGAAGAACTTCTGGAAGTACTCCTTCACCCCCTTCTCAGAGAAACCCATAATCTCTGTGAAACGCTGATGTCCTTTAAGCAACATTCCCTGTGGGACCTCAGTTCTAGAAGTGATCAGCCGGACACATCTGGGCAGGATTCGTTTACTAAGAATGGAATAAACTATGACCTCAGGTGGGGCTTTCTGTAATTTGGATGAAATGCAGAGTTCACAATGCATGAATCTAAGATCATCAAATCCGTCAATGATGAAGAGCACTCTCTGTGATGAGTTCTGTAACATCTTTGAGATCTGATCTGACGATAAACCACAATTCCAGCTCAAGAGCTCAATCAAGTTCATCTCCGCAGAAATACACTTCAGCTCTTCACACCTCAGGTAGAAAACTAGATTAAAGTGTCTGAGGTAAGGACTTCCAGATGCCCAGTCCAATATAATCTTTTGAGAGATGAAAGATTTTCCACTACCAGAATTTCCTTGAAGAATGACAGATGCTGGATAATACATATGCATGTCTGATTTATTAAACAACTCCTCCACATTGATATTCTGAAAACGGCCTTTTTTATTTTTCTGAATAATCACAGGTTCAGTGTAGAGGGCAGCCAGTGAGACTCTTTCACTAGAGAAACTGCTCTCATTCCTATGTTCATATTTCCGTTTGATTGACTCCTTATACTGACATACTAGAGGAAAAAAGAAAACATTATTTATCCCCCATAATGCAAAATGTTAAACAATTGGAGAATAATCAAATAATAAAGTCATCCTGTGATGAATTTTTTGTTTAACAGCATTGAACAGACAATCATTTGAAACAAGAATGGATCTTTTACAAATGACTAAAGTTTAACTTATTGCATTGAATTACTAAATAACCTGGTTTATTATTTCTGTTTTAATAACTAAATAAATATGACCTTCAGCGTACTAACTGCTTGGTCAAGCAGTTTTACTATTATTCTGGTAGAGTTCTCATAAGTCATTTGATTTTCTTAGTGCAGACACAAATACAGCAGCTAATTATAATGTTAATCAGCAATCAAAGAAGAGTTCTCATTTTTAAAAGAGACAATATGAACCTACTGTGGGTTATAGGGAGTAGTTCAGTAGGATCATGGTCTCCATATGGAGGGAAACTGTGCCACTTGATTAAGAGAGAATGATGAGTAAGCAGCTCATTAAAAGGAAGTAAACAGACACACAAAACATTGGTTGAAAATAAAGAGCTTTCAAGTGCTTATTAGTTCCCCAAGGTCTCATTATATCAAATACACATTGTACAATACAGTTTCTCATCACTTACAGGATAATATGACTGAGATTTCATCACTGTGCCTGGCCCTGATTAAAAAAAGAACTGGTTAGAGCTCATGTCAACTGGAGTAAGAGTTGAAGTGCAACTTAATCTGATTTTGATTTAGCAGAAAAAACGTTTGTGCCCAATGCTTTCTATTCTAGTAAAGACACCATAATCTGATTTCCTAGGACACTGGGTTTCTTAGTGCAAACACAGACACAGATTCAATGTTCATTAGCAATAAAAGTAGAGCTCTCATTTAAAATAGAGAATATGAACCAACCATGTGTTGCAGCGAGTGGTTCGATCCAGTCATGCTCTCCATATGGTGGGCAACTGTGCCACTTGATAAAGAAAGAATGATGAGTGTTTAAGCAGTTCATGAACATGAAGTAAACAGACATAAACAACACTCGTTGAAATTAATGGGCTTTCAAGTGCTTTTTGGTTCCCCAAGGTCTCATTGTATCAAATACACATTGTACAGTACAGTTTCTCATCACTTACAGGATAATAGGACTGAGGTTTCATCATTGTGTCTGGCCCTGATTGAAAAAAAATGGTTAGAGCTCATGTCAGTTGGAATTAGGGCAAAAACATTTTGATTCGAGGTTGATTTAGCATAAACAATTTGCCCTATGCTTGTTACTCTGATAGATAACTTATAATCTTTCAACAAAAAAACTCAAGGGGAGCTCAAAGAATAACAATGCGAGCATTCTGTTCAGAGTAAAAGTGCAGTCACATTTACCATTGCTAAGTGAAACTTCCAATAGGAATCCACACAAATCGAGCGCAGCGTTAGTTCAGTCAGGCCACGGAGGTAAGGCTGTGAACAGCTGATGCGGTCAGCTGTCAAATCGCTCCAATCACCACCTCTCTCCTATTAGACACCGGACATATTTATACGTGGCACTACTGCTCGGTAAGTATGCTCCCTCCCTCCCCATTATAAGCATGAGCACACTACTGCACACCTTCTGGCTGTCATCTTGTTTGTTTCAGATCACTAAGGCTTCCAAAAATCTTAGGTTCCAGGGGGTTAATGTTAAAGCTCTTGTATGTTCAGTTATTCTTGGAGCAAGAACCCCCATAAGGAACCATACCGCCAAAGATAAATTGTGTTCAATAAACTCAAGTAAACTTGTAAAAGTGGTTCCTGTCTGAACTGGGTGTTTCGCACAAGGGTGAAAAAGTTTTCCACACAGATTTCGCTCATGTTTAAGCTGGTCACACAAATTTACTGCACTGAACCAACAGAAAGCTACTTCATTTAAAAGTGACTTCTGTGTTGCTTCAAGTTTCTCAACACTACTGACAAAAGCAATTGCAATGTACCTTTTTTTGGACACAAAATAAAAAAAAAATGTGCCTTTCTTGTGAGATGTTTTTCTCAGTGTACTAACAAAATAAATGTAAAAAACCTAGGCTACACGATTTCTTTTCTTTTTTTCTTTTCTTTTTTTATTTTATTACATGTGTAGCAGTTTTAACCAGATCTTACTTTGTAAATGAACAATTGCCAAGTCAAAAAAGCAAGTAAAAGGTGCAGTGACCAATACTGACTATACAAAAGTTATGGGTTGTTTGGATTTGGATTTGTTCATTTTGAAGGAATCTTTAATGTGACTTGGGACAAATGAGCCATCTCGGGGAGTGATTCGATAAGTCATGCATTCGCAACTCCCTATGGGTTCTGTACTGAAATTAGTCTATAAGTTCACCTGTTTCGAGTCTTCGGTTTTTTAAGTCATTCGAGACACATGACAGGCCCTTACTTAACCAATGTAGTTTGAGCCAGAAACAGAATTGGTCTGCATTTCCAAAAACATCATAAGCCTAAGTTGATTGTAGATCCTCTGTGACACAACCTGTCAAAAGTCTTATATAAACGCCATAGCGTAAGTCTGAAAAGTTCTCAAAGGTGCAACAGCATGTTCATATATATGTTTTCGATGCAGATTGCAAATGGCTGTACATTTATTTGTGTTTTTAACTTGATGAGAGTGAAATGAAACTGTCTGAACGCGAAGCTGTGATGTTTTCTGTGTTGTCTGTCTCCCTTCTTCCCCCTCCTCCGCTCCGCTGCGCACCAAGCCCACTTGGGGGGGGGGGGGGGGTCATGACTCACATTTAACAAAACCCCACAAATTCACTATGTGACGAGTGGCGCGGGGCCGAGAGCCATGGGAACGGAGCAAGGCCAGTGGAGTGATTGGGAAATGAGCGACACCTGCTCCTCTCGTCACACACTATCTCAACAAATTCGAATATAGTGACATGCCAATCAGCTAATCAACTCAAAAGACCTGCAAAGGTTTCAAAATGCTCTCTCAGTTTGGTTCACTAGGCTACACAATCATGGGGAAGACTGCTGATCTGACAGTTGTCCAGAAGACAATCATTGACACCCTTCACAAGGAGGGTAAGCCACAAACATTCATTGCCAAAGAAGCTGGCTGTTCACAGAGTGCTGTATCCAAGCATGTTAACAGAAAGTTGAGTGGAAGGAAAAAATATGAAAGAAAAAGATGCACAACCAACCGAGAGAACCGCAGCCTTATGAGAATTGTGAAGCAAAATTGTTTCAAGAATTTGAGTGAACACCAAAAGGAATGGACTGAGGCTGAGGTCAAGGCATCAAGAGCCACCACACAGACGTGTCAAGGAATTTGGCTACAGTTGTTGTATTCCTCTTGTTAAGCCACTCCTGAACCACACACAGCATCAGAGGTGTCTTACCTGAGCTAAGGAGAAGAAGAACTGGACTGTTGCACAGTGGTCCAAAGTCCTCTTTTCAGATGAGAGCAAGTTTTGTATTTCATTTGGAAACCAAGGTCCTAGAGTCTGGAGGAAGGGTGGAGAAGCTCACAGCCCAGAGTAAGTCCAGTGTTAAGTTTCCACAGTCTGTGATGATTTGGGCTGCAATGTCATCTGCTGGTGTCAGTCCATTGTGTTTTTTGAAAACCAAAGTCACTGCACTCGTTTACCAAGACATTTTGGAGCACTTCATGCTTCCTTCTGCTGACCAGCTTTTTGAAGATGCTGATTTCATTTTCCAGCAGGATTTGGCACCTGCCCACACTGCCAAAAGCACCAAAATTTGGTTAAATGACCATGGTGTTGGTGTGCTTGACTGGCCAGCAAACTCACCAGACCTGAACCCCATAGAGAATCTATGGGCTATTGTCAAGAGGAAAATGAAAAACAAGAGACCAAACAATGCAGATGCGCTGAAGGCCAATGTCAAAGAAACTTGGGCTTCCAGACCACCTCAGCAGTGCCACAAACTGATCACCTCCATGCCACGCCGAATTGAGGCAGTAATTAAAGCAAAAGGAGCCCCTACCAAGTATTGAGAGCATGTACAGTAAATGAACATACTTTCCAGAAGGCCAACAATTCACTAAAAATGTTTTTTTTATTTTTTTTATTGGTCTTATGAAGTATTCTAATGTGTTGGTGGGTTTTTGTTAAATGTGACTTAAAATCATCACAATTAAAAGAACGAAAGACTTAAACTACTTCAGTCTGTGTGCATTGAATTTATTTAATACACGAGTTTCACAGTTTGAGTTGAATTACTGAAATAAAATAACTTTTACACTAGATTCTAATTCATTGAGATGCACCTGTAAACTCATGATTCTGAGTCGAGCAGAAAAGAGAGAATGACAATTTGATTTATGCCGAAATGTGAGATATAATCTTGGAATTTCGATTTAAAAAAATTTTTTTAATATAAAATACAAATTATTATTATTATTATTATTTTTAATTATTTTATTTCATGGCTTCCATAGACTGCTATATTAAAGCTGTCACTATGACGTTCCATGGCTTTTGGATTTTCGCAAAAATAAGCTTTGTATTTAACCATAGTTCATGATACTTACACATTTTGTCCATCAAGAAAATCTTCACAAAATAATATAACTTTTGTGAATTTTGAAGCCTGAATACAAGCGCATGAACTTAAAAACTAACCTTGGCTATATAACTACACCTCACTTGCCTTCAATTTCACCACCACCATGCTTCTGACAACGTTTTGGATCATACATACATTTGATTATAAAATATACATATCTATAAATGATTTGTTGCCTTTTAATGCACCTTATTTCAAAAATGTACAGAAAAGGGGTGTAAATCCTGCACCTAATTATTGCAATCTTAGATATGTTTGCTCCTATTAACATTATTTTAGTTATGTTATATATACTATTATAGTTTTTATTGATGTTTTGAATACACTTATTTTTTCAGGTTTAATTATAATTTAAGTTAACTCTATGGCAAATAAATTATTTTAAACTTCAATTATAAATCATATATTATATACATATTATAACAGTGCCCTGCTGACTACCTTAGATGTTTGCCTGATTTGTTCGACAGCGTAGCATGCTAAAATGTCCCATATTTGATAACTTTAATTTAATAACAACAAGTAGAGTTTGTTTCAAGCAAGGGGGAAAAAGAAGAAGAACGTGTAGGCTACCCATCAACAAGACATTTGCAAATTTCTTTGCATTGACGAGTGCTATGCAAAGTTTACTATTCAAATTTACCACAGTGAGAGAGGATGCTAATATCAGTGTGTACAATTGACAAAGTCCCATTCAAGGAAAGTCTGTTCTCTTGACGACCATATTTGTATTGCCTCCGGCATGTTGTTTTGGGCATGCAAGACGAGTCCTATCTATTTGAATGGGGAAATACTGAAATCTCAAAAACTGCCTTATACATCGCCAATTAATTAAATATCCCGAACCAGCAACAAAATATGACATGAATTGTCCCACAAATATGGTTTCTTACACTCAAATATCATTCAAATATAATATTCTAGGCTAGAGTGACCAAGCCAATATGTGCTATGTCTTAAGCCTGGAATACACATGACTTTTAAAATATGAAAAGATTTTTAAAACACTAGGCACATCTATTGGTAAAAACCTCGCCCATTCACATATTGTTTTATTTTTGTCAACCCTTGAACGTCTGGTAGTGAGTGATTCTCATGTGATGATGGCCGGTTTTCCTTTGTCACTAATTAAAAAGTCAGTAATTGTATGATGCATAGTGTTTTAAAAATCTGTTCAGATTTTAAAGAGGTCGTATGATGAGTGTTACAAGCTGTTTGTGCATAGATAAGATCCCTAAAGTTGCAAAGTCTCAAACCCAAAGAGATGTTCTTTATAAAAGTTAAGACTCGTACAAATTATGACCTTCTGTTATGAAACAGGACATCGATTTCATACACTGTAGAGTACACCAGGACTTAAAGCATGTTTCTTACACATTTTGGGAGCATAACAAATGAATGGAGAAATAATTATAAATCAATATTTCATATTTCATTCTATGTTGACCCAAATACATTTTATTATGCAAATTAGATATTTTATTGATACATTGTATATAATGCAAAAACTTGTTTATGGCCATTTACACACATTTTGCATTAAGAAAAATGTTTATATATATATATATATATATATATATATATATATATATATATATATATATATATATATATATATATATATATATTTCATAAAATAGTTGAGAATCATCTTTATATAAAATTAAGTATAAAAAAAATTAAAATTGATTTGTGATTAAAAAACCCAATTGTTTTTGCCTAATTATGTATATTCATGTCTTATTAAATATAAAAAATAAAAAAAGGACACGACAGGACTTTTTATAGACCTGATGTCCTCTACAGATAATTAGGCCTCACAGACTTTTTCACAAAAAAGAAAAAAAAAAAGAAAAAAAATGCTGATGCTCTAAACAGTATAATGACATGACAAAATATTAAATTCACAAAACTTTTTTTTCTCTGTTAGTCAGAGGAACATAACCACAAAAGTCACAAAAATTGCCAATATATATATATATATATATATATATATATATATATATATATATGTTATTTTTATTTTATTTATTTTTTATATAACCTTGTTTAGAAAAAAGTTCTAAATAAATAATTCAACAACAAAGCCAGCTAATCAATACATGAATACGTGCAATGGAGCCTCTAATCCCTAACATCATACAACCCACCCATGGACCAGCCACAGCAAACAAACAACTAAATAAATATGGTCTACATTTATAGAATATGTAATAACCAAGACAATGTAAACAAATAGAACCTTGTCTCATGAAAGATTCACATTTGGAGTGATGTGAGAAAGTGTTAACTTGTTTATTTATAGGGCTAATAATGATATATAAAAATATATGCAAAGAAAACCTATGCATGTCATAGAAACAGATAGTAAACTATAGTATATATTTTCAAGAATGTCAAAAGAACATCAAATAGAACCTAAAACATCCGCACTCATTACTTTTCTACTCACTGTCAGCATTCGAGACCTCCATCTGCGCTGTACTTAGAACACAGAATGTAAAAGAATTGTCTGAAAGTTCATATGAAAATCAGGTTATAAATGTGTTTTGTCAATAGAGTCGTCAGTTGGAAGGATGTAGGGAGTAACAAGGTACTACCACAACGCGGAAGAGGTCTGTTGGGAGCATGCGGAGGGTGAAAGAACTCCAGGGTAAGACTAAAAGCAGCCGAACATCCCGTCTTTTTAGGCAACAACCAGAGATGGGTGTCATCGTGGTTAATAAAGTATGTTTAATGGGACTGCATTTGTATTTACTGTGATTACAGTTTAATAAAAACATTATAAATTGTCCTTCCCACGTTATTCAAAACAGCGAATAAATTATAAATAGAAAGTGACTATACCTGACTTTGATATATCACGAGTTTAAGCACTCTCCAAAAAAATAATAATAATAAATAAAAAAAAACATATTCACTGAAGCGGTATACACTGTGAAATGAATCACTTACATTGTACTTGCAAGTCAGAGAACGCGAGCGCAATTAAAAAGATTTTGAGTCTAGATGAGTTTCAGTGATGCCTCATCTGAACGCCTCTGATTGGCCATTGCATTCCTCAGCTCAACAGAAATGTGTGTGATTGGTTAAAAATTTGTGGCTAAGCCCTCATCAGCCTATGGTTGGGAGTAGTGGTCGTTTCATTAACGAAGACTATGACGAAAAATGTTCTTTAACCAGCTTTTTTCCCATGACTAAGACAAGACGAAGAGGATACAGTGAGGTCAATAAACTAACTAAGACTATATCAACATTTCGTTGACGGTTTAAAACGACATTAAAATGAGTGTAAAAAGATAAAATCTTTTCCAAATTTATTTATATAGCTATATTATATATTTTCGTCAAAAAAGAAGACAATTTTATTGCAGACTGCTCAACACGCCTCTACTGCGTGATAGAGGTCTACACGGGACCAAAAATTCGAAAGTTGGACCCAGCTCGTGCGGAACCGAGAAATGTCAACAGCTACTACCCAGAACCGACGCATAACAAACGCTATTTGAAAGCTGAACCCGATCCCGTCCGGGAAGACACGAGTACGGTTGTCAGAACAGTTCTAATTTCCGAATCAGAGCTTCGCTGTTACATTTTCTGCCAGGTGGCTTTTGCTTATTTTAAGCAATCTGGCAACCATGCGCACGCGCTCACTCCACATGCACCGCAGATGAACTGAAAAACATACAAGCTGGAATTTAGCGGTCTAAATGAAAGCGTCCTTCGGTCTTTCAGATCGGTCTGTGTTCTGTTCTGAGATCTCGACATGTTATTTGTGATTTGGATCGCTGAATAAATGCCCTTAGCTACTCAAACGCCTGTTTTAATAGAGAAATTGACTATTGTAATTTTTGTAATTAGTGGAATTACTAGGAATTTAACTTATTTACACTGATGTTTCTCGTTTGTTTTATCTGTTTTCATAATATATACAGAAAGAAAATATTTTTCAGAAAAAAAAAATGCTCATACAGTTCATTGAATAAACAAAAACGGAACAAGTTTGTCTAAATATGATAACAGAAATGTACATTTGAGTAAGGCTAAGACTAAATTAAAAATTGCTGCCAAAATGAATACTGCTTTACGGTTAACTAATAATAATCTTATTGCTAAAATGTTATGTTTTCATTGACTAAAACCAGACTAAAATACTGTATACGTTTTCTTCGACTAAAACCAGACATCTCACTGCTGTGTGATGTGTGCACTTGGATGGGTTAAATGCAGAGCACAAATTCCGAGTATGGATTACCATACTTGGCAAATGTCACGACTTTCACTAGATTATTTCGTCCAGCAGAGGACAGCACAGTCCACTTTCTGAATAAACTAGGCTTTGAACGAGCCAGTATTTTTACTCTACAATTCATGAATAAAGTTTCGTTGTGGGTTTTGGTGTTAAAATACCATAATAACAGATATGATGATATAATCAACAGATAAGATGAAAACGTTTATTTGAAACCATACTGATAATCATATTTTTTTATATCAATTAATACAATTTATGATATGTAGGCTAAATATCCCTAACTATTATCCTAATCTATTAATATTGCTTTATAATTTCAATATTTTGCTGCCACTCAAATGATTCCACATATTTTTAACAAGATTTTAATATATATATATATATATATATATATATATATATATATATATATATATATATATATATATATATATATATAATTATTTATTTATTTATTTATTTTTTACATATTTAACTCTGATCAAACCAATAAAACATCGCATGCGTTGCTAATGTGCACGACTTGCACTGGCGCTTATATTTAACCTGCATTTAAAGAGTTAAACAAACTACGTCATCAGACTTCCCAGCCTGTCGGGGGCGCTGCCGATGTAACAATAAACATATTCCCCGTAAATGTGTCTCTTAAACTTTTTGGCCAAAGTCTTTTGTCTGCTTGTTCCTTAATGTAATAAACGCTTATCACACATGTAGAATGTTGCCCCAGTTTTGAAAGAAGTGGATAGCTTCTTATAGAGGGTGGGGCGTCAGAGGTGTTCTCTTGGTGTTCTCACGGCATCAAAAAGGTTATGTCGTAAAGCAGAATGTCGTAAACCAGGTGCGGAGAGGGGCCTGTTATGGGGAGGGGGTAACCGGAGGGGGAGAGGGGGCTCGATCCGCGACGCAGCGTTCAGACACAGTGCAGGAATCATGGCGGATGGCCCCAGGTGCCAGCGCAGAAAACAGACACAGCCACGACGCAACAACGGTGAGTCCCACCGGCTGAAATCAGATCTTACACATAAGATTGATAGGGAGAAAAGTTGTTTTAAATGGTCTCCAGTTGTTTTTTTCTATCTTTGGACTAGTTTAATGACTACTTATGAAGTCACGAGTATGGGTGCGGGCTGGGCTGTCCCAGTGTGCTGCACCGTTATACCTGAGTCTGCCCGGACCGTTATACGGAAGGACGCGCGTCTCGTGCACCCGCTGCGTGTGCGGTAAACTATTTCGATTCAGAGTTCGTCCTGATCAAAAACTTGAGTGAATCAAACAGTACCGCACTCATTCAAAACTACAGTACTGATACAATGCTAAAGCATAAACATTTATTGCATTTAAATGACGACTCGAGTGGGAATCTTGACAGTTGCTGGTGCCATAACGCCGATTGCTCTCAAATCTAATTAAACATTTAAAAGGACAGTTGATTACAAAAATTCTGTTATCATTTAACATGTTGTTTTTAAACATGCTTGTCTAGGAAATGTTCAGCAGAATGGCAGTTTCAGTCACCATTCACTCTCATTGCAAAAGAAAATGGTTATATAAGTGAATGGTGACAGTCCCTAATATAATTGGAGAATATGCATTTTTGGGTAAACTGTCTCTTTAAGAACGTCCAGCCCTTTCTCTTAAAAGCGAGCAATATTTAGCTGAATGTTATTTCTAGATTTTACAAGATATTTTTATTTAATTTAATACCAAAAAACACCTTGCCATATTATAAGAATTTTTTTCTAATTAAATATAGCTTTTGCCAATTCTTCATAAGAGCAAAAAGTGTTGCATTCTGCAGAAAATTGCCAACAAATTAATGTGCTATCTTACATAAGATTTATTAAAGCAATTTCAATGTTCATATTGCTGTCGTCCACGTCTTATCTAAACATCCACGCCCAACACTGAATAGATGCCGACTTCTAGGTTTAGGTCGCTTTCTCTTTAAATAACCTTTCCGGTAATCCTGTAACGTTAATATTGTCCGCCGTGCAGTTATGAGCACCGAGCTACCTTTTCCTGTGCGTGCGTGTGACAACGAGCGCGGATCCGCTCGCGACGTAATACGCCCAGGAGCCGTCAACGTGTTTACCTGAACGGTGAGGAGACAACGGAGCGAGCCAATGTCCTCTTTTACCGTTCATCGCACTCCTCGCGTGTCCGGAGCCGTGATTGCACAGGCGGTGGAGGGGAATCGGTGTGTGAAACGCGATCTGCCCGAGCGAAGCGCGAGAGAGGCGCCCAGCACACGCCACGGCAAATGGCAACTTGTGCAGGTAACGTTAGAGAGAGAAGATGGTGTTTGATTGCAGTCGTGCATGTCGTCCGCATCGCTCACACCGATGACCGATGACCAATGACCTTTTACTTGGCTTTCATCCACTATTGAGTGATATTTCGTTGTACGCTCTTTGCTAGAAAACAGGTTGCTGTGGTATATTTTTATGTTTCGCGCAGAAGTCCGGTTTCAGCAGCCCTGAAGTGGCTCGGAACGAAAGATTTAAGCGCATAAGGTGGTTGTTAGTGGTGCTTTCCGTCGTTTTACTGGTCAGAAGTAAAACAGGTCGATTTTTCCGTAAGGTATTTGTGTAATGGCGATGTGGACCGTTATTTGCTGCAGTGAGGGCGGGGCTGCTGCTCGCGTGAGTCGGAGACGAGCCAGGTAGGATAGGTGACGAAACACCTACATAGGTGCTTTCACTGGTATTTTTTGAGTATTTATGGTATTTTAACATATATATAAACGCGATTTAAACTGTTTTATGAAGAATTCTGTTTTACAGCACACATACTTTGTAAGGAAACAAATGTAACAGTTAGTATTCAGGTCTAGAGAGGCGCTGATTCATTGTGTCCGTCGTTGGCGAATTCCCATTGTTTTGTCTATGTTGAGGTCTGTTTCGGATGTTTCTTGTGATAGAATATGCTTATTAAATGTTATAAGAATACAACGCGAACGGGTTATTTATTTATTTATTATTTTTTTATTTTTTTGGCGGAGGCGGATGTATTGTCTGAGCTACGGCTGATGTGACGTAATCGCTAGGAGGAGCACTGATGCTGCTGAGACTATTATTTTCATTCCTCGCGCAGCTGCTTCTCGCGCTTGACATGTCCACTAGACCTTGAGATCTTTAAGGCGTTACAGCACGGAAATGAGGTCACGGGGTCTATTCGAGACTCGTTTTCATTGGTTCAGTTACTCACGTCTGTAAAAGACATGCCACCATAAGTACTGTAGCATCAGCTGTCATGCGTGTTTCTCTGTGTTTGATGTGTATCAGTCCTGCAGGTGTGAGTGAATGATGGTAGGAAGCACATGGGATTACAAGAATACATATTTTGCATTTTATACTTACATGCACATCTCGAGTGAGATACAGAAAGACAAAACAATGAAAGACATATAGTAGTTGCCTTGGGTTTTTGTTATGTTTTAAAACGGGTCACTTTGTTCCCCCCTCCCCCACTCAATCTTCCTGACCCTCAGTCAACCTTTGACCTTTAAAGCCACACATGTTAACATTTAGCATTTCTGTCTGGTCAGGATGGTTCTCTTGTTTTAAGAATTCACCGCCTGCTTTCAATTCTCCTATTTATTTCTGCTAGTGCGTACATGTTTACGTGGTTCACGAGGAAACACATTTGTATAATGCCATGGATATGACATAGGTATGAAGGTGGTTTATGAGGACACTACCTGTGTCCCTGTAATTCAAAAGGCTAACAAAAATAACTAAAATGTTTTGTTGTTTTTTTTAATCTAAAAATGCAAGTTTTCTGTGAGGTTTAGATGTAGGGTTGATGTAGAGTAAACCATTACGCCTATGAAGAGTGAAACATTTATTGTTTGCATTTCATACAGATCTCGTTAAATATTTTAGCATTAACAACACACAATTTTCAGTTTAACAGTTTTAGGGTAAAATCAATGTCTTGTTAATATTATTATTATTATTATATTTCTGATAAAGAAGAATATCCAATATAAGAGGCGAGGTGAATTCAATTTTCAAAACATTATTTAAAAAAAGGCCTTAATGTCGATTTACATTATAACAGTGAAGAATACTGTAATGCATGTGTTAATGTGTGTTGTTAATGTATGGTGAGAATGCATGTATGCGAGGGACAAATACAAACACCTGTAGCACTGAGCTCTTCTCACACTTCCCTGTTGATGGAAAAGGGATATGTGAGGGCATTAAAGATCTTTTCAGATTTCACTTGGTGTTTGTGGGGGGGCTTGTGACTGCTGAGCATCTCTTTTTGCATGCTAATCTCTCCTGGTGGTTCGCCGCCTCTTTGTACGGCAGGGGGAAAGTTTCTCAGGGTAAAGGGGAGGGTTTTTCTCTTTCTGTTTTTAGGGTGGGGGAGGGTTGGGAGGGACTTCTGTTTGTGTGAATGAACAAAGCAGAAACATGTTGGTGAAAAATCTAAAAATATAATTTATTACTGTGATGACAATGCTTTAAAAAAAAAAAAAAGTAAACAAATTCTCGAAGGTCCATGCTCTTCTGTGCAACACACTCAATTGTTTATTTGTGTTTTCAGTTGCTGATCCTTCGGAATATTAGGTGTTCCTATTTTAATCTGTACTTGCTTGAACAAAGTCAGAGTTTCTATGTGTGCGTGTGTGTGTGTGCATATGGTGGCAGGTGCACTCTATAACAAGCCAAATCACCTCATCCCAGGAAATGTCACACGAAATGGAGGTTACCATGGTGACCTGAATGTGTTGATTATGAGGTCACACTTGAACAGCTCTACCTGCCAGCAGTGTAAACTCACCCATAAAGAGGGCATAAAGAAGTGTGTGTCATTAAGCGTGCACCAGAAATTAAAAACTGTCATCATTTACTCACCCTCATGTCGTTTCAAACTTTCTTTCTGTGGAATGCAAAAGAAGATGTTCTGAAGAATGTTCATGCTGCTAGTTTCCATACAATCATACAATGACAGTATAAGGCCTCCAGAGGCTGTCAGTTTCCAAAAGAGAAACAAAAAGTAGTATTTTAGTGCTTCTGATACAGTAGATTTGTGTGAAGAATAGAACAGAAATTTAGATTGTATGGACAATGTTTTTGTAAATTAAGTACTTTATGAAACTATGAAATTTTACTTATGTTGACCATGAAAGTTCAGGCAGTCCTGATAAGATCCAGCATACTGATTCAGAGACATCAGCTCCTCTCAAAGTGTCTGGAACAATGACTGAGATTCAATTAGATGCATTTTAAATGTATTTCTATCAGGGGTAAAAACATCTCTGATTACGACACACTTGCTAGATATCTAAACCCTGTGATTTCAGCCATCCACAGGATGGGCCAGACATTCAGCAGTGATCTGAATCAGCTGTAAGAACACCAAAGATTTTTTAATTATTATTTTATTTTTTCTTTGTCAGTAAGGCAGAAAACCATAATTTTCAGTTCGGACATGCACAGGTATGTGAAATAACAACAACAACAAACAAAAAAGTTAATTTCTGGTCATTTCAAAGAACAGAAACCTTAAACAGGAACTGTTTTTTGCATAATTGGATCACTTTTACATCACTTCCTGTTGATAAAATCTAACTCTGCCAGCAGAAGAAACTGGATGAGCTCCATTGAAACCAAACATGTTTAAAGCGGTGTAAAAAAAACACACACACACAAATTTGACATGGACATCTGGAAGTATTCTTTGTATCCTCCTGACATGTGTGCATACACACACACACACACACACTCACATCAGAGATGAGTTTTCCAGTACCTCATAGGCTTACTA
Organism: Carassius gibelio; assembly: GCF_023724105.1. Classification (NCBI taxonomy): domain Eukaryota; kingdom Metazoa; phylum Chordata; class Actinopteri; order Cypriniformes; family Cyprinidae; genus Carassius; species Carassius gibelio. Next base: position 25,509,953 of record NC_068372.1, on the reverse strand, counting down.
GTGCTCTCAGATTTAGCCAAAGAATCCATATGTCAAAATCGATGTGACAGTACTATTAAAAACACTTTTCAAATCGTCCCTTTGTTCTCTATTGTGTTTCTGATGATGTCATACAGCTGGTAAAAAGCTTTTCTGGGCTGCAGGAAACTGATCTAAAATTAGCTGCACTTCACTTCCTGTCTTCAGGGCACAGATTCTACCTTCTATTGTACATGTGCTCATATATTTCTGCATGCGAGTGTGTGTGTGTTTACATGTTGGAACCCTCTGTATCAGCTGTTACTGATTACAGACACGTCACCGCTTTAACAGAACAAACAAGTGTCCTGTTTGCAAACACATGCACATGTGTTTTAACTAGGGATGGGCATTCGATTAAATTTTCGTAGTCGATCGTCGGGAGAATTAACGATCGACTATCGATTAATCATTAATATTTTTATAGCTAATATAATTAATTATTAAATTTTTATAATTCAAAAATGCAATGAATACAAAAACACAGCGTGTTTTTCCACGGTGAGACCTTTATTACAAGATCAACTTGTGGCAGACAGTTACGTTCCGGCAAACCGAACATATATGCGCGTGCATATGCGGTGCTATAAAGCAGCGGATCCTGCAGCTGCGAGCCGGCATTCTTAAACAGAGACCTCATTCGTTCCAAAATAATAATAATCAAAGTATCATGTTAAACAATAACTTAAAAAAAAACATAATACTTAGATCTGACAGGTTTTGTCAAAATGTAACTCAAAACTTTCCAAGCCAGAAAAAAAAGATTTTAGCCTTCCTAACAATAAGGCTAACTTAACAAATTATGCTATTTAAACCTCGTGAAAAATAACTAACTTTAGTAACTAGCATACAACTTCTGCACGAGTCTACTGATTTTTGTTTAGAAATAGAAGCATGTTGACATGATCTGGGGTCAGACGCGACCGCAACCTGGTGACCGTCAGTCCAGCCGCCGAAAACACCCGCTCTGAGGGAACTGACGTTGCCGGGATGCACAGGTACCTCCGCGCTAACTTGGCCAGCCCGGGGAACCTTATTCCGTTCACTTTCCACCAGTCTGTAGGTGTGCAATTCAGGGGTGGGGGAGTCTCCCTCAGAAAATTCTGAAGTTCTGCTTCGATGCCAGCCTCGCATTGAGTGGTATAGTGATCCCCAAGGAGTTGTGCCATAGCAGATGACTGGGAGGTCGCGACTTCAGTGTTTGCGCTCCCCTCGTCCATGTCAGAGAACGCAGCCTCGTCTCCCCCAGCCTGTTGGATAGCTGCCCTATCGGTTCCCACCGCCTCTCCCAGTTCAACCAGTTTCACATTAGCAGCCAGTCTCTGTGTTGGTGTAAGAAAGCCCAGGTGTTTGTGACGAGGGTCCAGCATTGATGAGATCATGGGGGCGAATGACACTCACCAGACTCAATCTGTATAAATATATGATGGGGAATCAACGTTGTATTTTTTTATTGTTTATTTTATGAATTAAAATAAATATTAAAATGAATATTTTTATGGAGTAACTGTTTTATTATTTGAGGGGCTTACTGCTTAAATATAAAAAGGTAACATGCAGATAACAGGAAAGTATCCATGTACTTATGTATATGTAAACTAAGACAAACAGTTTAGCTTACATTCATTCGTTGGATGAGAGATGAACGCACTTTGGTCTTGAATTCGATGAGTCTGGGCCAGTCTCCTTCACTACGCATGAGGTGGATATTGATGAGGCCGAAGGTGATGGGATAAGTGTTCGAGATGGAGACGTCTTTCTCTGCAGACATAACCGTGGTGGCACATTTAAGTGCTGACAGCACGGGCTGTGTGTCCTCCATCAGCTGCCAGTACTCATCCTTCAACTCCAGGATCCTGGCATCTTGAAGCTTGGTCACGGTTCGGTCCGACAGCACAGCAACAACAGCCCACCGCTGCTCCACCAGCCGATCAAACATCTCGCACACGGAGTTCCACCGTGTTTTACACGACTGGGTAAGCCGGTGAGTTGCGAGGCCCATTTGCTCCTGTTTCTTTTGCAGTGCTTTGGTTGCTGTAGTGCTGTGATTAAAGTGGCTAACGAGTTTACTAGCCGCTGATATTACCCGATAAAGATACAGTGCAAATCCGTCATTTATGGCCAACTGGAGGGTGTGTGCAAAGCAGGCAACGGAAATCCAGGGCACTCTGGTGGGACTGTTGGCAGCTACAATATTGGCCGCGTTGTCATGAACGCACGCAATAACTCGGCCTTGAAGTCCCCACTGCTCTACAGCTCCATTAATTTTCTCAGCGAGGTGGTCAGCTGTATGCCGTCCTGGCAGGCTTTCTGTGAGCAGGACCGCTGAGTTCATTTGCCAGTCATCACTGATATAGTGGCAGGTTATGGTGATGTAGCTCTCAGCTGTTAAAGCGGTCCAGCAGTCTGTAGTTAGAGCAACTCTCTCAGCTTTGCTCAGTTCTTTTAACAGCTGCTGCTTTCGTTCTTCATAGTGAGTTTCTACCAATCTGGTGATGGTACGTCGTGATGGAATTTGATATGCTGGTTCCAATAAATGTATCAGTTCTTGAAAACCATTGCCCTCAACAATACTTAAGGGCAGAATATCCATCTCAATGAACTTGCAGATCCCTTGGGTAATTTTCTCTGCTCGTTGTGCATCACAGCTCCGAGTCCGTGCTAACGCCGACTTGATGCTAGGTTGAGACTGAGAGCAGGATGCACCGCCACCGACATTAACAAGTGACGGATGCACTTTGTTTAAGTGGTACATCATTTGAGTCGTGGCCGTGTTGTACTTATACACGGCATCGCAATGTTTGCAGTGAACTGTTTCGTTTTTTAAATCAAAATGGTCCCACGCCACACTTCGCCGTGACCTCTTCATGATTATTCTTTTGAAATCAAAACGGAAGATCACAGATAACCGCGTAGGGTGTCAAATATTGCACCCTGGTGGTAAAATATTTAATTGCTGCCACACAGTGAAATTCATTTAATTAATTCAAGACTCACACTACGCAACGCAGCCTGCGTTAGATTAAAAAAAATGCATTAGATTAATCGATAACAAATTAACGTGATCGAAGAAATTCTTAACGATCAATTATCGATCGTCGATTAATCATGCCCATCCCTAGTTTTAACAGAATTAAACATGGCCATTAGTGCAAAAAGAATATGCATCTCTGTGAACACCTGTGATCCTAAACTAAACCGCTCCTTCTCTCTCTCTCTCTGTCATGAAGTGAGGAGTTTTAGCAGTGTGCCAGAGGCAACTTCAGATTCAGATGATGAAGACAAACTGCACATTGCAGAGGAGGACAGCATTGCTGACGATCCCGACCTAAAGTCCTCAGTATTCCAGTTCGAAGCAGCACAGCAGCTCTCTGAAACATGCACACAGGACGGTGAGTAGAACAGTAAGAGATGATTAACTTGATGCATTTAATTTATTTATGTTGGGTAGTTCAGAGCTTTGAAATAAACCATGTAAACATCTGTGCAATAGACAAAGTTGCAAGAATAAGAGTGACTAATGCTTGACGTATAACACATCTTACCATAGCATGGCTTTTGTGCTGCAGAATCTAGTAGAGTCGCCGCACTTGTTATTGGATAGGTGAACTTTTCCCCTCATAAGGGTGCGGGATTGAGGAAGTGGTGTTTCTGAAAGTTTATTGTAAAAACAATTCTTTGGTTTCATGATCAGAACAAAATTATAATGTTAACTGGTTACCTGTATTAAACAATTGAAAGGTTTTTACATTTTCTACTATGTTCTTCAGAATTTTTTTTTGGGGGGGGGGGGGGTTTCTTATCCCCATAAACAATAATAAAACAACAGTTAGAGCAACATTTAAAACAAAACTTAGTGTCATAAAGCCAAGTGATTTCATCAAAACACTGAAGTAATTAGTTTTTTTTTTTCTTTCAACAGATGGCAGCCTGGGGCCAGATACTTTAATAGAAGAAATAAGGGTCAAAGGTCAGTTTAGTGCAAAACACTCAGAGAACTCTTATGGATTCATTTATTTGTAACTCATTTTCTTAACCTTTTAGCAGTTTAAAAAGTGGGGGGGGGGGGTCAACATTAGTTGTCTAGAATCAGAGATGGTCTGCAGATTTAAAGGATTCCAAGTTGACAGATTTCACAGAAAAATGCATAGTGTATGATGGGCATGAAGATTTTTCAGCTTCAGATTTGTTTTCATCCAGTCAGAAGATATCAATCGTGTTTATTTTGAGCTGATTTTAGAACACAAAGGTTTTTTTTTTTTCAGTTCCCAATGAGGTGCATGCTCCTGCAGAAATTTAGCTGTAATATGTCTTGTATGGACAATGTTTTTGTGAATTAAGTACTTTATAAATCTATGAAATTGCATAACATGACCATTATGTTGACCATGAAAGTTCAAGCAGCCTAGGAAGCATCAGTCCTGATAAGATCCAGCATACTGATTCAGCTCGTCTCAAAGTGTCTGGAACAATGACCGAGATTCAATTAGATGCATTTTAATTGTATTTCTATCAGGGGTTAAAAACATCTCTGATTACGACACACTTGCTAGATATCTAAATATCTAGATATCTGTGATTTCAGCCATCCACAGGATGGGCCAGATATTCAGCAGTGATCTGAATCAGCTGTAAGAACACCAAAGGTTTATAAATTATTTTTTTATCTCTATGGCAAAAAATCTGTATGAGCAGAAAATCATAATTTTCAGTTCTGGCATGCACAGGTTTGTGAAATGACTGTGCAGGTCATTTCAAGGAACAAAAACCTAAAAGAGGAACATTTTTTTTTTTTTTTTTTGCATAATCAGATTACATTGCTGGTGCAAAACACTCATACAGATCTTATGGATTTTGGTTGAGATAGCCTGCAAATTTGAAGTATTTCAAGTTGACAGATTTCACAGAAAATAGTGTAATGCATTATGGGCATGGAAATTTTTCATCTTCAGACTTCGTTTTCATCCAGTCAGAAGATATCAGATGTGTTTGATGTTTTGAGCTGATTTTAGAACACATTTTGTTTTCAGCGCATGCTCCTGCTCAAGTTTGTTGGATCCAGAACAACTTAAAAGTCTGGTAGTGTTTGATTCTCTGTCATTTGGTGTATGATGCCCAGTTTTTCTCTGTAATTATTTACAAAATCGACATGTGTATGATGCCTTGTGCTTTAAAATCTGTTCAGATTTTAAAAGTCATGAACTATATTCCGCCTGGGTATTCAGATACAGAACAGAAAACAACAGGGAGCTTTGGATGTAACACAAGTTTTCAGTTTCAAACTCTTGCTGAGAACTGGGGAAGGCTTGGCTTCTTTGGGCACTTTGGCCTACTTGTCATGGAAAGAGTTTGAAATTACTGTAGTAAAGGGACAAGTAGCTGGACTGACATGTCAGTGAGGGTGTGCTGGGTTAGCATGGCTGGATCAGGTGTGTGTGAGCTCATTCCTCTCTCTCAGGTCATTATTCATTCGTAATGCGTCACCTGGTCCTTACGGGCCTCCGTAGCACATAGACGTGGGCCATACTGCCCCACTTCCCAGTCAAATATAATTACAACTGTAATTTTATAAAACTCCTACATTACATCCAACCCAAAAAATCTGTGTTTGTGTGCATATTAAATTTCGATTAAACCCAAAGTGTGGTTACTAAACCCGGTTGCAGTCAGGTTGTTTTTGTATATTAGTACATGTAGGTTTCAACCAAAAAAGCTAATATAAATGCAACCACAGGAAACAGCTGTAATTGGAAAAACTTTACCAGACACCAATGGTAAAATGCGAAGGTGTCATGATCATAAACCCTGAAGAGCTGGAGCACCAAGATGAACATCAGCTTCTTCCCTGATCAGACAAATAACCCGATAAATACCTGACTTGAATATTATATTATACATATGTTTACTCCTCCTGTGGACAAACTTGGAAAAAAAGAGTAAGAAGCAGATTGCTCAGAAGCAATTTAACAGATGTTCTGATGCATGACTTTTCACTGTAGGCTATTCAAACATTGTATGAATCTATTCTAAGACAGTTGGAAGCTCTATTAAAGGCAAAACACCTTAATAAAGAAAGATTTCCCAGGTGTTCACATTATTTTGTCCAACAGCTGTATTTCATGCTGGAGCAGAAGCTGAGAAAATGAAATTTGTATGCGTTTTAGTTGATCTAATTTGCCTGTGTGTGTTTGAAAGAGGAGTGTGTCACTGATGAGGAAGAGGGTGCTGATGATGAAGTGGACTGTGAGGAAAAGCAGACGGAAACGGAGCACGCTTACTCAGACGTCCCAGAGGAGCATCAGAGAACGCCAGAGCGAGGGGTCCACGATGAGAACGGTAGCCACCAAGTTAGTTTTTTTGTCTTTCTCTTGTCTAATCTACAGAGTATTTAATTGTGCATATGTCTGTCAGGTACTCCTGATGCATTCCCGCAGCTGCACACCTGTCCGCACTGTTCCCGCGGTTACAAGCGTCACACATCGCTCAAGGAGCACATTAAACTACGCCATGAGAAGAGTGAAGACAACTACTGCTGCTCCCTCTGTAGCTACACCTTCACCTACCGCACGCAGCTCGTCCGTCACATGACCGCACACAGACACGTCCGGGAGCAGGTACAGCGCTGCTCTCACACCTTCGCCATGTTCACACCTCTGTGGAGGAAATCACCGAGAGCTTTTGTTCACAGTCACATGTTGACTCAAACACTTTCAAACAACTGCCTTTTCCTGTCTCTCTCTCTTCTCAGCGGACTATTACTCAGTCAGGCGGAAACAGAAAGTTCAAGTGTACAGAATGCTCCAAGGCCTTCAAATACAAACATCACCTAAAGGAGCACCTACGCATACACAGCGGTCGGTCAAGTACACAAATTATTTTGGCAATGGATGTAACTCTAGTTTATGTCTTTGTTAACTCAGGTTAAAGGGTTAGTTCACCCAAAAATGAAAATTCTATCATTATTTACTCAAACCTCAAGCTGTTGCAAACCTGTATGGTTTTCTTTCTTTTTTTTTTCTTAACACAAAAGATCATTTGAAGAATGTGGGTAACCAAATATTTTAAATTATATATATATATATATATATATATATATATATATATATATATATATATATATATATATATATATATATATATATATCATTTGAAGAATGTGGGTAACCAAATATTTTAAATTATATATATATATATATATATATATATATAATCTTTTTTTTTTTTTTCATATTATGGATGGCAGTGGGGACCAGCAACTGTTTGCTTAACTACATTTATCAAAATATCTTCTTTTGTGTTCAACAGAAGAAAACCTGATACAGATTAAGAACAACTTTTTGAACTATACCTTTAAGGCCACTTTTAACTTTAGGTTAGTGTTCATGTTTAACACCATTTGTAACCCAAGGCTATGAAAGCCTGTTTCACAGAAGGGTTAACCCTGCTTTTTGTCAATTTTATAAAATAAACCATAATTATGCAACAGACCACCAATCATGAACAAAACAATACTTACCTCATTAAATACTGATGAGCTTTGTGCAGTTGCAGACATGTTCATGCTATTTTTCTAAAAAAAAAAAAAAAAAATGTGTAAAAATATTTTATTATAATTAGAATGATTTCTTATTCAATTATGAACAGTATAAACATCTCCTTTTATAAATAAAAAATTCTATTTGAACTTTCCTTATTCATTTATTTGTAAGAACTGAGCACTTTATAATATATATATTATATATAATATATATTGGGGGCCTGTAAGATTTTTTTTAAATACTTTTAAAAGAAGTCTAAAGTTCATCAAAGCTACTTTGAACCATTTAGTGTTCAAGCAATTAATGCTGAATAAAAGTGTTAATTTCCCTTTAAAACCTTTTTTTTTGTCACCAATATCTGAAACTACATTTTCTAATTAATAAGTTTCTTTATCACTGTGTTTATCCAGGTGAGAAGCCATATGAGTGCTCTAACTGTCAGAAGCGTTTCTCACACTCGGGGTCCTACAGCTCTCACATCAGCAGTAAGAAGTGTGCGAGTGTGACACCTGCAGTCAACGGCCTTCCTCGCACACCTGGAGTGAAAACGGCTCTTACTGTTTCTCGCCCCACACACATCCTTCTAAGGGAGAAGACGGACATTACCAACAAGCCTCTACAAGAGCAGCTCCCCCTGAAACAGATCAAACAGGAGCCTGTCGAGCAGCAACCCAAACCTGCGCCAGCAACACCCATGATAGCCGCCGCCACTACCAATGGAGTCGTGGCTCCACAAGGCGTTGTCCAGACACTGGTCCTGCCCACTGTTGGGCTTGTCCAGCCAATCAGCATCAACCTAAGCGACTTACAAAATGCGCTTAATGCAGCAATGGAAGGGAATGTTATCAGGCAGGTGTTGACTAGCACCAATGCAAACGGAGCAAACGCTAAAATCGTAGGTCAGGCGCAAGCTGTCGTGTTGCAGCCACAGCAGGCGCAGCCGCAGGTGATCTCTGCCATCTCTCTGCCGGTTGTGGGACAAGACGGAAATGCCAAAATTATCATCAACTACAACCCCCAGCTGGATTCACAACTCAAGGCAGTAAAAGTGAACACAACACAGCCCACAGCAACACAAACCAGTACGGTGCAGGCAAAATCTACAGTGTCCGACATCATACAGCCAAACGTGGTGCAGTTTCAGTCTGTGCAGTCCAACTCAACTGAAACCCAAACATCATGTCCCCCGAAACCTACACAGGTAAACATCATTAAACCAGTCCAAGCTGGAAACCTCAGCAAACCGGCGTCTATCATCAAGATAACGCCTGCACAGGCTGCCAGGCTGGTTCAAGCTCGGGCGGCACAACCAAAGCTCACCCAGCAAACTTTACTGCTGGTGAGAAGGGCAGATGGGACGCAGAGCCTCGTGGTTCGACAGATACCTGTCACCAATTCCAACACGCAGAGCACTGAGACTAAATCATCCCCGGAGAAGACTACAAACACTCCTCCAGCGGAAGAGGAGGAGACGACTGAAAATACAGGTTCGCTGGAGGATAAATGTGAAAAACAAAACCTGACAGCACCACCAGAAATCAAAATCAAAACCGAACCGGCCTCTCCGTCTAAGATCGAGCCCGAAATGCAGAGTGAGGATGACAAAGAGATGCAGACAGATGAAAATCAAGAAGGAGGGAAGCAAACAACAGTGACAACTGAGCCGGTCGTACACTCTGGAACAGTTCACTGTGGAGTCACCTGTGGAGATAACTTCCACAATTACGCAACGTGTCTGCTTTGCGACAGCTCCCTGGGCAAGCGTAAGCCTTCGGACTGTGAAGACAGTGATGCCAAAGGGTCGCCCACAACTATATCTCTCTCCTCTCTACTGGATAAGGATAAGAGTGGAGCGGCAGAACGCCTCCTTCCTCTTCTGAAGGCCTACAGTCAGAACCCAGAGCCTAGCGAGGAGCAGCTGTCTCAGGTGGCCAAGACAGTCCGGTTACCTCTAGAGGCGGTCATCAAGTGGTACCAGAAGATGCGCTCCAAGAGGATACTGCTCCAGGCTGCAGGCAACCTGAAAGAAAACAACCAAGAGGTAAGTAAAACACATTTTACGTAATTGTAAAATAGGGCTGTAACAATTATGAAATTTGTCTGGTCTAACTATAAATACAAATCATACAGACACACATAAACTTCAAAACTTTTTTTTCTTAATATTGTTATTTAGCAAAGACAGATTGTTGTTATAAATGTTATATTTCAATAAATGCTGTTTTTCAGGTCTCCACAAAAATATTAAGCAGCAAACTTCTAAAAACGTTTGGATGGCAAAATGCAATTGGATTACAAAAATTTTTTTTATAAAGTGCACCTTAAATCACAGATTATTAAGTGAAATAATCACAATCGAGCAATTATTTAATAATCTTGTCAAGCCTAAGACATAAGGTTGTCATTAATGTTGCCTTGGAAAATGAGTTTTTCCTAAATATATGAATAATGTCTTTCATCTTCAACAAAGAAAACTACACCATCTGCTGTGCCTGAAGGAATGAGCCCTACTCAAGACACTTGCACTCCCACTCAACCCCTTGATGGCACTTCGTTGGACTCCCAAAATGGAAGCGCCGCTTCACCCGCCTCCCCTCCAGCCAGTGTCTCCCCCGATGACCTCGTCATTGTAAAGACCGAAGACATGGAGGAGGAGCTGCAGTGTGAACCGCTGGATCTCTCGCTTCCAAAGTCCAGCTCCGCTCAAGCCAGCACCACAACTAAGCTGCCGGTCTCCACCCAAAAGGAACCGCTTAACCTCACCTGCCTCAAGAAGCAACCGCTGCCAGGCAACACCATCTATGTGACGCAGGCCGGCACGGGTCCACTAAAAATTATGACAACCCCATTGCCAACACTGGTTGCCATAGCAGAGCCCGGCGGTGTTTCGTGCATTGGCACGGCAATATCCGGTAACAAACGAACCATCCTCATCCCTCAGCTCACCTACACCTACACCACCAACCCCAGCGTCAAAACACCTGACAACTCCCTGACAGACACAAAGGGGACCGTAATCCTAAACAGCTGTACGGTAAGCACAACAAATACATGCAAACATTAAGGTCTGGACATACCTGACTCATTCGCTCCATCTTTCTCTTGATCAGAAGGTGGTGGACACTGCTTCGGACTGCATGTCAGAAGACCAGAATGATGAAGACTCACCTCTAATGAAGAAGAAGAGGAAGACCGTCGGTGGCCAGTACGCCTGCGATCTGTGTGACAAAGTCTTCCAGAAGAGCAGCTCACTGCTGCGACACAAGTATGAACACACAGGTACGGAAAACCGTTCATGAATGACACGTGATTTATAGTAATTGGACACTTAAAAATGCGTTCATGTTTAGATAAGATTATAAACCAAAATAGACTAGTACTTTAATGAACCTTGACTGTTGGTGCTTGCAAAGACAATGCTGAAAGCAAAATAAAGTTACATGGGCAGTGATTTAAATCATTAAGAGAGCGACCTTAAAATGAAAAAATTAAACATTATAAAAAATAAAATAAGAAATTATTATTATAATAGTAAATGAAAACTAATAATAAAACCAAACTCACTAACAATTAGCTCTTCATTAAGGAAAAGGACAAAATCTTGCCTCCCTCTGTTCAAACACAATAATTAACCAGCTCCCTACAAAGCTCTCCATAATCAACAATTCTTTTAGGGAATCTCAATAAAACATTTTCAACATTTATGTAGCATCTGGGTTAGGGGAAGAGAGAGTTCTGGTTGTAAGCCTAGTATCAAGCAATACCTGTTTGCAAAGGCAGAAAGAAAAACCGAAACATGGTCCAGCATTGCCACATCCTGGTTACAAATAACATTTGTTTGCAGATGCAGCTAAGTTACATGATTCTTTATTTAACACCAGGATTTTCAACCAAGAGTCTGTGAATATGTAAAACATAGAATTTACATAAAGACATTTTTGAAAGATTTTTAAATGAACAATATGATGATAGATCATGTTAACATGTACTTCCTTTGTCCTAACCTCGTCGTATTGCATCATCATTCCAGGTAAGCGGCCTCACGAGTGTGCCATCTGTAATAAAGCTTTCAAACACAAGCACCACCTGATCGAGCACTCGCGACTACACTCCGGAGAGAAGCCCTACCAGTGTGACAAGTGCGGGAAGCGCTTCTCTCACTCGGGCTCTTATTCTCAGCACATGAACCACAGATACTCCTACTGCAAGAGAGACACTCATGAGCTGCCGGAGCAGGTCAGCACCTCCACTCCTCCCTCTCAGCTCGACTCGGACGAGAGAGAGAGCGATGCAGAGGAGGAAGAGGATTTGACCGCTCTGGACATGAGCGATATCAGAGTGGTGCGAGTGGGAGAGGAATATGAGGATGAGGAGGAGAGCTGTGGAGAGGAAGAGCAGGACCGAGGACGTGAGGAGCAAGAGACAGAGGAAGGAGGAATGGTGATGGAGGTGGATCTCGGAGATACTGACACTTTGGAGGAAGAAACCGTTGAAACGGAAGATGCTATGGAGATGGAGGAGTCAAAGGAAGAGGAAGCAGTTCTCACGAATAATGAAGATAACACAGAGATGGCAACCGAGGACTGAAGGGTGAACGCACTCATGTGCGACTAATGAAAGAGGTGACGAGCTCTTCATCATAATCTTACAGTCGTCAGTTGCTATGAAAACTGTGTCTCAGCTCTTTACTGTGTATAAAACCCAGGTGTGCCTCATTTACAAAACAATATTTCCTTGTTTTAAAAAAAAGAAAGAAAAAAAAAAAAAAAGAGAGAGAAACCGAAACTCCAACTCAACTAGACTTCGCAGGACTTCAAAGTTTCAGTTGTTTGGCTTTGTTCTGTTACCGAGCCGCTGAATTATGGGTATGTCAAATTATCAGTGTTCACGTGTTTTTGTTGTTCTGTACAGTCAGATTTCTATACCTTTATATTTGCCAATGAAGTTTACGAAAATCAGTATTTTAAAGTTTTGAGAAACAAAACTAAATTCTGCACTGCAGGTATAACTGGTTTACTTACGGGGGTGATTCTCATGAAAACTGTCAAGAAGGGTCATATTTCACTTGAGAAAAAAAAGAAGAAAATTCTTATTTTGCATGAAGACAATGAATCCTATTTTTAAAACCATCACAGATATTTTTTAACGAACATTTTTATTGTAGCATTTAAGAACACCTGCAAATATGCATTTATTTTAATTTATGCCATAAAATGTTTTATTGATGCTTATTTAAAATGTGTATATATATATATTGTCCAAATAGAATGGTTTTTATTACTGTGATACAGTATTAAATCAACTTAATTGTGAAAACGCTCAATCCTTAAAGTAGACTATTTTCTTAATGCAAAATAAAATATTTTTCAACTTGATTTTTTTTTAGGCTGAAATATGACCTGGACATTTCTTTGTGAGATTAACCACAGATACTTAATGCCTCAAGTTTAAGATACCATTCAGTATTTTTTCTTGTTAATCAGGCAAGATTTTGGTAGCATTGCCTCATTTCCCCATCTGATTGTTTATCTGCCTTATGAAGGAAATTAAATTGCACTTCACTATTAAGAGCTCATTTATAAAAAGAAGAAAAATGAGTTAATTATGGTAATATTCATAGGAATGCTTATCATTTAAAAATTGAATCGCTTTGATAGAATTTAAACTGGTGACTTGTAATGAACTACTAAACTGAATGATAATTCAAATCAGTCTCAAATTCTATTATAATAAGCACTCCAAAATATTTGTCAGTAACTGTAATGTTTTAAAATCATACTTTTCACGATCATGCCAGCATACTAAAAAAAAAAGTCGGGAAAAAAAGCGTCAAAAGGCAGTTTCACCTGTTCTTTCATTGATCTTTGTGTGGCTTTATGTTGTAATGTGTCAGTCTGTGTTCATAGGAGATGCTCTAAGGAACTGCACACCCACAGCCTTATAAAAGACCGCCAAGCTGTAAGTGCCATTTACAAACATTAACATAGTACTCCACAGTCTAGATTTTAGTCAGCTGACCAAGAATTTAAAGATGCATAAAAATGTCCACACTGGTCAAGGACACAGCGCAACATTTGACAAAAATATTTTAGTTTCTAACACTGCCCTCAGCTGAAATCAAATGGCACACTGTCAAGCTGTTATAGCTCATGCTGGTTTTCTCTCTCCAAGCCCACTGTGGTGAAGAATTGCCTATTTAACCTTGCTAAAAGAAAAAGATAATACTATATAAGTAGCACCTCTAAACTAAACCAAATCAAGTTTAAAAGATTAAGCAACACTATGTAATTTTTTCTGTGTTCAAAATTTGCTAAATGTACATAATGAGCAAGTACATCACAAATTCATCTACCACCTTTTTGTTGTATTCCTGCATGAATCGCCATAGACTTGGAGAAGTAGCTCCGGTTAGAATGTTCTCCAGCGGGATGAGTGCAGTTCTGTTTATTAACCTCTAGAGCGCCAAAATTTACATAGTGTTGCTTAAATCAAGTGAGGATTTAAATTCAGTCCATTTTATTCAGAAATCCAAGCTTTTTATGCTTCACTCTTCTTACAGTATTCTGTTTGGAATCATATAATAATCAAAAACAAATAGTCTAACCAAGTGATGAATAAAAACCAATAAGAAGCAGGTTAAGGATTATTTGATGCATGATGATGAAAGAAATGTACTTGAAATGTATGAACCACAGGATTGTATAGCTTGTATAGGAGAGCGCAAGACCTCCAACTCGTATTCATCAGCAAGTGTTCTCTGTTATGAAGTTTTCCAACGTGCACAGCCCTATAGATGAAACTAAACCTAGCATCCCAAAGTCATGCAGAAGGCAAATACGTATGTAATAAGACTGTGAAGTGCACGATGAAAGCAGCACTTTGGAAGAGGCGCATAGGATTCAAAATGTTTTAGTTGATTGTGTCTGAGCAGACCTTACAGTATTATTAATTTCAATGTATTTCGAAATGTTTATTCTTTTTGTGTTTATGCATGTGTATATTGTGTAATACCATCAGTATTATTGTCACTGACAAATGTTTCATTTGTAGAACCTTTTATATATGTCTTATTTTTGTATTGCTTTATTTATTGCGTGTGTGATACACACTGTAGTTTAACACAATGTATTTTAGAATTAATCTCAGTGCCACGAAGGAGGTTAAACCCTTATATATAAAGCTGAACTTCACAGTATTCGTTTTATAATTTCAAGTTATTTTTTAACTCTACCACAGAAAGTCAGTTAGGCATACATGTGTACCCATTGCTTTGGTTTTTCTTAAATCTGAAGCTTTTCCAACAGCTTCACGGTAATTCATAAACCTGTGATGAAGAGCATGGATTCATGTTGTTGTACTGGTGTTGAAATTGCATTTTGGAACCAAAATTAGTCAAGCCATTTTTTTGTTTTTGTTTTTATTTGTGCCAACTCTGCATTGTGTGTGTAAATGTCACATTTTCCACAAAGTTGATGAACGTATTTGTAGGATTTTCTTCCTTTGTTTCCTTTTATGATGCCCCATAAAATAAAATGAAATGAAGCACCAGGTCATTTCTAAATTGCTTATTTAATATCAAACAAATGTACTGAAAGTGTGCTAATATTTTATAATTTCTACACAACAGTGGGTGTCCAGGAAGATGTTTAGCATTTAATTTAAAGCTTAAAAAACTAAAGCTTTTAATACTTAAACCTTAGCAGACAGAGTACATGTTCAGCACTGTTAAGTGACGGCATCCAGTTAATGAGGTTTTGGATTTAAAAATTCAGCAAAACACTAGATTAGGACAAGTTCTTCAAAGACTTGCAAATGTAAT
Organism: Carassius gibelio; assembly: GCF_023724105.1. Taxonomy (NCBI): domain Eukaryota; kingdom Metazoa; phylum Chordata; class Actinopteri; order Cypriniformes; family Cyprinidae; genus Carassius; species Carassius gibelio. Next base: position 25,494,578 of record NC_068372.1, on the reverse strand, counting down.
ATTTATTTATTTATTTATTTTTCGTTTGAAAAAGAAAATGTATCCATATGAATGGAGAGAAAATATTTAGCAATCTCCACTTAAGAGTGAAATAAGAGAGCGTTAGAAAAATAAATCGGTGAACAAAAAAAACATTTTCTTCATGGGCTCAGTGTGCATAATCATCTATAAAAATATAAACCGTCACACTGTATCGACAGCATTAAAGGAATGTTCCAGGTCCAATCATTTAGATGAGGCCCTGAAAAAACTAAGCAAACTGCATTTACAGTAAAAACTATTAAGTCTGAACATTTTTTCATAAAAGGCATAAGAGTAGCTGTTGTATACCAGTATTTATATTATATGTGAGAACTTTAAAGGCAACACATGAAAAAACTAAACCTGTGTTATAGTGATGTTTGCTGCCCCTTGGTGGAGGGGAGTAACAACACTCAATAAAGTGACCGATTTGCCTTGTCAGTTTTATTTTGATCAAGACAAAGCTCTGCTACATACAGCAGAACATTTAATGAATTACATTCAACAGCCATTTTCCAAATAACAATATCGGAATTAATTCTCAATATATTTTAATAAACCTGTCTATTTAATACAATTGTGGTGTCTTAACCTCCTCCATGTGCTTTTAACTCATCACACAAATACACACACGGTATGTCAATCAGACATCTTTAGAAAGAGCAATCAAGTTCTACCCGCTCAGAATTTCTTCTCTCTCTCTGATACAAGATCTTCACATGTTTTTTTTTTTGTCTACAGCATACTGTACTCGTATATTAAATAGGCTGTGAGAGTTTTGTTTGTACATCTTTTGATGTCGGATCAATAATCAGGAAATTATTGATCCAAATTACTGACTCCAGTGTTTCCCAGCAGGGATCACTTGCGGCAGGCCAGAACAGAATGCAATCCATTCCCGTGAAAATGAGTTTTTAGTATAGAATTACATCCATGTCTATCATATCAGTCAATCAGTTGAGGTGTTGTTCCAAACCATATTACAGTATTACCCCAGAAAGACGTGATGCAAAATGTAGTACTTATAGTGAACGGAAATCTAAAATGAAGCATCAGATTTCTCCCATACGCATCACGGTTTTCAGCTGTACAGAAAACGTTCATATTTCAAGTTTGCGTTGCTCCAACAGAATCCAAAATTGACAGTCCAATGGATTTAGGTATGTAAAATAATAAGACATCCAGTCAAAAAAAAAAAATATTAAGTCCAAAAAGATATGAGAGAGGATTTGACTGTTTATCTTGAAGCCAGAGTGGTTTTTTTTTTTTTTTTGCTTTTTAATGCGGGTGTTCCTCTCATGTAAACATATCAAAACAGTGTTCAGACTGGCAGTCAATGGGCTGTTCGGTCTTCAGCAGTAACTGTCCCGTCTGGGTTTGGTCAAAGTGTTCCTGTGTGTGTGACCTACCAGCCAAATATCGTCTCATATTCTATAAGAACGAGCTCAACGATCTGATTCTGGTAGACCATGTGCACAGCCATATTTGCCGTCTCTACCTCTGGACGTAAGAGCGTTGGTCCGAACACAATGGCTACACTGTGTGTGGTCATCCTATTCTCATCGACATGCTGGATCACTCTACAGAGAGAAAGACTGCTTGTAAACACACAAGGGCAGTTAACATGACATACACCTCCTTTAAAACTATTTCAGCATTTTTCTAAAACAACAACCTAATCATTTCCATTGTTTATGTGCCTTCTAGAGTAAAAAAACAACAACTTTTAAATTTTCAATGATCATTTGTTGTCTCGTTCTCCTTTTATACTCACTTCTTCAGGTGTTTGAAGAGCGCCTGTATGGTGTCGTGGTTTGGCCGTGGCAGTTGCTTCATCAGATCCTTAACCATTTGAACCTTCTGCTTATAATCTGTCATTTCTACACAGAAACACAAAAAACATGTTACATGTGTGCGAAACATCTCCCTCTAGACACCAGGTTCAAATACTGATCTCCACTCACTGATAGCAGTGATGAAGTTGTTGAAGAAAGCGTAGGGGAACAGCGGTTCTGGGAGCTCACGGAAAAACATCTTCAGAGCTCCAGTGGTCACGTGAATGTCCTCCCATTTACTGTCCCCTAAATCCACTTTCTCATCTGTATTCAAATCATGCAGACACAAATCATGTTTTTTTGTTGTTGTTTTTAATACACATCAATAATTATCTGTTACATATAAATCAGTATGAGTTTAAAAGGTGGCAGGGCGTACCGTGATTAACAGCAAATCTCAGTTTTTGTATAATGGCCAAATTTCCACTGACTCTGTACAAACCATCCACTCCTAACCCTGAATAAGGACAGAAAGAGAAAGAAATGACACAAATTACAAAACAATGGAATGCATGTTAGAATGCATGTCACAGCAGAGTATCAACTCAATATTGTGATATTAAGCAGTGTCATTTTACTATCATTGATACTCTGTTATAGATTTTGTTCATATTTCAAAATGTATTTTATTTTTATATTTACTGTTTACTTTAAAGTTTTAGTAATTTTGTTGTAATTTTTAGTAATTATATATATATATATATATATATATATATATATATAAACTTTTTTTATGTGTACATATAGTTTTAATTCATGTTTTAGTTTTAGTTATTTTATTACTTTTAAGTTAAACTAAACAAAACAGAAAAGTTGCCTTGGTAACAGCTGATTTGTTAGATATTTTATTTCGATTAATGATTTTTTTAAGTAACAAAAATATTAATTGTTTTAGTTTTAGTTGGGTATGATAACTCCTTTTTAATATAATTATTAAAAGAATTGAAAATATTTAAAAAATTTAAAATAATGCATATTATTATTATTATTGACTGCACCTTTTCCATTTTGTGGCGTGTTGTTTGAAACTAATAATAACTCGGCATAATGTGTGAAAATACAGATCAGCAACTACAACAACCATGTACACAGGAATATTAAGATGGAATTTGTTGTGCACGTAACCTATGATAGTCAATGACAAGTGTTGAAAATAGCAATTCAAGTTTGATTTCACATTAACATTAAAAGCAGGGGTGAGAGTAAATTTAAGATTTAGATTTAGTCAATATTCAGCTGCACATGGGCTGAACAGAAGAGTACCGTTCTTCTCCACTTGCTCAATGCACAACGAAACAAAGTGAGGGATGGTGGAATTCTCTCTCTGACAAAGACTGCTCAAACTGGAGCCAAACACTTGATCTACAGAGAGAGAGAAACAATCAAACAATAAAACGGTCTTTGAATTTTACCAATGTCCACTTATGTCCACCCAGTTCTGTGTATAGGTACCTTTGATGTAGCCCTTGTCTTTGACGGACTGTAAAGTGGGTCTGCCTTTGAGGAACTTAATCAGCTTGGTCTTCCTCTTCTGCTCTGCATTATCCATGCTTACGCATTTCTTAATATCTAAAGCATCATGGGAATAGAAGTCTAGGTAAGGAATGGTACACAACTCCAGGTGCCCTGAGCTGAATTTGTGAGTGGGCTGTATCATAGATAAATCACCCACCGCTGACCGTGTTTAATAATTTTTAGAGTACAGTGTTAGCTTAGCAATACACTAGACAGCTGCCTAGGTTTTGAAACAGGTCTACACAATCATTAACATTAACGCACACACACCTCTGCCCTTCTTGGAGTTTCTTTGCTCTTTTTCTTTGTCATGTTTCTCAGTGTCAGGAGATTCTGGCATGTCTTCTTCAATGGCCTCATCAGACTCCCATGCCTGCAACATGAAACACACATCAAGGTCAATAATATAATTCAGAATAATTAAAGTGCAAAGAAAAGTAAAGGCATATAGAAGATTGATCTTACATATGTTTGTATGGCTTCAGTCAAAGCCTTGTGCCACTCACTGATGAGACCGTCGTTATCTGACTGCAAGAGGAGCTCCATGCCCTGCCTGGTCTTCAGCTGGACACATGAAGGCAACAAATCAAACAGCACTATTTTCACACAATTAGCAACGTTCAGACATCAAGCTGTTCACCACTGCTTCAGCTGAGCTCTGTGCAAAAATGACAGGATAATCCACTGCAAGACCTTAATAACAGTTCAACATTCATAGCTCTTTTAACCAAATCAAACATAGAAAGTCAATTATATAAATAACACCTGCTGTTTACCAGTTTCCAACCAGCTTTTTACCTCTAGAACATGTTTCTTGCTCGATTTGTCTTTAGATGCATAGTCCACTGAACCTCCTTTGAGATCCACACTGAACTCCAGTTTCTGCTCTCTTCCAAACTGTTGAGAAAGCAACACATTAACACACACACACCAGACATATAAAACTGAGAACATCATGTGGACTACTGATGATTTTCTCTCAGCACTGAACTGTCACTCACCCAACCAGTCCCGCCCCCTTGACCCTTATTAAATAGTAGTGAAGAACCCTGCAAAACTGTCCAATAGGAGATCCAGTTCTTCCTGTGGGCGTGACAAAAGGCAAACAAACAATTACAATATCAGCATGGCACAGTCATACGCATGTGTTTGCTCTGCCAAATGAATGAGAGTATTATTTTTACTTACCGGACCTTTTTTCCGTGTTCAGTGATTTTAGTCATGTTTAAATTGCCACATTTCTCTGATGACTAGAATAAAGAAAAAGATGTGAGAAGAAAGGACAAAACTAAACAAGCTAATATAAAAAGAGTCAGAGTGATGAACAGCATGCAGCCACAGATTTAACCCAGAACAAGAGTGAGAAGAAACCTAAACATTAAGAGAGAAATTACACAAGAACAGTGATGATTTAGGCCTGTTTGCAGTATGTTGTACTGAACTATGTCACAGTCAGTTCTTTAGTATTTATTATAGAAGCAGCTCAACAGACAAAAGCAGTAAATCATGCTTATAAAACGGACCGTTCTAAAATCTGACTGGGCGAGCTGCATTTGAAGCACAATGGAATGCACATGCACACACACTATCAATGCACCAAACTGACATTATTATTAACATCATTGCTAATGTATGCAAGCACTTATTAAACATCACAGTCTTGCCATATTGCTGTGGCTTTCCAAAGGCATTGATCCGTGAGAGGTTGTGCAGTGATTTAAGCATCCATAACCATTAATGCCCTCCACTTCACATTGAGCCTATACAACATCCTTAAACACTTAATGCCAGAGTCATCATGGCTCATTGATTTATTATAAACTCACATCGCAATCACACAGAAGAGTCAGAGGTCAGCATTAAGAGAGGGGTAAAGATAGAGCAGGCCAACAAAGACAAACATAAAGGAGGACAAGGACAAGAAGAGAGGGATGATGCTGATACTAACAGAGTTTGGGTGTTTGGGAGAGGAGGGACAGGAGGAGTCAGAGTCAGGTGAGCTTGTTTTGGTGTCCTGCACAAGAAAACAACAAACCACATGATTCAAACTTGTGTACAATTTCATAAACACCTGTAATAATCAGCAAACTCATCCACAGTTGTCAATAGTCATCAGATATTGCACCTATTAATTCAGATCTGATTAATCACACTGGTGTAAAGCATTTCTCAAATCAATAAAGAGTACATTCAAAAATATAAATTCTGTCATCAGCTCAACTTTATATCACTCAAAACCATCCACTGAAATAAGAAAAAAATCTCCTAAAGATTAAGATAAGTGTGTTCACATGTTGACAGTTGAAATTTTAATGTTGAATGATTCCTTTAAAGGATTATTTATTCACATGCAATTTGTCATGCAGTTTTCTTTGTGTGTGCGGAAATCACTGTATATACTAAAAGGAGTTGCAGTGGGTGAAAGTCTGCATGCATAATCTCAGACGAGGTGATTGGTTGTTGGGATATAGGGGTCGGGCAACACTGACTTGTGGCCTATAAGGATAAAAACGGAAGGTGCTTTTGCGATGCGGGGGTAAGGCTCGCCGGTCCTTGATGGATTTCTGTTTAAACTTCAGTCAAACAGAAAGCACATGTAAACATCATCACCCAAATCAGGATGGTAGTCATTCACATCATTAAAAACCAAAAATGTGTTCACTTCAACCAGACCAGCATCTGACAGTGCTTGTAAATATAATCACCCCTAAGCAGTTTCATGTTGACACAATCAATACCTTATAAATTATTTGAATTATAGTGTATATAATCAACCTTTGAATGTATTTAAATTATTACATTAATTTAGAAACTCGTTTATTTCATACTGATGTTGCCAGCAGAACTTGTGGTAGAAGTTAGAAGCTTGTAGTAGAACTTGTAGTATTTGAAGTAGCAATTAGATATTACCAGCTATCACCATAAATACTTAAAATGAAATAAATCTTCATAAGAAACTTAAAAATAAGAGTTTAACCACTAAATAAAAATAAATAAAACAATGTTCTTGATTGTTTGTTTCATTAAGGTTGCATTTGTATTGAATTTGGGTGATTTTATTACACATGTCGTCAGTGTCTCCTGTGCAATAGTATGATGCCCCTTTTTCTCTCTCTTAGTTTGTACGTATATGCATGTGTACCTTGTCATTGGACTCATGTAAATATACGCTGTGTCTCGGCCTCAAAGGAATGAAATCAGGCAGTCTCCGGTCAAGACTACATGTTTTGTGAGCATCTCCTGGTAGCAGAGGTAAGTGGTTAGACTAAAATAGGTGAAACAAAAAGAGGCAAGATTATTTGGACTGATAATGAGGTATGTCAGAGAATCAAATTTAAATATTCTCAAAACTTGTACATGCACACACAGACACACTTTCAATAAAGCACTGCACAGGGCATTGAAACCGGGATTAGTAAGTCTTAATAAGCCAAATTGAAAGGGATTTCCGGGACTTCCTGACTAGATATTTTCAATGTTGTTAAGCACTGGAATCTGTTGCTAGCATCACCTGTGATTTGAGACCAATTTTAGGAAGTTCCCACAGCTATCTGTGCTGTAGTAATACAGCTGGTACAGTAATACAACCACTACTTAATTATACAAAACACTAACAGGCACTAATTGGTTAGTTGCCTGAAAAACTGGTCGACTAATCAGTCTCAAGAAAGCCCTGTAAGCCAGGTTTCGGGTTCATCTAACCTTATTTGGACGCTCTTTTAACACACGAGCGTATCTAAAGCCACCCTTCCACTATGTCCAACTTTCTAGTACGCGGGGACACAGCATCACAGTATGGTAAGGGGCATAAAATTTCCATCACAAGCTTGAGAAATTCGGCCAATCACAATGCACTGGATAGCTGGCCAATCAGAGCACACCTCGCTTTTCAGAACGATGAGCTTTGTAAAAATTGACGCATTTCAGAAAGGCAGGACATAGAGGAGAAACAATAATGTAGTGTGTGGAAAATAATGTGATTTTTGAACCTTAAACCAAAAAAGCACAATGCATTACACTAAATACACAATATAATGTTCTTTTTGGCAGGATCATATCACCCCTTTAATCATACAAATGAGGAAAAACAAGTGTGGCCATTTGGAAAAGAAAGAAAAAAGAGCCAGCTGTAGATGAAAAAAGTTAGTAGTTTCTCCATTTTTAAGCTTAGTAAGACAAAAATTGTCAACCATGCAGTAACACACTTTGTCTTTGTAGAACAGTCTTTGTACCTTCTCATTAGTATAGTCAGACACATAGAGAATGACTGAGTCCATGCCGATTTCCTCAGACCAGCCTCTAGGGGGCGACACATACTGGCTGCTCAGACAGTTTCCATCTGAAGACAGAAACTTCACCCAGCCAATCACACAAAAGCAAGATGAGTAGAAAGAAATACAGAGAGAAATAGAAACAAAGTAAAAAAAAAAGTTCATTCAGAGAGGCAGTGAAAATAGATGAGAAATAAATCACCAGTCGGTCACAATTAACCCTTAACCTAACAGAGAAAATCAATTACCCAGAATGCTTTTCATGCATATAAATATTCAGCTTAGGTTGAGAAAGAGTTAAGCTACACAATCATGCTTTTTCCAAGACCACAATGGACATTTTGTCTCCTATGAAGTTGTTCTTCCCCTTTGTGTGCCACATTTAATGTAATAATACATGCGTGTGTGTTTGTGCGTGCATGCATCACTGTCTGTTGTGTGGAGTCTAATCTGAGTGTACCTCCATGTCATTCATGTCTTGTTTTGCCTCTTTCCTGGTGAGGCTGTCCCGTGCCCGTGGTGGTTTCCAGGTCCTCTCCTGCGTGCTGCGGTTGTAGTAGAATTGTCTGCCATTCTGGTCTTTGTGAGTCTCCCAGTCGCCATTGGTGTGGAGCGGAGAGGAGGATGGCAGTGGAGGGATGGAGGACTGAGAGATCTTCAGCTCCTGCAGGTTTGCGTAGACAGGAGAGTCAGACTTGCCCTGCCCTGAACTTAAAGTCTGCATTAGAAGAGGGTGATAACCATTGTTAGAATTGGTTGATGTCTGGGAGAACAAATAATCAAACTGTAATCTGGCAAAGGTTGTAGATAAATAAAAAAAATGTGCATGTGGTATGTTAAATATTTATTTCACAATCAAAGAGTAAATTTTAAACATATCTGACAGTATAGGCTATTTTACTTATTTAATACAATGCAATAAGGGTTTTTACAGGATTTATTTTTTTTTTACTAGATCTGGAATTCAGAAAACTAGATTCAGAAACACAGAAGGTACAAAAAGTCTTTAGGGTTTAATTGGAGTGCAGAGCAACACTGTTGGACAATATTTTTTTAATTATAAATTAAAATTATATTAGGGTGTAAAATGTCTGCATCTGGATTATTACACAACTGCCCTCTAGTAATGACAGTATGACATAACAGAGAACTGAAGATGGATAAATTCAACTTATTCTACTGCTTACAGGTTCAATTGAACTACTCGATTCTCATGAAAATACAAGCTTAAACTTGTTTTTCAAATATAGTTGACATAAATGGAGAACTGTATAGAAAGCTACATGTCATTCTTGTGCAAATCATACTTACTGTAAAGTATAACCCTAAAATGTATTACATGATATCACGTGCACACTGACTTTTCTCTGTCAAAGTTCCTGTTATCCAACCTGTTAAAGTTTCAGTTTTTCCAGATTTTTTACATATTTTCTCATTTGAACAAAAACCGAAAATGTGGGTTTTATGGCATTTGTGCACCCAAACTTTCGATGCATCCCTAATTCTCACAGAAACTGATTAGAATAGTATTTTCTTCTTGAGGGACATCAGGAGACTAGAACAATAGAGAGAGTCACAGACAGAGAGACAAACAGAGGGGATAGATTAGAGAGAGAGAGAGAGAGACTGTCATTCATACCTGAAACTTGTTTATAGCTGAACCTGCACAACCACATTCCAGACCCTTACAACACACACCTGAACTCAGACTTACTTAACCACCAGCCCTCTTGACACCATACAGCAAAAAGCACTGAATAAAATGAGAAACCTCTACTCCAACAAGATACTGAAAACAGAGAGAGAACAACTGTGTCCAACCAGTGAACTCTACAGCTTGCCATTCAATCAAAACTGTTACACAACAGCCCCATGGGTAATTTAATTTTGACTAAGCACATTAGAGTAAATTTGTGTGAGAGAGAAAACTCTCTTGATATTTTTGCAAAGACACTAAAGGTTTTTATCAAATTATAATTCAAGTGAAGTGAACCAGCCCAGTCCTAGCTTCCAAAGCCAAAGAATCCCAGCATGCATCACTGCACTCTCTGAAAAAAAGTATGCTGTGCATGATGAACCCGGATGGCATTTAACAGTTTATCCACAGAGGATAATGACACCAGATTAGAGATTCGGCTAAAGCGCACAAACACAAGCTAATGCTGTGGTGTGATCAAACTCTGACTTTTAAGGTCAACGAGAGCAGAAGAAACATGGAGAACCTACACTCAATATCCCAAAAATCTGAATGTGATCAACGATAATGTACTAACTTCATATACAAGACCTCATCTTCAACTGTTCTAAAATTAATGTTAGTCTGTGTGTTAAAGAGAAAGAGTCTTGTGTAGCAACCCTCTATATTCCGAGCAAATCACTTGCATATGCAACTAAACTTTCACCCTGGGTGACTAAATGATGTCTAACATTAGCCATTTGCAAAATAAATTCTTAAGTGTTTACTCCCCAGTGTGGATGCAGCGATTAACCGGTTTCACGATTAACCGTGCTTTAAATGGTAAAGGATCCACTACACCGAGTGTTTTTGTTGCATGGAACGAAACGGTTGCAACAAAAAAACAAAAACAAAAATACACTAGCGGTGCACCAGCTTAAAATGCTGTGCTTATCAGAGACACAGAGGCTTCACACACTAGATTAACTATGAGGATCCAATCCACGATTCTTCATTTCCACCAGAGAAATGACTGAAGTCGACAATTTGGGAATGACATTTAAATACTGCTGTGAAAACGGCTGCTAAAGAGTGAATACACAGCTTTAAAATATTTGTATGCACTTTGTCAAGGCAAGATTGATGCGAAGCTCATTGCTGTTGAATATAATTTAGCAATTCGCGTTTGTGTGCACAGTGCAAATTCACAAACCAAAATAATAGACATGATTTTCTTGGGGCCACATGTAAAATCATATTGTTGATTTCAATAATAGTTCAGCTTATTCCCCTCAATATTAAGTTTCCCTTTTGGGATAAATAAAGTTAATAGTCTTATTAATACTTTATTAACATGTTATATTATGTTATTTATTTATTTTTTACAAATGTTTCCAGTTCCCTGCCTCAGGCCCAAAAAAAAAAAAAAAAATTTAAAGAATGTACAAACTGAAACCACTAAATACTTGTGTGGTCTATTTTCATCAGTTATTTTCAAAATGGAAATACTGACATGGATGTTTACAGAGCAGAGGTCACCTTTTAAATTCCAATTGGAGAGATGGACTTTTGTTTGTTTTCATTATTATTATTTTGTTCTGTATTATTGGTTACTGTGTTATTTATGTTTCAAACGGCAGCAATAAATAACACTTTAATATCTAAAGAGTTTCCATGTACATTAGACTTTATAAATTAATACTTTTGTGAAATGAATAAATGCTTTGATTATTTCTCAGACAATAATCGTACCAACAAAATCTATAATCATTGCATCCCTACCTGCCAGAGTGTGAGTTAGATACTAAGTTAAGCTCAGATATATGTTCACTATCCACACACTCTGACTGAGCGCTTCAAAGATTCACTCTCCATCATGCGATCTGTGCTATTTTTAAAAATTAATCTCTTATGAATGCACAGTGATGGTACATGAGGAGCCTCCAGGCAAAAAAAAAAAAAAAAAATCATCCAACTAGTTTCCACAATGGAAACTCAGCAATAAAGCATTTTACATACACTGAATAACGATCAGTAGACAAAAACATATGCATAACAATGACAACAACAGAAACCCAAACAAAAACAAGCAATATATAAAAACTGATCACAAGCAATATAGAAAATGATCACAAACACAAAGAAAAGCATATCAAAAGAGAGCCAAATTGTTGTTTAGAAATGGTTCACCCAAAAGTAAAACTGATCATCCTGTATCCATAATACTGCTTTCGGCCATGAAAAAGTCTCATCTGGATCAAGAGAGAAGAAATATGCACAGATAAAGCTTCTGACTTGTTACATTTCTCGAAATCTGATCCTATTAAGAAAAACTAATCTACATCTTAGTTTTTAGAGGCCTGAGTGTGAGTAAATTTTCAGCAAATTTTGTAATTTTTGGGTGAACTATTCCTTTAATTAACAAGCCTGCTCTTGATAATTCAAAACACTATTACATTGGAAAGAATAAAAAAAACAGCTCTATGTTGAGAGACATGCAGATACAGCCAGCAGGTGGCGCAATGCTGGACCTGTATGAGTGTAGTTCCTCAAGACTGAGAGCAGGGGACTATGCCCTCAGATGACACATTAAACATGCCACCTCTCATGCCAATCAATGGGCCTTAAATTACTTTAAACATCTGATCATGCTTTCCTAAATTTGTCCATCACTGATTGCATATGGAAAAGCAGAGAAACCACATGTATTCTCTTTGTAGTACTTTCTGGTTCCATCCATTTTTACATATTCATACTGCAAACTCTGGTATAATATAATTTCTTAGATTTAGTAGCTTTAAGTGAACATTCTATGATTTATTTATGATCTGAGCCACAAAAAAAAAAAATAGGATACAGCAGTAAATTGTGTGGTGTATGAAAAATTGTGGCAATAGAAAGACATCCACACAGCACAAACATGTACCATTATGCGTATGTGAGTGTGTGCAAGTAAGAAGATTGCTGGAATGAGGAAGAGTATGTGAAGTTGCAGCATGTCAGGACAGAATCCGTGTAAAGCAGAAGAGACTACAGTTACTTCTGTTTCTCCTTCTCATTACCTCTTAGTACTTCTTGTAGCCCCAATTTCTTTCCCTACCACTATATAAAGAGATATTCCCTCGGTTACTCTTTTTATAACCTTTTTAACTCCCTCTCTTAACCCTATTCTAATTCTTACAAATATATGTACATTATTTACTGCAAAAGCATTTGAAGAAAAAACAGAACTTAATATTCATATTGACCAACATATCAACTGACAGGAAGGGTTTAAGGCGTGACTTTAATAAATCCTTCTCTTTTCACCACACACCTTCCATTCTTTTAACTCCACATTGTCATCATTCATTGTCATCACATTGTCATCTTCCACTCCACATCTGTTTCAGACATGAGACTTCACACCTCAAATCAGCAGAAGACTGTGTGCCAACATGCCCTAAGGACACAGACATGTGTGTATCTGTGCCACTCTCTAACAGGCACACACCAAAAACACAAAAGAATGAGTGTGAGAGTAAAGAAAATAATAACACCCTTAAAATACAGTAATCCAAAGTCTAAATCACACTGAAATATCTACAGCTAGTCCAGCATCATAGTGGAGAGCAGCTGTGGGTAGTTGTGGCCTATTGGTTAGAGACTTGGACTAGTTACCCGAAGGTTGCTAGTTCGAGTCTCGGTGCTGGCAGGAGTTGTAGGTGAGAGGGAGTGAATGAACCATGCTCTCTTCCACCCTCAATACCCATGGCTGAAGTGCCCCTGAGCAAGGCACTGAACCCCCAGTTGCTCCCTGGGCGCTGGATCTATAGCTGCCCATTGCTCCGGGTGTGTGTTCATGGTGTGTTCACTTCTCACTGCTGTGCGTGTGCACTTGGAAATGCAGAGCACCAGTTACAAGTATGGGTTACCATCCTTTGCAAATGTCAGGACTTTCACTTTCATCCCAGCATGCATAAGCAGGATAAGATATAATCTGGTCATCTAATAATGTCTTGAGTTGCTTCTCTCATTCTGTCACATAAGAGCGATCTCTGGGTAACAAATACAAAGTTTTCTCATATATAAATAAACCATCTGTGATCATTTCTAGACCACATAGACACATGCATCATGACTAAACCTTAATCCATTCAGTCACTACTGACCAGCTCTAGAAAGCCCCTTGCCTTATGAAGAGTAAATGCGTGTGTCCTACTGCAAGAGCGATTTTAAAGCATAAGGAGCTTTTGGCTCACAATAGCTCTCATGATACCTTAATGTGATGACATTTTAAAATGTAATGATATTTCATAATATTACTGTTAAAATTGTAAGTATTTTAAAGATCTGTCAGAGTGATAAAAACCTGTGCACCCTGACTCCTTTAAACTAAATAAGGCCAGCCAATCAAACTTTGAGAACCCTCTTGCCATCTTTTTCTGCTATATGTATCAGCTGAGATCAAATCAGTAGCTGAGACTGCAAAAATCCTTTTTTAAAGATGATACAACACCAGTTATCTGAAACTCAGCATGTAAAGTGAAGTGAAGTGAAGTGAAGTGACATTCAGCCAAGTATGGTGACCCATACTCAGAATTTGTGCTCTGCATTTAACCCATCCGAAATGCACACAAACACACACTGTGAGCACACACCCGGAGCAGTGGGCAGCCATTTATGCTGCGGCGCCCGGGGAGCAGTTGGGGGTTCGATGCCTTGCTCAAGGGCACCTCAGTCGTGGTATTGAAGGTGGAGAGAGAACTGTACATGCACTCCCCCCACCCACAATTCCGTCCAGCCCGAGACTAGAACTCACAACCCTTCGATTGGGAGTCCGACCCTCTAACCATTAGGCCACGACTTCCCCTAAAAATCAAGCACTCATCTGTGACAATGTTTCTTTACACAAAATAAACCCTGTGCAGGGATAAACAAAGCCTAAGGCAGGTTAAACTAGTGTTGCTTTCGTCATCGAAAATTATGACTAAATATCGTCGTCAATGAACCTTTATCACGTGACGAAAACGAGATGCAACGTAATTGCTGGTCATGTGACAATGACTATAATTAAATGTGTAATGCAATATTGTTGACAAATAAAAACGAGACTAAATGTGGTTTACAAAATAAAAACTATGCTAAAATGTCTCTTATAACGTTATTTTGTCTCGTTTAGTCCCGTTATTATTATTTTGCAGTATTTATGTTTCCTGTGTCTCACTTCAAGGGCTGCATCAGGTCGCACTACGCAGACACAGGTAAGGTCACTTCCTCAAGACCCAGTCACGGCATTATTTAGAAGAAGACGACAAACAAAGTTAAGTCTAATAACAAATATATAATAACATAACCTTGTTTGAAATGGTCTGGCTAAAATACATTTTTGGTTTCGTCTATACTGCTAGGTACTTATACTATATTGACTGGGTTAAACAGAATTGCATTACTAATAAGAGACTAAAATACCATTTTCATTGACTAAAACTAGACTAAATGTCATCGGTTTTAAAATGCTCAGACTTTTAGTTGACATTAAACTTAACTGGACTAGAAGAGTATGAATCTGACTAAAACTAGTAAAAACTACAAATGACAGCTTCAGACAAAGACTAGACTAAAACTAAAATTAAAACAGGTCGCCAAAAACAATACTAGGTTAAACTTGAGGTCACAGCACCCTTCTAAAAGAAGAATAGGAATCAGCATTATAATGTTGTCTATTTGTACACTTATGTCGAGGGGGCAATTACATTAAAACAAACTTCCACAACCAGCACAATGAAGCTAAATAAATATGTTGCAGCAGTTATAATGATCCATGTTTACAGTGAAGTGTACTAGCAGTAGCTACTGTACAGTATTAGCATAATAATATTATCTTAGCTACCGAACAATAGGCCCATGGAACAGAAGAACACTGAGATTCGGTTGACAGAGCAAACAGATTAAAATAGCTCATGCAGTTTATCTGCTTCAAGGCAGAGGAATCAGAGATCAGATTGTATTTTACAGTCACTATCATTACAGTGATGTAAAAGGCAAAAACAGACAAGTGTCAAAGCTTGGTAATGCTGTGTGTTTTAGTTTCTATGTGTGGAGATGCGGAGTGCATGCTTTCTTAAATTGTGATTATTCCTGATACTGTGTGCATTTGTTTCTCAGGACAGCTGTCCACTGAACTGTAATGTAGCAGAGCTTATGTAATATGGCAATGCACATCACGCACATGCACATCAGCATTTCACAGGAACTCAAGACAATAATACAAGCACCTTATGTTCTGGCTCTGTTTTTTTCTGTGGAAGCAACTGCTGTTTGTGTGTGTGCATGTGTATACTGTGACCTGCGTGAACGTTTATGTTGCACATGCAACCTCAACTGCATTTGCATGGCTAGGTAGAAGAGAGTCCATCATAAACATAAGTTGTACATGTGCCAATAATTAAAGAGATAGTTCACCCAAAAATAACAATCTTTCATCAGTGGAACAAAAAAAAAAAAAAAAAAGATTTTGAAGAAGCATATTTCAACACTGGACTCCAAAAATATTTTTTACATTTCTTCCTCATAAGAAATAAAGTCATACAGGTTCAGAAACATGTGAGGTTGAGCACAATAACAGAACAGTGATATTTGGGTAAACTATCCCTTTAAATTTGTGCATAAGGCAAAAAAGAAAGAAATGAGAAAAAAGAGATATAGCATTTATAGTTGTGTTAAATGCAGAAAAATTGTGTGCATGTGCAAGTCTATTCGCAGACTGCCATGCATGGTGTAAACGGAAGTGTGTGTCTCTCTCTTACCGGTTCCTCTGGGTACATGGTGTCTCTGCAGTGTGCTCAGTGCAGAATATCCTATGACGGGAGACGTAACAGAAAGCGACTCTAAACTGGGCTGGATGCAGGATGCTAGAGCCAGTGCAGAGAGCTAACACACACAAACACACACACACACACCACACACACACACACACCTACACTCTCCTTACCCCCTCCCATTTTACACCGTCACATCATGCGTACATCCTGACCCAAACTCTCTCCCTCTGTTCTCAAAGAGATGAAGCAAATCTTCATATGAATGTAAAGACAATCTCTCTGTTCACATGCACAGATGTTGTAAGGCTCTACAGACTGAGAGTTTTCATCTCTTTCTCCCATCAAACTTTCTCTCAGGAGATCGAGATGTTCTAGTATGTCCTTCATGTTCCTGCAGGTGACCTTTGGTCATGCACATTAACAGACACATTTGCACAAACAGAACACGCCTTACTCAGAGTCTTTACAATAGCATACTCAAGACTACCAAAATGATGATGCCAAGATCCTTATTTTGGTTTGAGGATTTCTGATGTTTAAAGGAAGTAAAAAAAACATTTGACAAAAAAACATGAAATTTGTAAATTGGTGGAGAGATTTTGCTATACCATTTATACCACAGAAGATATATATTTAAGGTAATGTTTAAAAATGTTTTTCAAACAAATCTCTTATGCTTACTAAGGCATTCAAAACAAAGCATTAACGCCATCCTACACATGCCATGATGAGACAACAGCAAGTATTTGCAGTTTAGCAGAAATGCTGTGATGACACTGCAGAAGAAAAAGACAGAAAAACAGTGGGAGGAGATGATGAAAATAAGAGCTTGAGGGAAAGGAGGGAGTGTGACTATGAGAGTCAGGAACATGACTTAAAAAATGATGAGTAACTATGGCGAAACAAGAGTTCAAGGTGGTGTAAGGAATGTATTTAAGAATGAACATGTCTAGGTGTTTGAGTGTATCAAGAAGATGGTTAAGAGTGTCAAATGTTCTTAAATCTTGTCAATTAGACTCTAAATCTAAATCTAAAATGTTAAAAAGGGCTTAAAATAGCAGAATGTCCAAATAGACTTCTGGAAAGAGGAAAACCTTCTAAAAAAAAAAAATTAAAAAGAGAGTTTGTATGATTTCTTAAGGCAAAATACACTCTCTTCATCAAGTTTATTGTTCATTCAGTACTATAAGTAGGGGTGCTCCAATCAGGATTTTTGGGGCCGATCACCGATCTCCAATCACAGACAGCGGTTTCTGGCGATCCGATGACTGAAACCGATCTTTTTAAAGCCTTCTTTTTACCATGTAGAATTATATATAGTGATGATTCAATCAAGATTTAATCAGGGCCTGAATTTTATTTTTGAAAATTAATTATTTTTGAAGGTGGCTCTTTTGAGAGGATTTTTATTTAATAAATATTTTATTCAATAATATTTATTTTTTAGGATTTTTTATTTTATTTGAAGGGTGGAGGGGGCCATTTTTACAGAAATATATATTTATCTTATCTAAATATACATCATGCACTGTATTTTTGTTCTTACAATCGTGTAATTGTTGCACAAAAGCTTACACACAGCGCAAGCCTGATTTTGTGAGCTGCATGCGAGGCTCACACATACACTGTTTGCAGTGCGTATGTAGTCCATCTGAGGTACAGTAGCAGCCACGGACTGTGGTTTCACACAGGAGTCTGCTCCTGATCCATTGCTGTTTATCCATTATTTTATCGTTACTTAAACTTAATGGTTTTTCAACATTGCGATTCTTTTTTTACACAGTAATACAATCTTTCATCAATTATTTAGTGCTTTTTAAATGTATTTTTCGATTCATATATTAAGTTGCTAAAGCAAACATTTTTAACTACTTTTCTCACATTATCACAAACATTCTAAATTAAAACTTACCATTGACAAAAACTGTCAGCTCTAATGCCTTTTCTTTTGCATTTAAATCTTTATTA
Source organism: Carassius gibelio (assembly GCF_023724105.1). Lineage (NCBI taxonomy): Eukaryota > Metazoa > Chordata > Actinopteri > Cypriniformes > Cyprinidae > Carassius > Carassius gibelio. Next base: position 25,476,490 of record NC_068372.1, on the reverse strand, counting down.
TTAAGCAATCCTGTGATCATAAATAACTTTAATGAACTTTAAAATTATTGCCTTGTTTATCTAAAAGTGCTCTTTTCCTTTAAACGTAGCCTATGTGTTGGCTGTGAAAAACAGTAGACTTTAATTATGTGCATTTCAGCGATCGACATTAAGCTTTGAAGTGATTTACTTGTTGGGGTTAAAAAGGGTGTTTCTTTTCATTTTTTTTGCCTAAAATTGATTGCTGTTATACTTTTTGACTTTATGAAGGACAATATTTTCTTAACTTGATTAAAATGTACACGTTGCCATTTACGTCGAATTCTTAAATTTGATCAATACATTAGGTTAGAATAATAAGATACTATATGGTTGTTACTATTCAACTGAAATCAGTATAAACAAACTCCATCTTTCCACTGCAGAGGAAACACTGTAGCTGCATCAAAAGTGCCGTTTCGTGGTGTATATACTAGTGGGGCTTTTAAAGATGAAGGACTCTGAGGGAATATTTGGGTTTCAATCAAAATGCCAAACTTGCAGTTTCTCCTCAACAGGTAAGCTAAATGTTTGCTACACATTTGCTCTTTACTTTCAAGCCCCAGATAAAATGGTAAGATATTGTGAGGCACGGAAGGACATGATGAGCATAAGGAGCATTTGCAAATGTTGTTTGAGAATAAGCTTTACTTTTGAAATTCTGCTACGTGATACTAGCACAGAAACTGATAACTTCACCTTTAATAAGTGGGTATACAAGTGGTTCTCACCTGTAGGTTATCAGTTGAACCACTGCTGAGATCATCCCCGGATTCTGAATCATTTCGGTTTTTATCCGAGCTGACTCCCTCTCCGGCAAACTCTTCATGAATTGCACCTTTTTCCGGTCCTTGACTGCTCTTCTCCAAATCTTTATCTTTCTCCCAATCTACATTGCGACTTGGGGACTTGGCTCTGGAACGAGGAAGTGAGCCAGGTAAAGTGTTCATTTGTGCTGCTGTCGGGCTACCTGGGCTGCCTCTGTCATCATTGGGCGGCAGTAAAGCATTGCCGGAGGGAGAGGGACACAGGCTCTTTTTGTTCTCATCTGGTCGCTGGATCTCCAAGCCAGATGGTCGAATGGGCCCGGTCCCCCCTCGGCCTGCTCCACTGAGTGGTTTAGGAGGAGGCATGAGAGCCCGTCGCACCTCCCGCACATACTGTGCTGGAACATAGAAGGCCTTACTGGCCTCATCCTTACGCACCTGCCACCAGTCTTCATTAGTCTTCTTCACAAGCAGGTAACTTTCTCCCTGTTTAATGTAGATCACACGCTCTTTGGATCTGTAATCATAGTCGTGCTCCACCTCTATGTATATCTGACCCGGAGCCACCGTACGGTCTGCCATCGCTGTCAGAGGTCAAAGGTCAACAGCAGGAGTAGAGGAGCATGGTGAGGTGTGTTGGGTTGATTTGAAATCAGCTGAAGGAGAAAGAGAGAGACAGAAGACAGTGACTTCTGTATCAGTGTGTGAAGTCAAGGAAGTGTTATGGAAAATTACTGAAGATTTAGAAATAAATGCTTGACAAAACAATTCCCTTTTAAGATAAAGAATTTAACTTAAATTAAATTTATGCAGTTGGTTTTTCATCTTCCTGGAATGTGATGTCATTAAAAACTGGCTAAATGTCATAATAATGAAAAAGATTAACAGAATGGAAAGCAAAATAGAAAAATATATATATTAATACCAGTTAGAATTACAAAGAAATTGTTCAAATCATTTAGATTAAAATGAGAAAAGCATTTAGGATTCACGGCACAACATTCAAATTTTGGACAATAATAAAGAAAAGCTAATAATCAAATGATGTAAACAAGCAGACAAACAAGTTCAATATTTCGGACAATATATTAAAGATATACGTCTCTTTCACATAAACAACTACTCTCATGACTGTCTGAATGGCCACTTTTCTATATAAACCTGCAAATTTAGTCCCCATTTCTCATCTTCTCATCTAATAACATTTTAACACAGAAAACAATTCAATTGAGTAAAACCAGTGTCAAAATAAAAGTAGCCCATTTTTACATAAAGGCATTGTGCTAGAAATATTACCATTATTTAGTAGAATGTATATGATACTGCTACTCCTGTTGAAAAAATTTAATAAAACTTTATTTTTTAAAGAAATAATTCACACAATATTTCTTCCATGTTTAATTTTAATAGCAAATCCTCTTTATTTATCCAAAAAAATAAATGTTTAAATTTCATTAATTGAAAGACAAATTAAATTTGGGTGAAACTTGTTTACCGTTTTTCAAAATTATATTACTTGTAGAAACACTTTAAACATAATTGTAAATAAGTATAAAGAATGGCATTAGTTTTATTTTCAATGTTAAAAAGTGTTTTTATATTTTTGTGTTTTACTTTGGTACCGAAATTAGTACAGAGAACCGTGGATTTTAACTGGTATTGGTACCGAATACTGACATTTTGGTAGCGTGACAACACGGTATTATGTGTAACAAATTAAAAAATGAAGCAAAAAAACTCCTTCCTGTGAGTTCAAAAGATTTATCACTATGAAGAAACCAGGATTTTGAAAGAAAGAGGAATTTGCTTCAGGGTATATAAACATCAGCACAAAGCAAACATCAACACTCAGGTGTCTTTGGCTTGAGCAACTCATCCTGATTGAGACACAGTTAATTATGAGGTCACATAAATTATTCAAAGCAGATTAAGTGGCCTTTTCCGTTATTGTCTACAGGTGACACCTTTAAAACACACACCATACACATTCAGCTATGATAATCATGACAATATTACACAAAACCAAACATATCTGTCTAAATCATTATTCATATCTCCAGGGCCGAAAGTTTTTAATGTAGGCACTTAAACTTTTAGCTTAAGTAAGTAGTTGGGATGTTACAGTATGAAAATTTATTTTCACGATTATAGTGATCAAAATTATCACAGTATTGTTAAAATGTGCTGGAGATGTTTAAAAAGTACCAACACATAAATCACCAAAATGTAAAAATCAGCAGAACACCAAATAAAATGACTTTTTGTTTGCATAATCACTAAAACAATAACATTACTAAAAATGATGTCTAGATTTTAAATAACAACAGTTTCATAGCATGTTCATAGCATGAGATATCTAATGTAAATGTTCAAATAAAGACTTGAAAAAACCTCACATTTCAGACTTTAAATAAAGAAAACATGTCAAATTGATAATTGCTTAATAAATGATTATATATATTTTATCTGCTCCAAAAATAATTCTAGGTAACTTATCTGAATTGTTTAAATGTGAAGAATCCACACAAGCTTGTTTTTTATCAACTGGTCAAAAGTTACAGCAGGGCATGCAAATGTGGTCAGTTTTTGGCCAGACAGAAGCTGCACACAGACTGAATGTAAATATAATTCTTGATAAATCCACTCTCTGACACCAGGTGGCACTTATGGAAAAGCTGAATAACAGCTGTTTCCCGTAACCTCTGTGTACAAAACAACATTGCGATTAAGAACACTTCCTTTAGTTATCGGTTCTCAGTTCCAGTACTTGTGACCCCTTGCTCTGCACATTTTGAATGTCACTCTTTATTAACACACCTGATTCAGAGCACGTTAGAAGTGAGCTCTGTGCATGAACTGTGTTCCCATTGACATGGTCCCTACACATTGTTCCCTACTCCCTGAGCAGGGGAAATCTGTTGACGTTTACCTCACTCCGGAACATTCATTCACAGATTTGCGGTGCACAACGTCTTCACCTTCACTCTCTCTCGTCCCATATGGAAGTGACTAAAACTGGAATTTATCGACTGGCCGCTTGAGGCTGGCTGCAAAAGGAAGTCAATTCCATTGACTCCCAATGTTAAAATGCCCAACTTTACAGCAGAAAAAAAATTGTTTACAGCCTGGTGCAAAAAATTATTTTGGTCTATATAGCTACTTTTACCCTTCGTGACAACTGTGAGGGGGGTGAATTTTTTTTATAACTCATCCGTTTAAATTATATTAAGCCTTAAAGTTCTGCATAACACTATGTCCATGTTTTTATACAGTCTATGGTCTTCACACACGGACAAGTGTGACATCATATTCCTCTGTAAATAAATACAATAAATTCACATCTTGCACACTTCAGTGCACTTTGAATGGAACATATACAGTACATTCACTTCGAACTGGAATCATGGCGGAATATCCTGCGAACTATAATAGCTACATCTGATTTTATGTCTAGAAAAAAAAGACAAAAGTTTTTTAATCCTGCTGAAGTTTCTGTGGATGTCTAATGAGTGCAGGTGTCTTTCCATCCTCATAACTAAAAGCGAGCATCAAAAGAACTCACTGATACACCATGCCAGCATTCTGCCTAACCAGAGAAAAGAAAAAGGTTCCTACAACTTTTGACCAATGAACTTTCATGACTTTTTCCAAGACTTTCTAGTAATTCATGATTACTGTACAAGTTTTTCTATACACAATTTTATAAGGAAACACGATTCTCAAACACAGATAGACAAATCTTTTTTACACTTTTGTTCATTTTCACATGACTTTCCAAGTTTCCCATGTCCTTGGGAAACCTGGAGAAAGATCAAGGCTTTCTTTCATGTTTTTTGGGCTAGAATGCCAACAATGTTTCAATCAAAAGTAATTTTTATTTGTCATGGGAAAACTTTTAATGAATGAAAAGAATCTCAGTAAGCAGTAAGCCAGTGTTTCAGTTAATCAAATAAATAATGCACAATAAGTTTAACAAGAAAATGTAAGAGCAAAGCATGTGTCAGACACTCCTCCCACACAGAGAAAGCTCATCATCTCTCCAACACAATCACTCGCACAGCCTGCAGACTGCCCTCCTGTCAAACATGGACAGATGAAAGCGCTGTCATACAGTTCTTAATCCAGGCTGCCAACTCTTTAAGGCCGTTTAAATTAAGTGTCAAACAGGACAGATAATTTACTGTTTTACAATTTGCCACTGACAATTATAATTTCCCCATAAATATGATAAAACATTAGTAAGTTCCTTGTTATTTTACCTCCGTGTACGACATATTTCTGTATCGTTATACACATTTCAAACAATGACACACCAAAGTCACAAAATAGATAGCTTTCCCAATCAAACTGACAAAATAAAATAATAATTTAAAAAAGTATTTTAAAAAATGGTAAAACAGAATGAGGCTAACGTTAAAGGGAAGCTCTTTAATCTGAGGTGAAATTTCTTCCCTCAGGTAACGTAACTTTAAATTAACGATGAGGGTAACACTTTAAAACTCACCTGTGTGACAGGTTAACCTCTCAAATTAAACTTCAAAATTTAATTTCTCAGGATATTCAGTGTTAAAGTCTGTAAGTTATACATAGTTTTCTCCGCTGGAAAAAGTTGAGTAACTTTTTAGACCTGAGGAAACAGGTTCGCTCTCATTCCTACCTGCTAATCAGCTAACACGTTCACAAAATCCGTAAAACCCTATTAAACACCCATAATTGTTTCTATTTTACAGGTTACCGAGAGATGAACGTACCTCAATGAGTACTCCAGGTGTTTCGTTGGCTACGGCGAAAGAAACCTAATGTATTTCACGTTCATTGGTCTTGCAGGGCAGCTGAGCGTCGAAGTTCCTTGTTCCCGATCCGCGGCGCGAGCGAACGCCTCCCGCAGGTTCGCGCCCACTTTCCCAAAGCGCACTCCCTCGCGCTCCTGACGGGCCGGTGCTTGTCTGCTTGAGTGAACTTCACTTGGACTCTGAGCTGAGGGTCGTATGACGGTAAACTGGCGCCACCGTGAGGCTACTAAATGGAAAACATCACAAATTAAATTAGGAATTTAAACTGTGCTCTGAAAAATTATTTTACTGATTTGCATTGCATTAGATGCCAAATTATCAAAACAAGTGGCGTCTATTGAAAGAAAGGAAAAAAAAAGTACAGATACATTTTCGGGGGCTTGGGGGTGAAAAAACTAAAGGTTTTAAATTATTAAACAATAAATATATAGTTCAAAATTAAGACAGGAGGTATTTGGACACTGTCTGGCTGTCAGATGTTGGTGGAACATACAGGGGAAATTACATTGTAAATTCATTAAATAAATAAATAAATCACGGTCATTCAGAACATGATCTGGATCAGAATTGTCAGACAGAAAACAATGCAATAAAACAATACAAAGATCCATGTATTTGGTTTTTGTAAGTAATTTTAAGCATGTAGTAATATTTTTGTAATTTATTGTTAAACCTTTCATAAAACATGAAAATGTTCATGTCAGAAAGTGCAAAGAATCTGAAGGACCACCACAATAATTGAGCTTCTTCTTCACAGACTCCTCAAAACAATCTGAAAGAGCAAAGGTTACTCATAAATTTCTTCCTGTTTGGACTTTATTCCATCCAGCACACCTTCACTGTCATAAAATACTAAACTATTTTTTCTCCTGCTCAGTCTGACAGTGAAATTTGTGTTTTAACTTTCTGTCTGTGAACTGATGTGTCTGTGTTCAGTAAAATGGCAGAATCCTGTGTTTTTTTGACTCAGTATGAGTTCTACTGAAGGACCCGGTGACTATACCCTGTGGACACAGTTACTGTATAAGCTGTATTACAGACTATTGGGATCAGAAGGGAGTCTACAGCTGCCCTCAGTGCAGACAGACCTTCACTCCTAGACCTGTTTTAGGTAAAAACACCATACTGGCTGAAGTAGTGGAGAAACTCAAGATGACAAAACTCCAGGCTGCTCGTCCTGCTCAGTGTTACTCTGGATCTGGAGATGTGGAGTGTGACGTCTGTACTGGGGACAAAAACAAAGCCATCAAGTCTTGTCTGGTGTGTCTGAACTCTTACTGTCAATAACATCTTGAACAACATGAGACTTTCTTCAGAGGTAAGGGACACAATCTAATGGATGCCACTGGACAACTGCAGGAGATGATCTGTCCTCTACACGATATTAATTTATTTTTAAGATCAATGAATCAATATACTATCTGAACTCCTATCAGTTAACTAACATGAAACTTTATTTGTGTGTTAATCTTAGTTTAATCAGATGAATGAATGTTGATAAAGAAAGACTAGAAGAAAAGATGTTGAAATTTGGAAACTCATCATTGACACCAACAACAGAAATAATACTTGTAATGTAACTGAATTTACTTACTTTCTTTATAAATAAAACAAATTAGAAGCATTAGAAGTGTTGTTATGTTTCCTTCATTATATTAACTGAGTGGATTTACAGGTTCCTCTTCATCTTCAAATATGAAATGTCTAAACAATGTTGGTTTCAACAGCAACACTACAGAAAGACATCTACTTAAATGAGCTTCTGTCACTGCATCTCTGGATCTTCTCATTTTGCCTCAACAGGCTTACAGTAAGCCAATGATCATTTATTTTAACCACAGCAACTTTAACCAATAACAGAAAGGATCAGTCCTGCTCTTTCAGCCTCCGATTAAGAGTACTTACTTAGAGCACAAGGGTGACACACTTGCCCTGTTCCCTGTGTTAAATTAGGATACTTGATTGTAAACCCACTGGATGCTTACACTTTACCTGGACATGATTTTAGAACCTTTATTTAAATTCAGATATAAGTGTGTTACTGCAGTTCCATTCTTCTTCCACAACTGTCACTGGTTCATAATAATTCATAATAATTCCTTACATTTCTATAGCGCTTTTCTAGCCACTCAAAGTGCTTTACATAGTCAGGGGGTATCTCCTCATCCACCACCAGTGTGCAGCATCCACCTGGATGATGCGACGGCAGCCATAGTGCGCCAGAACACCCACCACACACCAGCTTACTGGAGGAGAGGAGACAGAGTGATGAAGCCAATCAGCGGACATAGGGATTGTTAGTAGGCCATGATGGTCAGAGGCCAATGGGCGAATTTAGCCAGGATGCCGAGGATGCCTTCATGCTACCAAATAACCTGAAGGTTTCAAACTTTCTAAATGACAAGACAGTGACGAGACTTTTATTTTTTCATTTATCATGGACATTGTTTAACAAAGTTATCACATGACAATCATGCAGCAGTTCTAAAAGCAACAAACTATTTTAAATTTATTTATGCATATTAAATATAATTTAATAATAAACTGCAATGCAACAGATGTGATAATACTATAAGATGATTAACAGTAGACTCTTTGTAGGGACGCTTAGTAAACAGTGGGAGGAAATATTTGAAGGGTCAACATTATTATTTGTGCTCAAAGGGCAGCAGAGTGTTAGATTGAAACGTTACATGAGAGATCAACTATTAACACAAACATACTTTCAACAGGATGCAGGAAAAATTTAAATGCGTAAAAGACATTCATCTGACCAGCTCTCTCTCGTGAGATTTCCCTCTCTCACTCCCTCTCTTGGCCACTCCTACTTTCAGTTCAGTAAAAGTGAAACTCATCACTACTTCCTTCTTAGTCTGGCTGTGGGATTCAGCAGTTTTGTTGTTGTTGTTGATTTCTGTTTCTAAGATCTAGACTGTTTAAGATATTGTTTTTACAGTAAAATGGCAGAATCCAGTGTTTCTTTGGCTCAGGATGAGTTCAGCTGTTCAATCTGTCTGGATCTACTGAAGGATCCAGTAGCCCTTACCTGTGGACACAGTTACTGTATGAGCTGTATTACAGACTGCTGGGATCAGGATGATCAGAAGGGAGTCTACAGCTGCCCTCAGTGCAGACAGACCTTCACTCCAAGACCTGTTTTAGGTAAAAACACCATGCTGGCTGAAGTAGTGGAGAAACTCAAGATGACAAAACTCCAGGCTGCTCGTCCTGCTCAAAGTCACTCTGGATCTGGAGATGTGGAGTGTGACATCTGTACTGGGGACAAAAACAAAGCCATCAAGTCCTGTCTGGTGTGTCTGAACTCTTACTGTCAATATCATCTTGAACAGCATGAGACTTTCTTCAGAGGTAAGAGGCACAATCTAATGGATGCCACTGGAAAACTGCAGGAGATGATCTGTCCTCTACACGATAAACTACTAGAGATCTTCTGTCATAGTGAACAAATATGTATTTGCTTGCTGTGTATGGTAGAGCAACATAAACATCACAACACTATATCAGTTGCAGCAGAGAGGACTGAGAAACAGGTATAAAATAAAGAAAATGCTTAAATCAATGAGGATCCACTGTTCTGCACATTTCATGTCTTCCTTATTCAACACACTTGATTCAGATCATCAGCTTGAAGGAGAGAGCACTGTGTACTGAACTGTGTATGTCAGTTAAGGGAGACGTACAAAATCTGTAGAGCAGTGGGTCCACAGAACCAGTGAGAACCACTGGATCATAGCACTGCCATTAGTGACTGATGTCTGAAAGCTAATGGTTACACATATACATGTATAACTTTATCTTCTCAACAGAGACAGTTGGAAACTACACAGAAAATGTTCCAGAAGAAGATCCAGGAAAGACAGAAGGAGCTCGAAGAGCTTAAACAGGCAGTAGAGTCTCACAAGGTGAGTTTTGAGCAGAAGAACAGCTGCTGGCTGCTGAAGAGCTGTTTCAGACTCAGTTAGGGCTCTCCTCCAGTCAGTCAGTGAGGAGCCAGTGCTGGTGCTCTTTCAGTCCCACTGAAGTCCACTGTGGGGAACAGACTGTGTGAGGTAGCAGGAAGAGCTGAGTGAATGGACTGATTCTGATTCTTCTCTCTCTGTGTGTCCTGACAGCGCTCTGCACAGACAGCAGTGGAGGACAGTGAGAGGATCTTTACTGAGCTGATCCGCTCCATTGAGAGAAGCCGCTCTGAGGTGACACAGCTGATCAGAGATCAGGAAAAGGCTGAAGTGAGTCGAGCTGAAGGACAACTGGAGCAACTGAAGCAGGAGATTGAAGATCTGAGGAGGAGAGATGCTGAGCTGGAGCAGCTTTCACACACAGACAATCACATCCGTTTCCTCCAGGTAACAGAGATTTTTGTTTCTATCAAATGTTTCTGTGTCTTAAGCTGGTGTTTTGTGTCTTTGTGTAGAGTTTCCAGTCTCTCTCTGTTCCTCCTGGATCTACAGACTCACCCAAAATCGTTGTCAGTTCTTGTCTCTTTTTTGATGATATTAGTAAATCTGTTTCTCACCTGAGAGAGAAACTGGAGCATTTCTGCAGAGAAGAGATGGAGAAGATATCTGATATTGGTAATGCAGGGATCATTTATTTACTCTCAGATATACTGTAGGTCAAGCATCATGCCAGAACATGCATAAATATAAAATGTATATGGGATACATACTACATACTATTTGCTCTTTTCTTTAATATTAAACTAATATTCTTCATTCACTCGGTGTCTGTTGGTTTTCATAGTAAAATACATTGAGTTTATATCAACCCCAGAACCAAAGAAAAGAGAGGAGTTTCTACAATGTAAGTAGAAACACACACAAAGGGGAATAAAATAAAAATTTGCACAGAAAAAATGAAAATCATGCCATCTAATGTAAGTAACTTCAAGATGATTTAGAAGTAGCTTATGTGATTTATCTCTTTCAGATTACCGATGGTTCACGCTGGATGAAAACACAGCGCATAAATACCTCTGTCTGTCTCAGGGGAACAGAATGACTACTAAAACTAACACAGACCAGCTGTATCCTGATCATCCACACAGATTTGATAGATTTACTCAGGTGTTGTGTAGAGAGAGTGTGTGTGGACGCTGTTACTGGGAGGTTGAGTGGAGTGGGATAGGAGTGTATATATCAGTGTCATATAAGAACATCAGCAGGAAGGGATGTGGTAATGAATGTGCATTTGGATATAATGATCAGTCCTGGAGTTTATATTGCTTTCCTTCCAATTACTGCAAATACTCATTCTTGCACAACAACGGATGGACTAAAGTCCCTGAAGTGTCCAGCTCCTCTAGAATAGGAGTGTATGTGGATCACAGTGCAGGAACCCTGTCCTTCTACAGCGTCTCTGACACAATGACCCTCATCCACAGAGTCCAGACCACATTCACTCAGCCTCTCTATGCTGGGTTTAGAGCTTATGGATTAGTGAAACTGTATGACATCACAAGATAGATGAAACAAAGTCATATAGTGCAGCATGTGATATTATCCATAAAAACACAATAAATAATAATGGTTCTAATGTAAAGGTAAACGAAAAACAACAATCTTCATTGTAACCAATGATACAAATGATATACTGTCACTAATGTATGCTGTAATTAAAAATATGAGAGAACAAAAGGACATCATGTCATTTATTTAGGTCATTGCAGACTGAATATATGACAACACAGTTATGAATTAAGAGCAGTTGAAGATGTGGCTGTTCAATCAGTTTATGAAGCGCGGAATGAAAACAGATGAAAGAGTGATCAACATTGAAACAATTAAGATTTTACTTCAATAAACATAAGAAGCAGAGAATGTTTAACTTCCCCCCAGTTTATGAGATAGGAGAATTTGCACATTTTAAGACAAGAAAAAGAAGTAAGAAAAAAGGAATGAAGAAATGCAATTTAATAAAGGTTTAATAAAGATAATAAAGATTTAATAGAATTTCACTGTAAACACCTTAATATGATCACAGATAAATTGTAACAGAAAAATGAATAAAAAGGAATTATCAATATGATTTAGTGTCATTTTTAGTTTAAGGAATTTTTATTTCATTTTTTGGGTGAATTAAGTTATTAGACAGTCATTTTTTTTTGTTTACTTCATAATAATCTATCATTTTGTCCTCATTGTTCTGTTAATCTCTCTCTCTTGTTGTATTAATGCGCAATAACAACACAAGAACATTGTCAATGAATTGCATACAAATACATATAATAAAACAAAGAGAAAAACAAGAATTATACAAGAAAAAAAAACTATGAAAAACAACAGATGACAAGTCAAGGAGACACAAGAATGGATACACTACCATAATTGATATACAGTACAAACATTATATACAGGAAAAGCTTTTAAATGTATTTTCTTTAAACATTTCTTCATAAAATCTTATAAATCTTATGGATTTTTTGTTATTTAATCAAGGGATTTAAGAAGTGATATTAATTCAGTTTTAAAATGGGGATAGGATGGAATATTATCTGCAAACTTTTGTTTATGATTAAAGAATTTGACATATAAAGAAATTAACAACGTACTGAAGTTGTCTATTATAATCATCAATATAATAAAAAAAAACAATGTCTTTTAGCCTGTAAGAATAAGTAACATTGGCAGAATCGAATATTTAGGAGCCAAGGTAGAACAAAAATTGCGTGGATATAGGGCAATCATATAAATTAGTGATGTGCAAAAATCTCTGACGTGAGTCTTCTGTTAATCTCCGTGACGGTGAAGAGTGCGAAGTGACGTCATCGAGCCGGAGGTTGGGTGATCCTCCAACGCGGCTCTTTCTGTAGTCACACGGGCCGGGAAGAAAAACAACCCAGGCCGGGACTTTGGAGCTAGGCGGTGTCCCCACCCATCTGGCCGTGTCTGTATACGTGTGTATGCGTGTGTTCTGGCCGGTGCTCTTGTGATTCGGGAACCGGGGGAAGATGGCGGACCCGGCGGAGTGCACCATTAAAGTTATGTGCCGTTTCAGGCCATTGAATAGCTCGGAGGTGACGAGGGGGGACAAATACATAGCCAAATTTCAAGGAGAGGAGAGCATCGTGATCGGGGTGAGTGATATTTTGGGACGGAGTTATTTTGTATCGGTTTTTTTTTTTGTCTCGATTGATCTCGCGCGAGCGGCTAATGCTAATGACCGCAGTCCAGCAGAACCAGAACTTTTCACGACCTGATATTCTAAATATTTGACACCGACACTAGTCTCTGCATCTGGCCGGTGACACTCGAAAATGACAGTTTTATTCAGATATAAATGTTAATTTAGTTCATTTCAATGTCGTTTCCTCATGAGCTTCATGCTAACCTTGTTAGCCAGCCTTATACATTGAACGCGGAAACTGTTAGTTTTACAATTTCAGAACAGCGAAAACTTATTTTATGTATTTACTATATGTAGTGGTCGCACATTGTAGGTTTATTTTATTATTTTATAACTGTAAATGTAAGTTTGGGTGTGGATATATTTTGAATGAGAAGGAAACGGTCCGTATTTGTGGGCGTTTGCAAATACTGAAGGAAATTCTTTATCAGGAATGTTTTCAAACGTTTTGATATCAAGGACCACCAAATCTGTTCCCATCGCTTAGGTCTCTCTTACTAAAATGTAGCTGTTTTAAATAATAATAAAGTTTGTTTGAAAACTCCTGCTCTTTATAACATCAGCAGTCACATAAAAAAGGGTGTGAATGACAGGTGTAACTGGACACGAGGTTGTAAAATGGAAACAGAAGCTTGGTCAAACCTCTTTTTCTAGCACATATACCTGTTAATATATAACTAGGCTTCTACTGAACCAAAAACCTGAATGTAACACATTTAAAAGAACCAATTAGAAATGCTGATGATCCTGGTGTGATCCATATGTGCAGAAACTCAAGAGTTGTACTGAGATCTATGTGCATTTGTGGGTGGGGAATTAATGAATCATTGTCACTGTGCTTTGATTATCTTTAAACCCAGTTCAAACATGACCGTCTATAAGTCATAAACTTAACTTATCTATGGCATGATGAATGACATTGGAAAACAAACATGTCATGTGGCAAGCTGAATCATACAGGTGACCACCATCCCTTTTAATGTAAATAATGATTATTTCACAGAGCAGTTGTTCTTGTACGTCCTCTTTAATTTCACAGATCTTTTATTATGTTGTTAAGGGTCAGATATTCCTGTCTGCTTACAGTGCATGTACGTTCCTGAAAGACCGGCTTTGAAACGGATATGTTTGTTTTTGTTCAGTCCTAGCTCTCTTAATGGTCCTCTTGTGTGTGTGTAAAGATAACGTGAGAGAATGCCCAGGAACTGGAGACTCCTTCAGGCTAATCCACAGTAATTGTAAATAAAAAAGGGAAAATAGTGTGTGTGAGCACTAGGAGGAAGGTGAGATAATGCTTTGGAAATAGAGAACGCTCCACCCTGCGCAGCCCCTGGGACTCTGTGTGTCTGAGTGAGATGAGAAAATAGTTAGGTAAGAAAGTGCCTCAATTAGAAATCTGGGAAATTTTTCTTTTCTCACTTGAGACTGGCCTTGGTTTTGTATCAGTGTTGTGTTCAGGCCAAGCATAAGAGTACACACACACATCATGATGTGCATTGTAGATTGAAATTGAGAATCTGTTTCACAGATATTTGTCACTTTCACTATCAGTTAATAATACAAATCTGTAAATATGTGTGCAACAGTACTTATATTAGATAAAGCAGCTTTTATCAATTGCATTAATCATATAAATAGTTTTGTTAATAATACTGTTTATTTAATAAATTGTTGTATTATTACTTTATTATGGTGTCATTATTGTGCATTACAATCAGGTTGCTGTTAAACTGAATGAGTACAGGAACATGTATTATTGAACGTGTTTAGTGGCAGTTCCCCCACTGACTCCTTTGTCAGTATTCAAAATCTGCACATTTTAGAAACTTGCAGCCACAGCAGAAACATTTTACAGACTGTAAACCAGTAGCATGCTCGTGAAAAGCTGTTAAACATTACATTTCCACTGTCATTCCCTCTAGACTTTGGTCATCTTAAGAAAGTCATTTTATCCCGATCTATCAAATGAGTCCCTTATTTTTGCCATATTTTAGCATATTGATTGATAATAATAACACTGAACTGTAGGCTTTTTCCACAGAGGTTTGCATCTTTGTTTAGGCTAGCCTTAATTTAGTTGATAAAGTATTCATCAACACAGTAAAGGAGTGTGGTCGGTGCTTATTTGTTTCATTACTAGCCCTGACTTTTCTTTTTGCCCCTGAATAAGGCTCTTAAGTCATTTTATGTCTATGCCTTTGTGATGCATATTTGGTTATATGTGTATAAATTAATCAGAAGTCTCTGATACAGTGTTATATTATAAAACAATGAATTGTCTTCCCTTCAGCAAACTCAATGGAAAAGCTTGTAGTTTGCAGCTAAGGAGTTGGCAGCTTTTCTTGGTCACTTTGCACTTTACCAGAAGCTGAATCTGCAGTATTTTGTTGGCAGCACAGAACATTAACCATTAAGATACTGTCACCCTAACTGGAAAATGTACATAAGTGTTCGAAACTATCACCTTACTTTAGCCCGATTCACAATGGTTAATTTATAATAATGTTTTCTAATTTGAGTGGTTCGGGTAGGTTTTCGCGGGAAATGCGAGCATGGCACTGCGTCATAATGTCACGTCTGTAAACATAAAAAGTTGTCCTGGCTACTGGCAACCAGTTTGATGGGAGCATAGTTTGCTTTTTGCTTTTTTTAAATTTCATTTAAGTTTATGTAAACAGCCTTAGCCATAAGATAAATCACTTGTATTTTCCTTTCATTTGGCGTCATTTGTAAGTTCCTTTGGATAAAAGCATCTGCTTGATAAATAAATGTAATCAAATGAATATTGGTATAGACTGACATTCTTAGGGATATTTTATTTTGGTCCATTCAAGAGTTTTAATCCCAGCAAACCTAAATACCAAGTTTTAGTAATAGTAACTTATTAAATATATTAAAAGTACTATTATTTTATTAATAGTATTCAATATTGTTATGCAATAATAGTATAATATTTTTTTTGTAACCGCATATATATGGTGCAGTAGGATTTGCTTTAAGTTGTAGTTTGTGACTTATGTTGAGAATTGCCAAAACTGTCTACCAAAACCATGTACAAAACACAAAGGTTGATGATTACACTACAGTAGAGCTGTGTTAAAATTAGGAGCCAATAAATGAATGGTTTGAGTTCCTTTGATACAGTAGTATGTCATTTGAATTTATTGTACAAAATAAATCTTCACTCTTTCACTTCTTGTAAGCCAATCAATAAATCCAAGCGGTTTATTCTGCAACAATTAAGGCTGTTGTCTGTTTTGTCACAGTAACTTTTGAAATCCTAAAAAAAATGTTCAATGATCGAATGGCACTTTTCCTAAATGCGCTAAATTTGATATTTATTTGTCTTTTCTCGCCAGGGTAAACCGTACGTGTTTGACAGAGTTTTCCAGTCCAACACGACTCAGGAGCAAGTGTACACGGCCTGCGCTCAACAGATTGTCAAAGGTAAAAGCTGGAAGGTCACTTGATAGACCTCTGAATTAAAGCAAAAGTCAGACCGTGGAATAGGTTTTGAGCGTGATCATGTTCCCACAGATGTACTTGGTGGCTATAATGGAACCATTTTTGCCTATGGTCAGACATCCTCGGGCAAAACACACACAATGGAGGTGAGCGAGAAATACAGTTTTACATAATCGCATGCAAATATCAATATTTTCCCCATACCTTATGTATGGGATGTCTATTGAGTTAATGTGTCAGTATGTACAGTATTACAGTTTTTGACTGTATATTTTGAGAAAATAAATACAGCCTTGGTAAGCATAGACTGGTTCTGTATATTTTACTAGATATACATATTAATTCTAGATATATATGTATATTTCGAATACATTTTACTGACCAAACTCTTGAGCTTTAGTGTGAAGTGAACAATGTCATGAAGCAAACAGGTGTCTTTTCACAACGTTTATTCTGCTTTTAGAAATGAGATATTTATGGTTGTGTTTTAGGGAAATCTTCATGACACAGATGGAATGGGAATCATTCCCAGAATAGTGCAGGACATCTTTAACTACATCTACTCTATGGATGAAAACCTGGAGTTCCACATTAAAGTAAGACATTACCTACCGTCACGAATTATCTTTCTTATTCTTTAACAGCTTGACATATTGCTATCTGCTCTCTTGATGGTGTTATTGCTTTTTGGCAGGTGTCATATTTTGAGATTTATCTGGATAAGATTCGGGATCTGTTGGATGGTGAGTGTGGTGGCTGTTTAAAGCCTCACATTTACTAGCCGCTTGATCTGAACATAATAAGAAATGCTTTTAAGATTAATTAAAATTCAAAGGTAGTAGAACTATAAAGCTGCTCTTGTTGTGACGTAATGTCTTTCTCTCTCTCCCTGTCGTTGTCTTGTAGTTTCAAAGACTAATTTATCTGTACATGAAGACAAAAACAGGGTTCCTTATGTCAAGGTGAGTTCCTGAAACCTGATGTCCCATCACTCTGTCACCAATGTTCAAGAGTGTCCCATTAAAAAACAAAGTGGCAGTTAGCACTGATCTTTAAAGAATGTAAGGTGTTTATTATAATTGTGTGTCTTCCTGGTTTTAGGGCTGCACTGAGCGATTTGTTTGCAGTCCAGAGGAGGTGATGGACACTATTGACGAGGGCAAATCCAACAGACATGTAGCTGTGACAAGTATGAATGCTCCTTTCCAGAAACAGACTAAACCAGATCCTATGAGGAAACTGTAACATCTGCATCCTTCATTTGAGCTGGTGCTTGTAAACAATGTTCTGTGGGTTGATTGTTAATAATGTCTTTGTGTGTTTCAGACATGAATGAACACAGCTCCAGGAGTCACAGTATCTTCCTGATCAATGTGAAGCAGGAGAACACACAGACAGAACAGAAGCTGAGTGGAAAACTCTACCTGGTCGACTTGGCAGGCAGTGAGAAGGTGTGTGTGTGTGTGTGTGATACTTGTCTTGTAGTGCAGTAAAACATGAGCTGAGTGTGTTAAACGTTTGTGTGCTCTCACAGGTCAGTAAAACAGGAGCTGAAGGCGCTGTACTAGATGAAGCCAAAAATATCAACAAGTCTCTGTCATCGCTGGGCAATGTGATATCGGCCTTAGCCGAGGGCTCGGTGAGTCACACACACATATTCTCACACGCATGTCCATTTCAGTTTTGCTGTTCTTTATCGCTATGACCAATAATGCTACTTGTGCATAACCAAAGGACAATATAATGTAACATAATGAATGTATAATTTAAGATAATTTAAAATAATAGAGTATAATTAGTTCATTTTCAGTTTCGGTTGAAACGTGGCTAAATAGGGCTAAAACTGCCTCAATTAAAGCAGCAGCATGCACAATATTTTACATATTTTTTTTGTTTCTTCTATGTATGCAGTCCCCTACAAAGTCACCCCACTAACTATGTCTCATTCTTTCTTATTATATCTCTACAAGTAACCTGGTGAAAATTCCTGTACTTTCATATCGTAGTATGTTGCAGAGAACAATCAATGTTATTGCGAATGTTAATGTACTTGTTCATCATTGTGTCAGTGTTTTATACGCAAAAACAACAAAGTGTCTAAACTCGCTCTCTGGAGCAATTTGTCCATGTAGGGCTACTGTACAAACATGATGGCGTCTTCCGTGAAAGGGAAACCGCGGTGTATGTAGATCGAAATAGCTCAATCTTATGTAATAAAATAACGGCTCATTAAGAAAGGTCTTTATATACCTCTGAAAGCATAGTTATTTATATTTCATTTCTGTAAATAGACCATGGTAAATATTACACATTGCACCTTTAAAAAACACAAGAAAGAATTCAATTACAATTAAAATAATATAAAGAATGCTACTGATGAGACCAGAGCAGGAACATACAGTTCCTCACATGATGGGCACAAACTGTACCGTGCTGATAGGACACCGCAGTCCTTGTGTTCGTTCTCCTCAGAAGCAGGACCGATTTCCACACGAAACACCCAAGTAAAGATTTGAACAAATGTTGTTGTTTTCCCTCTCAGTTAGGGTCATGGGACTTCATTTACATTTACTTCATCATGGAACTTCATTATACATTTAAATCTGCTTTATTAATATCTGATCTAATTTTATCCTGAATCTCGCTTTCTTTCTTTCTCAGACATACGTTCCATACAGAGACAGTAAAATGACAAGGATCTTGCAGGATTCTCTGGGTGGAAACTGCAGGACCACCATCGTCATCTGCTGTTCTCCTTCCTCATACAACGAGGCCGAGACCAAATCCACCCTTATGTTCGGACAGAGGTGAGGAGACACATTCATGCTTTTCAGCTCTTTCGCTTTGTCTGTTCTCATCATTCATAATAAAGGTGTCTCTGGTCTCGCTTGTTTGTTATGCATTTATGAAAGAATAATTAGAGCTCTATGTATTTATGTGAAGACTGTGTGAAGAGAGAGACACCAGTTTACATCTGTGACTGGGTTTGTGTTTGCAGAGCCAAGACGATTAAGAACACAGTGAGCTTGAATGTAGAGCTGACAGCAGAGCAATGGAAGAAGAAATATGAGAGAGAGAAAGAACGAAACAAGAGTTTTCGAAACACTATCACATGGCTGGAGAACGAACTCAACCGCTGGAGAAATGGTCAGACACACATTATGATTCTTATGCATGTTATTATAATATTGTGATACAGTTTGTTCTCAATGCATTCAAAAATTTGCACTGCTGTCTGAAACCACATTTGAAATGATCTGTTTTGCATTTTTGTATCTTAAGTGATTGATATGTTTCATTGTACGTCATAACTTTTCTTTAACATTTTATAATATTTTAATTACCGTATTTTTCGGACTATAAGTCGCACCTGAGTATAAGTCACATCAGTCAAAAAATACGTCATGATGAGGAAAAAAACATAGAAGTCGCACTGGAGTGTAAGTCACATTTATTTAAAACCAAGAACCAAGAGAAAACATTACCGTCTACAGCCGCGAGAGGGCGCTCTATGCTGCTCAGTGGTTAACTACAGGCGCATAGAGTGCTCTCTCGTGGCTGGAGACGGTAATGTTTTCTCTTGGTTCATGTCTCTTATTACATTTCTCTTGGTTCAGGCATGTCAAATTAATTTTGATAAATAGGTCGCACCTGACTATAAGTCGCAGGAGCCAAACTATGAAAAAAAGTGCGACTTATAGTCCGGAAAATACGGTAGGTTTAAACTTTTGAAAGTACACTTTTGCATTTCTTCAGAGTTCTCTGTTGGTGTCCCGCAGGTGAAACGGTCCCTGCAGAGGAGCAGTTTGATAAGGAGAAGATGAATGCTGAAGTGTTGGCGCTGGATAACACAATCAACAATGATAAATTTGCATCCACACCAAGCATGCCGCCCGCTCCAGGGATGCTCGGGACCCGACTCAACGATGTTGAGAAGGAAAAATGTGAGGTTGAACTCACTAAACTTTACAAGCAGCTTGACGACAAGGTACACACATACTCCTACACTCACAATTTCTTTAATAAATATATTCTCAAAAACACCCTAGCTGCTACAGTCACAGAATAAAAGCATGGTGGTTTTTTTCTTTCTAAAGAAGGTGACTGAGCTTGTGTTTTGCGTCTCATCTCTCTCCAGGATGAAGAGATTAATCAGCAGTCTCAGCTGGTGGAGAAGCTCAAGCAGCAGATGTTGGACCAGGAAGAGGTTGGTGAACTCTCGGGTGCACATGTGAAATTGGAGTAAAAGTGTAAACATTGTATATTCATGCTTGGGTATGTTTTGCAGTTGCTGGCCTCGTCACGAAGAGACCATGATAACCTGCAGTCAGAGCTGACTCGTTTACAGCTGGAGAACGATGCCTCTAAAGAGGAGGTGAAGGAGGTGCTGCAGGCCCTGGAGGAGCTCGCTGTCAACTACGACCAGAAAAGTCAGGAGGTGGAGGACAAAACCAAGGAGTTTGAAGCCCTCAGCGAAGAGCTTGGTCAGAAATCTGTAAGTGCAAGAATGGCTAATTATATACAAGTATTTTGCCTGCTGTGACAGTAATGACACTGAACTCGACTTAAAAACATTCCAGAGTATCCTAGCGTCTATAGACTCAGAGCTGCAGAAGCTGAAAGAGATGGCCAATCACCAGAAGAAGAGGGTGACTGAGATGATGTCCTCACTGCTCAAAGATCTGACTGAGATTGGCATTGCTGTGGGCAACAATGATATCAAGGTGAGTGACAGACATAAAGTGTGTCTATAAAGTGTAAATACAAATATATTAATAGATTTTAACATACATTTAAGCACTTCACCTTTTATTGAATAAGCTCCTTTAGTATCTTTAAATCTGCGGTAGGTAACTTTTGATGCTCTAGCGGTTTATAAACAGAACTGCTTGCGTCTTGCGGAAGAACATCGTAGCCGGAACTACTTCTCTCTGTTTATGTCTATGAACAATCACAAAGGTACTGGGTTACTCCGCCGCGGTACCCCCGAAGCAATCTAAAATAGTCCGAATATAAACACTTATTATAGGTGCACCCTAGTGATTCAGGACAAGCCAAAAACATGGTTTGGAAAATGGATTCATGGTGTACTCGCTTATTATATACATTTTTCTACATTTTGAACACAAACAAAGTTACGGACCGCAGCTCTGATTGGTTGTTTCTTACCGGGAGCGGTCCATAACTTCAAATGGGAGGAGCCAGAGGAGCTTGATTTTTTTCACAGATTATCTGTCTCATATTCTACTGTCAGGACATAATGACAGGTCTAACAAATATGTAAAAAAATATATTTTTACAAAAGTTACCTACTGCAGCTTTAAGAACCACAACTAATCGATTTGTGTATGAAATTTAAATGCTAAGTCAAAAAAGAAAAAAAAAGTCAAAAGGGAACATGAAACAATTAAAACTGAGTGATACTGAGAAGTCTCTCTCTCTGTAGCAGCATGAAGGCAGTGGTCTTATAGACGAAGAGTTCACTGTAGCCAGACTCTACATCAGTAAGATGAAGTCAGAAGTCAAGTCGATGGTCAAACGTTGCAAGCAGTTGGAAAACACTCAGTCTGAGGGCAACAAAAAGATGGATGAAACTGAGAAGGAGCTTGCAGCATGCCAGTTACTCATCTCCCAGGTACGGTTTTACGCTCTTGCCTCCTGAAACTCCGTTATTTCTTACATGGCAAACTATAGTCTACTAAACCAATGATGATATGAATAAATAGATATTTGAAATCAACAAATGAATATTTGTTTTGCAGCATGAGGCGAAAATTAAATCTTTGACGGAGTATCTGCATAATGTGGAGCAGAAGAAGAGACAGCTTGAGGAGGATGTGGACTCTCTCAATGAGGAGCTGGTCAAAATCAGTGCACAGGGTACACACAGGATCATATTCAGAAACATTGAGCATTTACAATCACCATTTCAAAGTAATACAGTAGTTGTTTCTGTTTCCAATGTTTGATTTGTGTTTGTGGCAACAGAGAAAGTCCACGCAATGGAGAAAGAGAGTGAGATTCAGAGTGCCAATGAGGTGAAGGTAAGAAATGTGCACACACACACGCATACATACAAATGGGCTTGTTCAATTTCTGGATGCGAGTGAATGTTTGTGTGTTTAGGAGGCGGTTGAGAAACAGATCCACAGTCACAGGGAAGCCCATCAGAAACAGATCAGCAGCCTGAGAGACGAACTGGAAACCAAAGAGAAACTCATAACAGAGCTACAAGAGTACGATACACACATTTCAGTTGACATAAAGCAGTTTCAGTCAGAAACTGAACTAAAGTGTGTAAAAAAAACTGATTTCCATCAAAGTTAAACTTAAGACTTGCAGTTCTTGATTCGCAGCAGTATTAATAATAATACACCAATAGCTAATAAATTCTTTCTTTCTCTCCAGTCTGAATCAGAAGATCTTGTTGGAGCAGGAGCGATTGAGAGTAGAACATGAGAAACTCAAATCCACTGATCAGGAGAAGAGCCGCAAACTACACGAGCTCACGTATGTAATGCACAGTCCAATTACCTCCCTTCTTGTAGCAGCTGAACTGACAAAATCGTTTATGAATCTCTTTATGAAACCCAAATTTCCCTGGTTTCTGTTGGTCATCTAAAGAGCTGAGCAATTTTGCGTGAGGCATAAATACACACCTGCATATTAAATGTGTAATAAATGACAGATGTCCATGGATTGCATGTGTTTAGTGATGAGCTGTTTTAATGGTTCTGTGTGCACATTACAGTTTGATGCAGGACCGCAGAGAACAGGCCAGACAGGATCTGAAAGGCTTGGAGGAGACTGTGGTGAGTGCACTTCCTCCTCTCAGCACTAGAGGGCGACTCAAGCCGACAGTTTTATTCACATCATGCAGTGTGTGTTTTCAAATGCTGTTATTTCTCACCTACTTTAGGCCAAAGAGCTGCAGACTCTTCACAACCTCAGGAAATTGTTTGTTCAGGATCTGGCGACTCGTGTGAAGAAGGTAGGAGTCATCTCTCTTTTTTTGTCCTGTTCTGTGAATGCAAACTTAATGCAGCCATTTAGGTCAGTATGAAGCCGTATGCTTTCTTTCTAAGCAGTTGACTTTGTGGGTATTTAAATAAAGGGCATTTGTTGGTTTTTTTTCATCTGGGTGTAGAGTGCAGAGATGGACTCCGATGAAACTGGTGGCAGTGCTGCTCAGAAGCAAAAGATCTCTTTCCTGGAGAACAATCTAGAACAACTCACCAAGGTCCACAAGCAGGTAAATCCAAACCAGTTCTCTTAAACTTTTTTCCTCTTACTTTTTATATTGCCAATTGTTGTGTGTTTAATGAGCATGACAGATTCATATTGCCAAAGCATTTTCATGGACATAAAACAGTGCAAAATAAAAATTGTTCAAAACAACATGCATAATTTAATTAAAGAATACTGTGTATTTGACAACGAAACAAAGGTGAATATTAAAAAATAGTCTCTCTTACTCATTGGTGTCTGTCTTTGTTCTTTAGCTGGTGCGTGATAATGCTGACCTGCGCTGTGAGCTTCCTAAACTTGAGAAGCGTCTGCGGGCGACGGCGGAGCGTGTGAAGGCTCTAGAGTCAGCTCTCAAAGAGGCCAAAGAGAACTCGGCCCGTGACCGCAAGCGCTACCAGACAGAGGTGGACCGCATTAAAGAGGCAGTGAGAGCCAAAAACATGGCCCGCAGAGGACACTCCGCACAGATAGGTGACTGAACGCTTACACAAACACAGTCACCTTAATTCAAATGAACACAAGAGAAGAAGAAAAGAAAGTCCATGATCTTTTCTCTCATGTTTTGCCTGTTACCTGTGCTTGTAGCTAAACCCATCAGGCCTGGTCAGCAACCAGTAGCTTCTCCTACACACCCCAACGTGCTGCGTGGAGGCGGTGGCGTGCTCTACCAGAACACCCAACCTATGGCTATCAGAGGAGGTGGCGCTAAACTAGAGAAGAGGTTTGCACAGTCTTTAGTAAAGAATCTGGCTTTTGTTTGAAGGAAGACCATAAAGGGAGCACAATTGCTGACCCACTTCTAGTGTAAAAATCTAGTTTTTGGACCATTTTGTTAATTTACTTCAGTGTCTAATAGTTACAGTTATTATTATTATCATGGGCTCCCCTCATGGGAGTATAAAAATCCTTTGGTTTGTTAAACACAACTGTTTTGTATCCTGCATTCTCACTGCCATTTCTTTTTGTTTTGTTTAGCTGAAGATGAGTTGTTGTTTTTCCCTCACTACCGAAGATGCAAGAACACACGGAAGTCTTCATGGAAATCTGTCATTCCATTAATATAATCCCTCCTGCTGGTGCACATGGGAGGACGTCTGAAGGGAAATATTCATGGCTGTACAGTTCCACTCCCCATCTTTTTTTTTTCTTTTCTCTCCAAAGCAAATTATTTTATAAATATTGCACCCTCACACTCGCACTAAACATGATATAAAAAAAAAAAATGAAATCAAGAAATAAATGCAAGCAAAGTGAACAGTTGACACAGAAGCCAGTGCAATCAGCTCTAATCAGCCTTCAGCTGCTCTCTGCACACCTGTAACCTCTGATTCAACTACTGCCTGATAACTGTGCAAAAGACCTCGCTCCCGGCTAGACTTCATACGGGTCAGCGTCTAGACGGCAACAAGCTTGACCAGAAAAATTCCTGAATCTGCAGCGGATCGCCTGTATCACTACAAACTCAGATATTGCTGTTTGAAAGGACTCTAAACAGATTCAGTTCTGAAACCCAATGGTTTTTACTTGGTGTAGTAACTAATGGTTCTAAAGGGGAAGGTGGAGAGGATTGTAGACATGAGTAACCAGGCCTTACACAGCAGGCTAATGCTGGAAGCATCTCAATGTGAACTTCTGATTGCAAAGGCTAATGTTTTGTTCTTGTTGTTGTTTTAGCTAAACAGTTGAAGGTTGTCCTGTCCTGTCCTGCTTTTCACAAAGTTTGCATTGTGCATATCTAAATTCTTATTTTAAGAGTCATTAATGCCTTTATTTAGGTTGCTTGAGTGTATTCATACTTTTTCTGCCTGTATTCTCACCAATACATCAATTTGTATTTGGACTCTGGTATCTGTAGAAGTCCATGTGTGACATCACTGCTTGCTTGCTCTGCCACTGTTACTGATCAGCCAATCAGTCTAGCAGAATATTTGTGTGCACAGACTTGTTTCATACTTTAATATCTTGCAGACATTTGTTGCTTAATTTGAATTTAAGTGAGATTTTGTGTGTGTGGAGGACACGTGCTAATTTGGAAGATTATTATTCAAGATAGCCGTTAATATTATTGTTTAGACTTTACACTCCTGATATTGTTAAAGGAATGCTTATGAATTGTGAATTACAGGACATGACAACCTTCAGTTGTACTTTCAACTGTATCGCTTTCTGGGTGTTTTGTACCGTTAAATGACGTCACAAGCACCATTTAAAAGCGCAGTTGTGTTATTAGCACTAAATTCTTCCCTTTTCAGTGCATGAAGGATAATTAATTTACGTTCAGGGGGAATGCCACACGTTTAATGAAACTTAAAATAAAAAATAGCTAATTTTTTATTACTGTGTAATAGTAACTCCATGACTTGTTGACAGAGAATTTCAGCAGTGGACAGAGGTGCTGGATCATTCCAACAGTACAAGGTGTTTTTGGAAGATTCTGGTTGAAGGAAAAGAGTGAGAGGGGATGAAATTACTGATGACACTTTCTTTCTGGATGAACTGCATGCAAGTATGTGTGATTAAAACAATATTCTGAAACATGATGCGTCATTCTTGTTTTTTTCGGGGGGAGGGGACCAATTTACTTATTTTGATTGCATCATGATTTAAGACCACAACATGACGATCACGCTCTTCATGTAGATGGCAATGATTTTTAATTTTTTTTGCCATTCAGAATTTTATCTGCCATTTTTAATCATTAAAAATGTATATTACTAAAATATAAAAACTTGTTATATTTGTGAACCGTTGCATTGTTATTGTCACTAAGTTAAAAGGGTGGGATTTTAACTTATGTCATTTCATTGGTTGGAGCATAAGAAACAAATGGAGAAAAAATTAGTTTAAAAAAGTTATTCTATGTCCTTTGTAGAGGATGCCAGGATTAAGCTTTTAAAAAATAATTAGATATGAAAAGATATGTATAGGCAAAAACAATGTTTAAATTTTTCATTTACCAATTTATTTATTTTTTTTTTCAGGCTATTTTTAGCCAAACTTTGTACAAAGATGATTCTCAACTATGTAAGATATAACAATGATTTGATATACTACTGTACTCTATGGAATATGTGTGTAAAATGTCATTAAATTGGTATTCTATACATTGCATCTGGTTTGCATATTAAAGTGTTCTTTGGGCAAACCATAATGAAAAAAAGAAGTGTAATAATGGGAGAATAACTTGGCAACATTTTCTAAAGAATATCTCACATTTATCTCACATGTTGACAGGACCGGGCTAATATGGTCATAATTCCTGGTTCTAGTAAGAACTCTTGCTGCTGCATTTTGGACTAGCTGTAGTTTGTTTACTAAGCGTGCAGAACAACCACCCAATAAAGCAATACAATAATCTAAACCTTGAGGTCATAAATGCATGGATTAACATTTCTGCCGTTGACATTGAGAGCATAGGCCGTAATTTAGATATATTTTTGAGATGGAAAAATGCAGTTTTACAAATGCTATAAACATGGCTAAGGAAAGATTGCAATCAAATAGCACACCTAGGTTCCTAACTGATGACGAAGAACTGACAGAGCAGCCATCAAGTCTTAGACAGTGTTCTAATACATGCAGAGTTTTTAGGTCCTATAATTAACTCCTCTTCCTCATCCAGTTTTGCATATTGACTATGCATTCCATTAGTTTTCAAATTGGTGTGTTTCATCGGGCCGTGAAGAAATATAGAGGGGAGTATCATCAGCATAAGAGTGAAAGTGAACATGTTTCCTGATGATATCTCCCAAGGGTAACATATAAAGCGTGAAGAGTAGCAGCCCTGGTACTGAGCCTTGAGGTACTCCATACTGCACTTGTGATCGACATGATACCCCTTCATTCACTGCTAGAAATGACTAAAATCATCTCATCACTACAAATACTTGTTCTAACGTGCCAATGTCTTCAGGCATCCCCCTCCACAAATCCCAAACAAATGACACAGAAAGAGTTGTGCTGGTCAAACACTTAATGCCCTGGGTTTATTAAACATTTGTCATATACGTTTTTTCTTTTAATTATTCATTCTTCCAGGTGGGACTAAAAAAAACACCTCAAAGATAGATGATGCCATTGGAACGGGCATTCAGATTGTGGTACATACAAACAACAACTACGAGTAGCCTTGTGAGGTACCATCCTCTTCACAGAAGAGAGCTCATGCTGGCCCCACAGCACGGGTGCCACCATGAAGTCTTACAGGAAACACAATGTCCCTTTTTTGTTCGTTTTCCTTGTTTTCATATAAAGTGGAATGATGATGATAAAGAAACATACTGAGATGTCACTGTAGTCCTCTCCCTTATGAACTAATGTTACGCACAAATAACAGACTCGCTCCATAACACAGGGGACGTACAATCAGTCATCAAAAACAGAGGTAATAAAAAAATAATCCCACTTAAGTTTCACAAACCCCAAGTGAAAAAGGTTCTCTGATTCCAGAAAAAAGACTCAGAAATCATACAAAAGCAGCATTGATTTAAACAAACAAAAAAAATAAAATAAAATAGTGCTTGAGTGGGAGCAGCCACGAGAGAGAGAGACATAGACAGATGAACCCCTGCTGCTTTTTTTCCAACAAGAGATGTTCACATACAACTGCATTAGCCACACACACGCACACGCTTACACACACTGCACAGAAACCCAGGAGGTTACAGTGTATATATAAAAAAAGATTTTTTTTGAATTTAAAGGGGGGAAAACAAAGAAACCTGTAAACACCTCACAATAAATAGATAAAACAGCAGGTTTTCCACCATGCATGTGACATACATTCAGATACAGTCTCACAAACACTTGAACATTCACAATCTCCAACACACACGCACACTACGAAAAATCGCAGGGGTTTTTTTTTCCGGATTTTTTTTTCCCAAGTGCAAAACATCACAAATGAACAATTTCTGTATTCAAGTAATGTTATATACAAGGGGGGGGTGGTATTACAAATATGTATGTACATAGAATATTTTCCATTTTTCATAATTTACAGATGTTGAGATCTTAACAGTAACAAAATTTTGGAAAAAGACGAAAACAAAAAAGATGAGCATTGCAATTAAGTCCCAACGGCTGCCACGGAAACAGCGTCGCTACGGTGCATAGCACCTAAAGGAGACGCCCCGATTGAGAACGCTTGAGGGGGCGGGGCTACGTGACCTCCATGGCGACAGTGTTGTCTGTCAAACTGTTCAATGGAGGCTTCTCTTGATCGTGATTTTCCCTACAAGACAAATTCAATGAAATCAGCTTATTAGGAGACCTCGAATTAAAACGCTTACTTCAGTCTGACAAATCGCCACTGAAGAATAAAAACAGCTAATGAAGAAACAAACGGTAGTACTGGAGCTTACAGAGTGAACATGAAAGTGTTTGGAATCATTTTTATTCTTCTAATGCAATACAATCCATTTTGCAATCTGGATTAAGATCATGCTATACCTCATAGCTAACATATAGACTTAGAAGAAAAAAAAAATTCAGAAAAAACAAAACAAAAAGTAACTTAGTTTTTCCAAGTGAAACTGCAAAGGTTTGAAAATATTAATAATTGATATTTTGATTTGCTAAAGGTTACACTTGCCAACTGTTTAATTATGAAGATTAACTTCAAGTGAGTATAATATGACAATCAAATAAAAATCTGAAGAATCTGCATTTTGGTTGACCTATAATATTAAATATACACCAATACAATAATTTGTGTTTATGTTGGTGTTTTAAGTTATCAGACTGCTCTCGGAAGCCAAGGACTTCCAAACTATGGAAAAAATATATTTTTGTATATGTTCAGAAGAAGAAATAAACTAACAAGTGGAGGGTGAGTAAATGAGTACATTTTCATTTTGAGGTGAACTTTCTCTTTAATACTTCTCTCTTGTAAATGACACGTGGTACTTTTAATTTCTGTTTAACCAGGAATATTCATTTGACGGCACACTGGTACTCACCTGGGCCCCATGTCGAGGGTAGTTGACCCTGGGGTGACTTTTGGGATGGGTCTGTTGGCGTTGGCAGCGAGTTTCAGGGCAGAGGCGGGAACAGTGAGCTGACGCTGCAGCTGGCGCACACTCAAGGTCCCTGCTGGTGAGGGGACGCTCACTCTCACGGCCCCACCCATCAGCGCTTGACCAGGGGCGGGGCCAGACGTGCCGACGTGATGATTGGCCGAGGAGGTTCCATTGTTAGTGGTGGTGGCAGCAGGGGAGGGGGAAGAGGTGGAGGTAGGGGCGGCAGAAGGAAGGATGGAGGACACTGCAGAGCTCGTGTGATGTAAGCTCTTATAGACACCTGAGGAGTCAAACGATGAAAACTCATCAGAACAGAATTCACTGTATGGCGATACAGAACTATTAGTAATAGTGAAAGCATGTAGTTTGAAAAGACCAACCTGAGGCTGAGATGACTCCATTGACGCCAACTCCCTCCTCTTTGCTCTTGAGCGCCATCAGCTGGTCAGGAGTCATTAGTGCAGAGGCAGCAAACTGAGCACTGGCAGCATCTATCGTCTTTGACACCAAACTCTGAGATCGAAAACAAAAAAACACATCAGGATATTATACAACTGTAACAGCAGATCAGTAAAAGGAAATCGGTTCAGTTGTACAGACTTCATTCTCCTTGAAAACAGCATATTAAAGGATATTTTATTTGATCAACAGAGGTTGTGCTACATTATGGGTTTTGTCATTGGTGTGCCACCACACCTTGACCTTGTTACTGCTTTTATAATCTTTGTGGATATATGAAGGAAGCAGTACTACTCTATAGGTACTCAAGATTAACATGAGATTTAAGGGTCCTTAAACAGCAAAAGTATTTTGGGAACAAGACTTAAATGTCTTTGCCATTGCATTAGTAATCCAAAACAATGTGTCCTCAGACAATGAAGATAGACTGTATGCTCATGATTAATAACCAAAATAAGCCTTAAAACATTATCCCATGTATTACGAACAATGAGAACAAATCTTTCAATTGAAATTAGAAAGCACATCAGCATAAATTCTTACTCAAGACACACCGCAACATGACGAAGCGAGGCACTAGTAAAGTTTCCAGGTTTAATGGACCCAGAAGGCTCACCTGGGGGTTGTTAGTGATGGCTGCGCTGCCGGCCTGCTGCTGGAGCTGAACCTGTTCAAGCTGCTGTTTCTGCATCAGTGCCAGCTGCTCCTGGTGTTGCTGGTACTGCTCCGTGGTGACCGCTGCAGGAGCACAGGGATAGGACATCACAAAGCGGGTTCATGTTAACTGCTCATGTCAAGATTTGCAAACATCACAATACACCAACAAAAAAATGCGAACATTTTCATAGGGGTACTCTGGTTTCCGACTCAGATGTAGTTTACAAACACCTTTGAAAGCAACTTGTTAAAACTAGACAAAATATACATTTAGAGTGAGCTAGACTCAGTAAGTATTTGGCATCAGCGGACTCACCCGGTGTGGGAGGAGGGACGCGTGGTTTGGTGGAGGAGCCAGGGCCTCTCTGTGTCTGGAGCGTGCTGATGGGGCGGATGAGGAAGCCGCGGCGGGGTCTCCGGGCAGACCAGTGCTCAGGATTGTCGGGGTCGTCTGGCGGTGCCGTCCGAGGCTTGAAATGCCTCCAGCGACAGGCTTTGATATTGAGCAGGATTTGTGTGAGGTCTGGTGAGGTGGAGGAGGGGGCAGAGGTATCTGTGCTGGTGTGTGAGGTATCCGTGCTGGGCTGCTGGGTGGGAGACAACGATGGGAATGTGGGGGAATCTGGGTCCAGCCCATGATACACAGTATCGCATTCAGAGTAGGCTCGGTCCAATAAAACCCTACAAACAAATGAGAGAGAATTCAGAAAATTATGTTGCAAAGTGACTTAATAACATGGGTTAAATATTTCAGAAATGCTTACATACAGGTAAAAAAATAATTTGTATAGCCTGAATGCACTGCAGGTCACGTCTGCTAAATGCATAATAGTACATGAAATTGGATGAATCATGAGATATGCCAATAATTAAACAAAAAATGTTATAACAAATAATTGCATAGTATTCGCTGAACAATTTAGATTTTTAACTGCAATTAAATCTCATTAATAAGAGTAATACAAATTGATAACTGCAATTATGTAAAATTCACAAAATTAACTGAAATTAATTTGTATTTGCACAGCAAATTGTCTAAATTAAAATCATTTTATTTGCTGAAATCAAATGAATTTAAACATGTAAATTTAATTGCAAAAAGTACTACATAAATACATTTGCTAAAAGAAAAAAAACTAATCGAATTGTATATTTCATGAAAACAAACCGAATTTACTTGTATTTTTTAACTAATTATAAAATATGTAATTAACAGTCTAATTAGAATAACAATATATGAACATTCAAATATGGTCAAAAGCAATTTAATATCTTAATTTGAAGGAATTTTCCCCCCCGCAGAAAATAAAATGTTAAGTTACAAATTTCAATATGCACGGTTAATTGCAAATATACTGAAATCACATTACTTGCTGAGCAAAGTCTGCAAATGAAACAAATTAAAATTTACTGAATAAAAAAAACAATTACTGGCATATAAAAAAGCATCTGCAGAAAAATCCCAAATTAACAGCAGTTCCTGACTCACCTGCCCCCTCTGCCCACTCGTCGGCGTGCTAACCCCAGACACCGCCGTGGCACTGTGAGCGTGGTGAGAGAATAGCGATATCGCACATCTGCTAGCCCGCCCTCGACAGGGTCCGACCAGGGCCAACCGCCCACGGGTCCCGAACGCGCCTTTGACAAAACCATACAGAATCATTACTAATAACATCCAGCCTTGACTCACTCTAACTCATGCATATCAGGATGCTTCACAACGTACAGCATGATATTGACAGCCTGTTCTCCTCCTGAACCCAAACACACCATCCGGATCGTTCTCCTCCTCAACCTCTGAAGAGCCAGAGAGCATCTGAGGAAACAACAGAGAGTGTGAAGACGAGAGAAAGCAGAATATGATTCCCATGAACGTCTCGGTTACTGAACATGTGTACCTGTGAGTAGGGCTCATCGTCTGAGCTGGGAAAGTCATACTGATTGAGGTCTTTAGTGTTGAAGACTGCCGGGCCAGAATGGGACGAGCCTGCCAACGGCGATGGCTTGGCCTTCTTCTCATACTTCCGTTTCTGCCGCACAACCTCTGGTTTATCCATCTACAGACAAACACAAGAAACAAACCAACATGAGGCGTATTCATTTTTTTTTGCGCATGTGAACAAAACCAGGAATGCACAAAAATACTAATTAAATGAAACAATATTCTAATATAAAACACAGCACCTGTGTACTTGTATGTTTTGGCCAGACAAACGATGATAGGAGTGTGTGTACCTTGATCTTGTAGTCCCGGTCATGCTCTGTGTGTCTGTACTGGTTGCTGTTGGTGATTGGGATCAGAGGGATGACTGGTTTCTCCAGAGCTCTCTGAGCCAGAACCTCAGCCATCACCTCTCCTCCGAAATCAGCCATGCTGTTCCTACACACACACACACACACACCAATGAGCTTAAACGATACACACTCCTGTGCCAAACAACCCACAACAAATGAATTTCCATACATTTTCCCAGGTTCCTATAACTATTAAAATAATTAAATCTTGTTTTTATTTTTTAGGTGCACTAAAGCATTTTAGGCACTGCTACAACTGAATTGCTGAAAATGGGAATTTCCGAAATATCCATGACTTTACCAGGTCTGGACATCTGAGAAAGTAAAAGCCAATTAGATGGGAACTCCTATGACAAAATACATGATGTTCACCCGTACCTCTTCTCTACGATCTCCAGTGTGAGGTGCAGCAGCTCTCGTTTGCTCTTCTCTCGTCTCTTGATCATCTCTAGGATGGTGACGGCTCGGCTCAGGTCTCTGCGCAGCTTCAGCATCTTCTCATAAGAAGCTTCATCATTCTTACGATTCTGTGCATAAAGATAACGTGCAGATTATTTCTCTTGTCATTACATAAGCGGAGCCAATTCGTAGCTGAGTGGTGCCCTCTTACCTTCCGTGTCTGCATCTTCTCCGTCCTGCGCCTGAAGGCCACGTATGGGTCACTGGTGCTGGAGCCGTCACGCTTCTCCTGTTTGACCACAGGAATGAGAGAGCCGCTCTGACATGCTTTCCTCTTCCTGCTCCAGTACTCAAACACTTCCTTTATCAGCTCATCATCCTCCTTCAACAAGAGTTTGGCCTCCTGCAGAGACACCGGCTACGAGAAAGAGAGAAAAAAAAAAAAAAAAATCAAGATAACAGCCTAACAGACCTGGTCACATTTTCACCTGTCCTGCTGGCAGTTTTACTAGCCTCTCCTCAACTATGATAAACAGACATTTTTAACACTTTTTGTGATTATTAAAAATTGTTATAACTGAAGTTCACAACACAACTATGAGAATAAAACCAGTGACAGCCATTCACAAACCATTCAATAACAAAAGTGTGCACTGCATACAATCAACGTTGTTGGCGTAGATGCTAATATAACATTCAGGTCATGTCAAAGCATGTCAAATCAATTATGTTAGTCAGCTAACATAAATGTTCAATAGTTTGGAGTCAGTAAGATTTTGTTGAAAACTTTCATTCAGCAAGGGAAAATTAAATTGATCAAAAATGACAGTAAAGACTTTTGGTGAATATAGCTTTCATAAGAAAAAAAAACACCAATGAAAAATCAAAAAACGCATGCAATACAGTTTCCATAAAAATATTAAGCTGCACTGTTTTCAGCACTGATAAAAAAAAAAAAAAAAAAGAAAGACCCGAAGGATCATATGAAACTCAAGAGTAGTGTAATTACGCTGAAAAATAAGCAATGCCATAACATCAATTACATTATAATATTGTTAAAATACTAAAATTCATTAAAATAATTTTAAATTACTACTGTGCCCTTGGTAAAGGACTTTAAAAATATAACTGAACCCAAACTTTTGAACTGTAGTTCAAGGCAGAATGTGGTGGTGACAGCAATGGTCATGAGTCATGATTCAGTTCAAACAACAAGAGTCACAGGTCACCCCCTCTCGCTCTATTTGAATAAACATTCATGAGGCTGACAACAGATCAGAACGGATTAATAACTGCTCATCAGTTGTCCTGGTCCATACATCAGTCTATGACTAATCTTAAATGCTACATAGCTATAAATTTACCCATAAACCAGCTGCAGAACAGAACTGAAACACACTAGCGCAGGCTAGGAAACTCTTCATTCATTTAAACATATACTTATTTAATATACTTAGTACCAAGCAAAACATGTTACTGCTACACCCTTATCTGAGAATGTTATCAAGTCAAAGCAGTCTTCAAGTCTAAACTGCAAAGCATAGCACTAGCAAAGCCACGGTCACGGGTTCAACTTCAAGGGAATGCATAGACTGATAAAACGTATACCTTCAATGCAATGCAAGTTGCTTTGGATAAAACCATCTGTCAAATTAACAAACGTGCAAATGTAAAAAATTTTTTGAATATATATAAAGCTACCTGCTATTTATACTCTATTATTGTTTTTACAGTTTTTAGAGATGCACCGATCGACTGGCCTGGGACCGTTGTGACATCACAGCTATGCTCACATCTGCATGCAAATATATCATCGGCATGCAAGTTCTTCACTGTGAGTGAAGAAAACACAGAGTTCGCAATTTATAATATGTGTAGGTTCAAAGTAAACCATGGGGGAATCACCAGCTCGATTAATGCTTGTCTGGGCCAAGAGAGATCATTTTACTTGCCTGACAGGAAAAGAAGCCTGATTAAAAAAATTTAATCAATTGGCAAAAATAACTAGAGAAACTTGGCCAACAAGATTTTTAGCAGAAGAATGATTTTACTGCATTCAGTGTAAACGGAGACTGATGATGGATTTATGTCATGCCAGATATGGCTCACATAGCCTGTGTGTGTGTGTGTGTGTGTGTGTGTGTGTGTGTCATGTGCAGAAATCAAAACAAATGACCGCAACAGCACATGTATACTGTCGGTGTTAGAAAAAATATATATTTATATTATATAGATAAGCAACATGACACGACCAAGATGTTTTCCTGAATATCAGCATGACTGCAATGTGACGCTTATTTTATACAGAAGTAGCTCAATAAACAAGTTAGAAGTGGCTTACACTTTAAAACACAATATCGACTGCTTTTGCTCAATTTCACTGACGAAAATCATTCCAATTAAAGCCGGAGCAGAACTGTTGTATCCGAGCTACACAGGTCATTTAGTAACTGTTTTGTTACTAAATGAATCCAAGTTTCAGACTGAATCGAGTGTGTCAATGATTCAGAGAACCATTCATTAAGATTTGAATGAATCGGCTGAATAAATGACTCACTCATTAAAACAGCCATGTGTCACCACCTACTGGTGGTTTGGTTTCATATTTAAAAGTATCATTGCATTTTCCCCAACATTTCTTATTTTTATGCAAAAAAAAAGTACTTAAAACATTAAACTTAAAACTACTTATTAATCTACAATTTTGCAGTGCAAATTCATTTATGGCACCTCTCAGCTTCATTAAACAGTCTTTGTAAAGGCATCTAACACCACTTCAGCTGCAGCTGATGTTTCCCCTGCAGTGGAAAGAAAGTTTGTTGATTTAAGCTGAATCGTAGCAACTGCACAGCGTCTTATTCTAGCTAAATTAATTGAAATTTGATGTGAAAGCTCAGTTAAAATAAATTTTTGCATTAAAAAAAAAAAGTTTTTGTTTGTATATGCATGTCAATTATAGTTCTTAGAACGAAAATCGAAATCAGCAAAAATCGGTATCGGGAGGTCACACTGGCAAAAAAAAATAAAATAAAATATTTGGAATTGGCCAAGAAAATTGCAATCGGTGCATCTCTAAAATCCACCTTAACAGTACAGATCAGCACCAAAACAACCATAAAAAAAACCCAAGCTCAACCACGATTAAAATCCAATTCTTCTGACTATTCCCAATCGTGCCCGTCTCTGGTACCTGCTGTCCGCTGCCTTTCTCCAGCCGGTCGATCATCTCTTCAAACTGCAGGGCTCCCACATCCATCTTCTTCTTCAGTTTATTTACAAATGTCTCGTCCTCAGAGTCCAGGTCATAATCCGGCTGTTCTGTGTCAAGACTGAATGCTGTACGTCAAAAGACCAGTGTGGGGAGCACAAAAAAACAAAACAAAAACCGTTAGAACTGTTTCGCTGTGAACCAAAACCACGATAAACCAAGTTTCACAGCAGGCTACAAACCATGTAGAGTCATTATAGGTGCAACACGCGATTTCTGTGACTATTGCAACACCAAATTGGTTTGAGCGGACATTGCAACACTGACACCAATTACATGAGTTTGGGGCTATCTGTTTGTCTGACCCATCAACATGGTTTAGGATGTTAGACTTGTAAATAGCATCTTTCTCCATTAACAACCATTCAAATGTATCTGTATACCAGTCACAGCTCAGTAATGTCAATTGTAAAAGGCATGAAGGACACCTCAAGTCCTCAATCTGAATGAGATGCATGATCTGGATGAAGGCAGAATGACTCACGCTGTATGTGAATGAGCTGTTTGGGCATCCTGAAGTCCCCCGGATAGAGGGACTCATAGTAAGCGATGTTGCTCTCAGCCTCTGGGACGGGAATCACCATGTTGTCCCTCTTCTCCCCGTACACCTGCTGAGCAGAGATGGCCCGCTGGAGATGGTGTTCCTACACACACACACACACACACACACACACACACACACACACACAGATTAAGTTCAATTGCAACGAATCGAGTGCAAGTTTGTGTGGGCTTTGGGTGGATGTGAGAAGTAGCAGTCTAAAAGGGGGAAGACGCTTTAATATGCAAACTGTCAAACATCACAGTTCATTGTCAGCACAATAAATAAGCTCCTACTTCTAAAAACGTCAAAACCGATACAGACTGTACTAAATGACTTCTGCGACTGAAGCCTAGCTGACAACAAGCAAACTCCTGACACAGCAGAACCGGATCGGTCGGATGCAAACCCAACCAAAACACTGGCACAAACAATTACACGTGCTCCTAAAACAATCCCAGACAGCAGACACTGACCTCTATTTTACTGCATGTAAACATGGGGTAATGTACATAAAACATGGATTGTTATAATGATATAAAATGATGTGAACTGTAATGAAAGCCTCATCACAGACTTATTATTATCCAGCATTAAAAATCCACAGATCAACACTAATGTTGGTCCCTGAAGTATAAAAACCCCACCAAAGCATCATTTGACAGGCCGTGGTCACTCCGACCCCCAGAGACCACTTTATTAGCATATCATAAGACTCTTTAGAGTGGGACGGGGGCATCTTTACTCCAGCGTCTCACACACAAACACCAGAGAGAGTATTGCTCCACACCGGTCCCAGAAAGCTGAAAGTATTCTCACACCAACGCTTCTAGACAGACGTTTACTGCATTTACCCTCGCACATCTGCACACATTATCAGAGCTGCATTCACTCCGACTCATTTTAGAAATGCTTTACAATCACAGATATGTGAAACAAGCACAATTTAGTTTAAAACACAGATTTGTGTTTATGCATTCAAATCACAAAGGAAAAACAGATACAGAAATACACAGGAAAAAAAAAATCAATAATTTAATTTGAATGGATCTCAACTATAAGACAACCTTAGTAGCTGCAAAAAAAACAAAACACAAAAACACCCAGAAGACTGTATTTCATGAGATATGTGCACAATGTTTGCTTGAATGATGTGGATGTACAGATGAAATGCAGGCAGCTGTCAAGAGCTCCGGTTGTCAGTGTTGAGAAAACAAACAAGGCCTCGTGCGCCCCTGCACCGGTCAAACGCATCACTGCATACACCCAAACAGACTGGTAGGGCCAGATAGGCTTCCTCTGTCAATTCAGATATGCATTCTCTAATGCCGTTCACAATGAACATAAATGTAATGCTTTTCATTTATTACCTTTATTAGATACACATCCGATTAAAAATAAATAAACTAATGCTTCAATTGACATGACAACTATTCTCAGTGAACCTTAAGGCTATTTTAAAAAAATAAAAAAATGAGATTTTGGACCATTCAAATATGAGAACACTGCACACAGATTGTTTTTCTGAGTGTTAATTGGTGATCGCTGTATATGTGAGGGAGCAGAGGGCGCCCCCTCATGTCAGCCCGCTGTACTGCACCCACACGAAGCCACTAGATAATCAACAAAATGGTGGCGTTACCCGTGGTCACGTGACTCCTTTGTACTCCGTAAACCGTCTAGAGACAAAAATACTGCGTAATAATTACATCCGAGGTTATATTAGTAGAGTAAAACCTCTAACGTTTGGGCCCAAAATACTAAACCTCGTCCGTCTCGGACGGTAGCGACATATTTGACGCTTTTCTGCAGGAGAAATGGCGGCCATTTTGTGTACACTGGCGCAGAGAAGCAAGGGACGCGCCTCTGACAATAAAACTGAAATTGTCTTCAAAATACATGACTCTAAGCAATAAAACGTACCGATTCCTCCTCTTTCTCCATCCCTGTGGGCATCTGTGGCACTGCCCGGTTAATAGACGCATATTCGTGCAGGTCGGGCAGGTCCTCGCAACGGAAGACGGGGAGAGGCTTGGAAGCGTCCAGCGCTCGCGCCCGAAACGACAGTTTACTCATTTTTCTTTATAATTCGAGATGCAGCATAAATGTATCCGATCCCCTAATGTTCCCTACTGGTCCGATTAAAGTTCTCATGGATGATGCCGGTTCGGTGTCCAGCAGTGCACGGGTCGCTCGGTGGAGGTGGCGGGGCGAGCGGAAGCACAAGGCCGGGTGTGGGTCGCTCTCTCTCGGTGTGTGTCTCCAGCGCGCTCCGGTCCCTGATTCCAGGCTCAGTGCGCCATGGCCAACATGGCGGACATTAAAAACACACTTTAACGGTCCGCTCGTGTTCAGCGGCCCAACCCCCCGATCCCAGATCAGCCATTCCCACATGGGTTTATGACGCATGCGCGCGTGAAAACCACTCCCATACCTTCAGCAGAGCGCGCCTCTTCAAAAACACGAGTCTTTTCCATGGTCTTTTCACCAAAGGTATACAATATAACCGATATGGGAAGAATGACGACAAAGACGCTCGTTCTTAAATAATCAACGTTACTATTTGGCTTTCCAAGTGCTTTTCTGCTAAATCCTTCACAGCACAAGGCAAAAGCAGATGACCCAATGACAGATGAGCTGCTTTTCCTGTCAAATTAATTTCTTATAGAAATATGCATAAGTTTCAAATCAATGTAACATTTGAACAGTAACATCGAAATTAAATATTATAACTAATTTCCAAGTTGCAAAATGCTTGAAGGACTGCTTTTAAAATATGTATATCCATCACCCAGTAAAAAAAAAAAAAGATTTTTTTTTCTTTTGGAAATTGCAGTGAAAACCTCTTAAATGAAAACATATTGTAAAATGTATAGTATATTTTTTAATGCCGTGTCAGCATCCAAGAGTATTTTGCTGTAAATTTTTATGATTTTAAGTAGTGGTGGGCCGTTATCGCTGTTAACGTGTTGTGTTAACGCGAGACTCTTATAGGGCGATAAATAAAATATCGCCGTTAATCCATTCTCAAAGTTGGGTTGGGAGCAGGGTCTATACTAAGCAAGCTATGATGACTTTCACTTTGAAATATTATATAACTGACTCGCTGAGGACAGCCTAAAAAGATGCTCAGGACAGTTGACGGGCCACTGCTGCGCATCGTCACGAAAGCTTATCTTTCTCACATGTTGTTAAGCCGTACCGCTTGTCGATTTAAACATTAAAGCATCCAAAAACTAGACGCGGAAAAGCTGAACAGAGTAGCGCGTGCCGTTAGGTGCGCACGAGATAGAGAGACAGCGACACTGAACCGAGCTCTCTTCTGCGAAGTTCACCTCGAAGTTCCTCCTGCTCCTGAACGAACAAATGCAAATCGCAGTTTGAACAAACAAAAAGATGTGAAAGAGCCCAATTCAACACCACGGTGTTGTGGTGTTCACGCTCGCGCAGAGAAAGGCGTCTCAAAACACTAGAACATCGAATTTGCTTATTTTTGCTCTTGTGCCGACAAATACATACCAAATATGTCAAAATATCCACCTTGGAAATTATGCTCGAAAAAACTGTCAGTCATTTCTTAAGTGAAAGTAAACAGTTGAGGAAAAAAATGGGATGTGTATTATATTTGATGCGTTCATGGACTCTTAAAGTGACTGCGCCTAATTTAGCTGCTGGCTGCTGTAATGTTAATCCAAGAAAGTGAAAATGAAAACCACTCACTGCTCTTGCCTGTTTTTTATTTGTAGTTTAAAGAGTCAAACCAAAAATTATTCAGAAACCAGATATAATTTTTGATATATATAGCAAAACTGTAATATTGTGAGAAATGAAGGTGTCTGAATAAATGTAGGTTTGATTGTATATTTCATTTTTACATTGAAGACTATCCAGTGCTATTATTTGGTTTCTGTACCTTGACACCTACAAACTTGAAGAAAAAAAAACTTAAACATTGGTGTGAAACAGGAGTAATGTTGTTTGCACCTTGTGCAAAGTGGAATTAGTTTACAGCTTTTTCAAGCACTTTGTGATACATTTTGGAAACAGGAGATGAGCCCCTTTTCTAATGCACCACCTAGCTTGATAAACCCCTTCTCAAAGACTTACTGTTTGTCAATTTTATTTGGGTAACACACATATTCCGAATGCCTTCGGCAGAATTCGAATGAGCCATTTTAATCTAGATTAATTTCAAGATCACAGTGAGATTAATCTAGATTAAAAATATTAATCTATGCCCACCTCTAATTTTAAGTAATATCACATTTGATATCCA
The DNA here is from genome assembly GCF_023724105.1 of Carassius gibelio. Lineage (NCBI taxonomy): Eukaryota > Metazoa > Chordata > Actinopteri > Cypriniformes > Cyprinidae > Carassius > Carassius gibelio. The sequence continues at coordinate 25,435,138 of NC_068372.1, read as the reverse complement.
AACTATCAAGTTATTCAATCATCCTTCTGAAGTGAGATTACTTTTCTAGGTGAACGTCTAATTTGTGTTACTGATCTAAAGTCATTTCACTTCAGAGTAACCTATTTAAAGGTCCCATGGCAAGAAAATTTCACTTTATGAGGATTTTTTACTTTAATATGAGTTTCCCTAGCCTATCTATGGTCCCCCAGTTGCTAGAAATGTCGATAGGTGTAAACCAAGCCCTGGGTCATTTTGGAATCTTCCCCGTATGTCGTCATAAGAGGAAAGGTTACCTCCCCTTTCTCTGCTTTGCCCTCCCCGAGAATTTTGAGAAAATGTATTCAGCTTATTTTTTACATTCAGCTGCAATGTGGATATGGATTCGACAAGTAACAGTGTTCATTAATGCATGATCTGTGATCAGTGATTTCTGATGTGTAGCTAAATTATTCAAGTTCACACAGACTTTTTCTAAATCGTTTTAATACGGTTTATGCATCAGTGAATCCAGCCAGTGACTAAACAATCAACTTCACGTCGTTTCTCTTAGTAGCATGAAACAAATCTGTAATTTATATTGTGATTAACTACAGAGAGCGATCAAAGAACTCTCCCTTTATTTTGTTCGGAGCTGTCACACATCGCGAGTATATCTGCTCACTTGCCCAAACTGCCGTTATAATGAATGATGCTGTTATGCTACACATCGAAGCTCTTACTGTATTCATGTCAATGTAGTGTTTGCTTTTAGTTGTGGTAAAAGCATTTTGTAAGAGAAAATGTGTTGCAATAATGACGAGATCACTGCATTCACGCGATAAACAGACTCTTGTCTACTAGGGATGCACCGGTTGATCGGCCATAAACCTGAACTGGATGGTTTTTGCTTAAAATACGCAATCAGCAATCGGCCGGTTTTTGGCCTTTTTTTTAGCCTGCGTGCACAGACTACATTGTAATCATTCACTATGTCATGTGTGTGAAGTATTTCGAAATCTGTGCGCAGGACAAGGGCAGCCGTTCAGCACTGGAATTGCAGAGCTACACATCTGAAGCACAGATAGCAAGAAGTGAACAGCCGTTGTTGTACTGGCGCTCAAATAAGAGCCTTTCCTGCTCACTGAAGCTGCATGAGCCTATCTGTACCTGTCCGTGCCCTGTGAAGGGATGTTCAGCTCAACTTCTCGCGTTTAACGTTTATAAAAGTGCAAAGTGTTTCATTCATCCAATAAAAAAAAATTAGGGTAATGATTCACATCTATATTTTTAACTTGAGACAATAGTTATTTATTTTTCATTGGCTCAAGTAAAAAAAAATGTGAATCATTACCCTAATTTTTTTTTTTATTGGATGAATGAAACACTTTGCATCTTTGTTTTATTCGCACCAACATTGTTTAACATTTTGGAATGATGTATTTATATAACATACTTATTTTTAATAAAAAATTAGACCTTTTAAAAAACAAACAAATTTAAAAACTAAAATACTGAATGCTGATTAAGAAACATCTTATTGAATGTGTGTTGATTGTGTTGTTTGGACTGTAGAACTATGCAGTTATTGCCTTTAATTTCACATGGTTACAGTTAATCTTTTAACACAAGGGCAGTTCTATGTAGTTTCGACCCAATTCAAAAACAAAAGCTAAATGCTGATGTCTGTAACATCTATGTTTGTACTGAATGTAGGCTACTTACTGTGCATGTACTGCCGTTAATTTCAGATGGTTAAGGTTATCGTTTTCAATAGCCAGTTTGGCCTATTAAAAACCAAACAGACATCTTGTTTATGCACACTTTCCTTCTTTCTTGTTTGTTTCTTAAAGATTAAAAAATAAATAAATAAATAAAAAATAATAATAAAAAAAATCGGCCAGTTTGCTTGTAAAAACTCGGTATCGGCCATGAATAATCATGATCGCGTATCCCTAATGTCTACTCAATGCTTCATGTGATGGGAAAAGATCGAAATAATACTATAAATCAACACTTCCACGATTCATTAATCTCAACAGCTGTAATAGAAAAAAAAACGTAGTAGAAGTATTTGAGAGGGGTTCCACGTGTAATATGCATTTCGAATGCAAAGATGTCAGCCAATCACAATCGTTTACGAGTCTCACAGCAGACACGCCCCTTCAATCAGAGCATTCAAGCCAGAGAGATAAAATCAGGATAAACATGCCTTTTATTCCTAAATTGTTAATGTAAAAATCTTACTAACAATATTAGTATATCTCAGGAAACATAAAAAAAAAACATTACAAAAAAAGGAAAAAAGATCCACATCATGGGACCTTTAACTAGCAATATTCCTTTAATAAGTTCCAACAATGATTTGACAGCTGCATAAATGTTAAATTACTTCTATCAATAGGTTAGGCATATGTATGTTTAAGTTTGTAGCACCATGGCCCTGTGAGGCACAATAGCACAGATGCCGTTATCACAGTAACATTAGGGAAGCATTGCAGCTTGAATCAAGCTTGGTCAAAGATGACAAAGCCAAAATTTCCCTTTAAAAGGAGATTTCTCCCCAGCTTTATCTTTATGATATCACAGCACAATCTCAAACACTAGAACCAAAGAGACAAGTGCCTCATGGCGGTAATGAGATGTCCACAAGATCACGTTTCACTGCAAAAACATTCACCATTCCCCTTCTGTCTGCTAAAGCAGTCATCTATACTTTCTCTTTCATACATCAGTGCACTTACATCATAAAACCACAATACATTAAGCACAAAAAAAAAAATCAGATTTAAGTGTGCAAAAAATAAATAAATAAATGCATTAAGAACATATGATGTAATCGCATGTGTTTAAGGGCGTATTTTCTTATATGTATTGTCTAAGATAAAGCACCCAAGATATGATCTAGTGCAAGTGTGGGTTTACCTCTGCTCCCAGAAGACCCACACCCCTGTGCCCGTCTGACCCTCCAGTGGGGTAACGATCCGTCCGTCACCGTCCATCCCTGTCACACACATGAACATAAACATGAACACTGACCATGACCACTCTCTTGACCTCAAGGGTGAAGGTGCTGGCATATCTCTAGGACAACAGCCAAATTATGACATAAGTGCAAATGCACACAGCTTTCTTGTACCAACAAAGAGGTGCATCATTGCTGCCTGTTGTTTCCTACGTTGAATTCATAAAAGACAGATCTGCAATAGCGCCACCATGTTAAAACACTGAACAATAACGCATTTTCGCTCGCTTTGCACAAATCCGTTTGACCGTTCACAATTATGTAACTGCGATCCGGATTCTCAGTAAAGAACAACGGACGCTCATGAAGCTCTCGAAGCGGAAGAGCATATAAAGCTGCTCCTCTTTTGGCTAACTACGGGGAAGGAAAAATAAACATATAACGCTATATATATATATCTCTGACAGGACAATAAACGAGTCGTGGCAAGCTCTTAAAGAGGCTGACACGTAGACTCGCAGTTAATGTGCGGAGATGATGCGGTCATCCGCAGTCAAAGCCTTCTGCAGATATTTAACCTGCGCGAAAGTGCACCTTCGGCTTTGTTTAACCCCAAACAGCTCGCGAGGGATCACACAATTCCGACATTTTATCAAAGTGTGTCATTATCGAGGCAGAGCTTATTTAGGAAGATATTTTGAGTTTATTTTCCGGACTGATGTGGCATAATGATGTTGGGAATATGCTGACGCTCGCCTGCCAAGTTCACAGTTGGACTCGCTCATTCAGCAAACCTTTATGTTATCAAAACATGAATCGATCAATCCACTTTAAAAACGGGAAACAGGCAGATAGTCGGGACTTACCAGCTCTAGATCCATTGATCTCCGCGGGGCTGTCCTGAATTTCAGTGGTTTAGACGGCGTAACTGTGTAACGCATCTAGGTGGTGTTTGGCAAACAAACGGCACAGTCGTCAGACATACTGTCTCTCCCGCGCGCGCGCCCTCACTCACTCACTCACTCACTCACTCACTCACTCTCTCTCTCTCTCTCTCTCTCTCTCTCTCTCTCTCTCTCTCTCTCTCTCTCTCTCTCTCTCTCTCTCTCTCTCTCTCTCTCTCTCTCTCTCTCGCCTTTTGCCTTCCGTTCGACACAGCGATTAGAGAATCTCCTCGGTTAAATGAAGACAACGCAACCCAGTTAAAAGATTGAGCGGGTAAATAAAGAAGTTACTTGCGTCAGATTGTGCTGTAAGCAGACCATTGGGGACAGTCTGAGACTGCCACAGGGTTAATAACTTTGCGATGGCAGCGAGACACCGCCTGATTGGTCAGTGAGAGGCACCAATCACCTGTGGGAAGCTTCAGGCATATGATCTAATAGCAGCAGCATGAAGAGATGCTGTGGCAGAACTAATTGTTGCAAAAATACACTTAACCCCTTCTATTGTCTTGTTCTATTGTTCAATTTGAACCGATTTCGGTATTGAATACAACTACAAATACTGTGGTAACAGGGAAAACAAGCTCAAAAGAAACTTTTAGTGTAAAAGCCTTTAGTGTGATTGATAAACTTAGTTACACTCCAAAAAAAGGTACAATGTCTGTCGCTCAGGCAGTACATTTTCAAAAGCAACAAATATGTACTATTTGGGAACTAATATCTAGATTTTAGGTGATAATATGTACCTTTAATGTACTTCTATGCACCCTTTAGGAGTAAATTAGGGATAAAGGTGTTGCTACCATTGGTTTAGAAAAGGTACAGCCCCAGTGACGGCTCTTGTACATTTTTTCGTGAGTGTGTAGTTATCATCCAAACAAAATGTAATTTCAGCAGATTTATACTTTGACAGTTTATGGTTTAGGGAATTGGGAAACAAAAACATTGATGACTCATCTTCCACCAGATTGATTTTTGACCAATCAAATGAGAATGCCCCTCCCGCAAATATAAACATCCACTGACTTGCGTGGAGAAACAAAAGTCACCCGCACAATGAGACGATCAATATTGTATGTATTAAACCTGACAATGTTTTATTGGCTTCATAGAAACTTTTCAAAAATAATAATCAATAGTGAATCTTCTTGTGCTCTGGAAAACCATAATCTCACTGGAAATGAGGAGTTTAATATTAACATAGGCTATAAAAATAAAAAAATTTAAAAGGGAGGATAAAACTGTTGTTGACAGCTGAGTGGGTATTTTGGTCCAAAGTCAAAATCTGTCCCAGATTACATTAAATGCTGTTTATGATACTATTAGGTCACTGATGTAAAATCTGGGTGATGAAACAAAGACCATCTGAGAACCACTGCTGAAAGCCATCCTGAAGCTCCATCATTTCCCCTCATATTTGGGGTTTACTACGGTTGTCACAGCACTCTTGTAGATGGGGTTGTCACCCTAAACAGAACAGCAGGTATTATTATCCCAGTATTTTTCTAGTAGCATGTACAGTATGAACCCTTAAAAATGTATTTATTTGCAATATAAAAAAAATAATATTAATAAAGAGGTGCATACTGTGTCCCATCTGGCATTCGACTTCTCTTTCTCGAACTTGGCGAACTCTCTGCGGTCATGAATAATCATGAGCAGCTTCCAGATGAGCAGAAGTGCTAAACCAATCAGAACGATTCCTGCGACCACACCCGCAACGATGGGGATGATGTCAGGGGCAGAGGGACACTCTGTGAACACAGGCACAATGCATTATGTTAAAGGTAGAACTTGTAAACTAGTTATCAATAATAAGAGAGTTGGCATGAAACAGAAGTTGCAGTCATGTTTTTCCACTATTGTGATGTATATCCGAGTCAAACTGTTTCTCAAACAAGAAAATAATGTATGGCGGGACTTGGTTTTATCCATTGGGAATTGATTGGATCATTTTGTTTGCTAATTGCTGCAGTTTCATGAAAGTGAATAGTAAAATCAATCAGATTTACTTTAACAGTTAAGAGTGCAGTACTTATATTTGTTTTTCAGTTTTGAAAAAAAAAATGTTACTTTGTCCATCTTTTTTACCCTTTTGTAAAGCCACATGGACGTAGATTTTTTCATCGTTCTTGGTAGCGTAGGTGAAGAAGAACAAACAGTCATCAACGTCGCGCTCTTTGCAGTGATTGATGTCAATCTGCTGAGGAAGTTCCTCCTTAGTCTTCACTGATGTTACATTAAAGGCACTGCACTCTTTCCCACATGTTTGTTTCTTGCTACCTGTGTTAAATTGAATGCACTCAACACAGTCCCTTTAAGGCAAAACACAGACAAATGTATTTAGTGACACAGTGTTTTAAAGTTATTCAAATACAAAACTGACTACAAGGCAGTACTTCAACAAACTGGGTTATTTATGTTAGCCTAACCTCATTAGAAAATTCTACGTCAATAACTCACTTGTGGTTTCTGCAAATTTTGGAGCAGGTTTGGCAGATTTCACAGGTTGGACCCTCAAATTTTATGTTGGTACATTTACAAGCGCCACATTCGCAGGTACCCCGACCGTTACAGATCTGATTGTTACTGGCCAGACAGGTTGAGGTGTCCAACGGGCAATCGCAAGCACTGCCTGTGTAGTTGGCATCACAGATACACTTTTTGCACTCGCATCGACCATGACCTGTGAGGAAAAGAATTCCTTAATAATAAATATTTCCTAATTCAATGCAAAAACTGAATTTCTTACTCCGTATTGTACAAATATCTTAACAGCAGAATTAATTCACAACTATAACATCTGTGAGAAAACTACAGCAAAAGAAAGAAGAGCGAATTCTCAATGGGTTGTACCTCCGCAGAGCTTGTTGTTGGAGCGGTCGCAGCTGAAGTTGTCACACTCGCAGAACTTCCCGCTGTATCTCTCCTCAGGGTTGTCTCTTGTCTTACACTCACACGTTCCACAGACACATTCTCCATTCTTGCTGCAGACGTCCGTCCCGTTATTCACGCGGCAGCTCGCGTCCAGATCATCTGTCAGGAACTCATCTTGACTGCACTCACATAATCTGCCTAGCCGGCCTTTATTACACCTGATATGAGAGATAACGTTGAATCAGAATATTTGTCAAATTATCTGCATTTGCATATGAGATTAACAGCTTCTCACACCTGCATATTCCACACTCCAGAGTGCCATTACCGCCGCTACACTTCGGACTGTTCTGGATTCCGTCTTTACGACACTCACATTCACAGATGAAGTTGAGGACGATCTCCACCTCCTCATTGAAGCCCTGCGGCTTGATCTTTATAGTCTCTTGTTTATTTGTAGATGGACAGCTTGTAGCCATGATTTCTATATCAAATGTTACCTGTAAGGCACAACACAACACATTGAATTCTAAGGCCTCATGCACATTACAAAGATGTGTCCATATTTAGAGATTCACTAAACAGTGTACTGTAAAAACATTTTACAAAATTTTTACAGACAAAGCTTTTAAACACTACGATAAGAATGTATTGTTTCATTAGACTCATTTATGAAAAATAGAAAATGGTTTACACTATATTTAATTTTACCACAAATCTCTTTTAAATGTATGATTTTTGCAAGTATAAACTATGAATAACATTATAATTTATAGTGAAAAACAGAAAAAAAAAAAATAAAATTTCCAGAGGTCCCTGCCTGGCACATCAACACACATGATTATATTTTATATAATTTAGTTTATTGTCACTTTTGTTATCAGTAATGTATATTATGTTTTGTTTATTTATTTGTTTATTTCATTATTTTATTGTGTGCACTGTAAACCCTAATAAGTTATGAGAGCTCTGTTACATCACAAACAATTTCATGTTGTAAAATGTACAGGCACAAATAAGCCATCTCATAATATTTAAAACATTGTCACATTATTTTTAAGGTGAGTTTCTGGGAATCACAGCTGCCCATTTTTATTTTAAATGTAACCTATTTTTGAATGTGCCACTTGTGGATCAGTATTTCATCTAAAAATCTGCATCTTATACACCATCAGAAAGAGTGCAACATGGAGATTGCTTAGCACTGATATGCACACAACTGAAAATTCAAATAACTAATTAGTTATTTCCTACATCTTCCTCTCCCAGTTCCAAGTCTTTCCTATTGTAATTTCATTGGGTGTTGCTCAGTTCTGCTACAGTCTCAACTGGTGTGTGTCTTAACTAGAATATCATTGGTGAATGGCAATGAGCTGCAATTATGCTACCATATGATAACTTGTGCACTAAGATTAAGCTAAAGCTAGCAAAATAGAGTCATTCTATGAGCACAGACAGTTCATCTTTTGCATTCACTCTCTCACCTGATCTCCAATGGAGATGTTAGAGCATTTTTGACCGTTTTCTCCTTTTTCACTGACTCCATTCTTGCAGTGGGAGATGTAGGACATGGACATTCCAGCAGGTAGCTTGCTGTTCTCCAGAATGACCTCTGAGGACAAAGACTGATGGACACAATTAAACAAAGAGTGCATTAATTAAAGGGATAGTTCACTCAGATTCTGTCATCATTTATTCGCCCTCATGTCATTTTAAACCTGTATGGCTCTCTTTATTGTGTGGGATACAAAAGAAGATATTTGGAATTTCAGTACTTCAAAATATCTTCTTTTTGGTTTTACAGAGGAAGGAAGATTTAGAAAGACACGAGGGTGAGTAAATGACAGAATTGACATTTCTGGGTGCACTGTTCCTTTAAGCTTCTAATTTTACTGGTCGCAGAACTGTTGATCTGACTGAGCAATAAGCCTCTTAAACTGTTCCTGTTCATTCAAATGAACCGGGTACATATTTAAGATTATAAACAACCCTTCGTGGGAACTGGCTGTAAAGTCAAATTCTTTGCAAGTAAAGAGAAACAGCGGTTTTTGGTTTCACTTCCTTTTAACTCTAAGAGGAACTAGAGTTTACCTCAGCCAACCATTACTGACGGAGATATTTGATGCATAACTTGAACTCACATTATATGCATCAATGATGAGCTTGATGACAGATTTGTCAGACAGTATCCCCACTGCCGATTTAGGGATTAGAGTAGACAGTTCCTATTGCACACACACACACACACACACACACACACACACACACACACACATTAATATATGCATTATGAGTCAATACAGACTACAATCTGAGTTAATCCAGAAGCTTATATTATAATATTTTGAACATAATTGTGTAGCAATGCAGAGAAGATATAATATGCACATTGCACACACCTGATAAAGATTCTGGAATTCTTTTGTCACAGCAAAGATGGTCTGAATGTTGTTGGCACTCAGTGTGTCTACCAGCTGAGAGATAGTGGGATAGTCCTAGAAAAAACAATTGAAATGAAAGACACACTCTGACATTTGTCTGTCTATCTATCTATCTATCTATCTATCTATCTATCTATCTATCTATCTATCTATCTATCTATCTATCTATCTATCTATCAATAAAAACTCATATTTATCTATCAATAAAACTCATACTTACAAAGTAGTGGCTCATGGTGTACATATTATTCTCAAGGTGGCATTTCCCATCATTTGGACGAACAATGCCACCAAGTTTTCCATCTCCAGCAAAATGAAATCCAGCATCCGAGGAGAACACAAGGAGGCGAGTGACATTCCTCCAGCCGATCACTTCCTGAGAGACAATCAAAACACAGCAAACAGATCACAGCTTCATGCTGCTCCCTAGGACTAAACGAGAACATTAATTGTGTTTCTAATTTTACAAAGGCTCAGTCACACGTTGACTACATGGTTAATGTTTGATAATTATATCAGAAGCCTCAGGCTACAGTTAGAATTCATTTATGAAGATGGTGATGAAGTAATTTCCTGTTAACATTATCTGTGTATAGCTTCTGAAGCTTTTACTATTAAAAAAACAATTTAATTTGAACAAAAGGAAAGTTGATGTGAACACAGTCATTCGCAGGCCAAATACAACACTACATGTGCAAGCATGACTCTGCCTGTAGTTCTCTGGCATTTATGGAATGTGCAGCTCGACTCACCGAGCAGACAGCGACTTGCATGATTGCATCAAATCCTGCTTCGGGAGAGTCCAGGTTACCAGAGGTTTTCTGCTTACTGACTTCTTGGGAGAACAATGTACCATCAGCCGTCAAGTTCAGGACGTTTTTGTAGCTGAAGGGCGCTGAGCAGTCATTTGGATAACATGGGTTCTTTAGATACTTCGGTGTCATCAGAATGAAAGGCATGACAAGTTTTTCCAAGAATGAACCAAAACCTGCAAGTTAGAGTTAGCAGATCATTTAACAGCTTTAAGATCGTAGGCTGGTGTGAATGTGAGCATGCATGTCCTCCTAACCTATCCGCAGGTCGCTCGTGATGTGCTCCATTTCCCTGGCAAGTTCATTTCCCAGGTTCTTGACATTCTCAAGATTTTTTTGCATGGAGTCGCTGAGATCCATCAGGAAGTACAGATCGATGGGATAATCTTCTGCCCTCTTGAATGTGAGAGCAAACTTCTGAGGTTCACCTGCAGTGTGAAAAGACAAGAGACAAAGAAATATGCTAGGACCAGTTTTCTAAACTTATGTCTTGTGTGATCAGACTCCCATTACAATTTTTACTAACAAATTAATAGTTAACTTAGTAAATCTATTAACATTAACATTAACTATTAACATAGTAAATCATAAAAAAATCAATCATCATTGACACATAATAAATGTAAATGAAGACTGTCAACCACTCACTCCCATGTCATTCCAAAACCCGTAAAAGCTTTGTTCGCCTTCTGAACACAATTTAAGATATTTTGGATGAAAACCGGGAGCCTTTTGTATGCAAAGAAAACTAAAAATAACAGCTTTATTCAACAATTCGTCTCCTCTGTATCTCTCCGTATCACTGTAGTGCTATTTTGGAGAATATAAACTGAACACAAGCAGCTTATGCTCTTCTGTGTCACCCGCGACACAAGGATAGGTTTTCAACATGTATTTACCCTTTGATTTGAATGATATCAGCGCATCTGTGCAGCACAGCTGTCATAGAAAAACTAAACTGTCTGCGCAAAACAGCGTTATGGTGATGTGGGGATAAACTGAGGAGACGAATTGTTGAGTAAAGTCGTTATTTTTGAAGAGATTAATAACAACATTTTTATTTTGGGGTGGAGTATCCCTTTAAATCACATAATAGCTTTACTTGATGAACAGAAATTTGAGTCACTGAGTTAAGATAATCTTCCTTGCCACATCGAGTCGGTAGGTGAACTCAATAACCGAATCAAACATATTCGTGAACGAGGCATTCAGACTGGTTTGGTTAACTAGCTGGATCATTGAAAAGATTTGACTCAAAATAAAGATTTGTTCATTAGTGAGCAGTTGTTTTCTTGCGAACATTTCAATGAGAGTACATGCCATTTTATTTTACAAATCAAGTCATATGGTCCACATTTATAGTACTTTTATGGTAATTCTGTTCTTCAGAAACACTCCTGTGGTCCACTATAGGTTAGGAACAACATAGGGTTGTGTAAATAATGAAATGTAACTTTGAATGAACTTGTCCTGGATTCATAGCTCACAACATGTTGAGACACATCCAGCGATGTTTTTGTGATTCCCAGACGGGGTCCAGTACCTGATCGGAGGTTCAGCGTGAGTTTCTGTGGCTGAATCTGGATGATCTCTTCAGGCCTCAGATTCCGTTTTCCATCAATTTCACGGTTTGTGACGGATTTGTTCTTGTCAATGGAGACGAATCCTCGAGGGTTTTCTATGCCAGGTAGAGTGCAACCAGCCTTTTCCAGAGAATCCTTTTCATCACAGCGTGAAGATTCAAAGTCCTGTTAAGATGCAAGCAGACACTTGCTAAGCACGCATGTTCCGGTAAGACTCGGATCATCTTCCAGAGTCAGGAGAAGACAATCAAACCTTGATGCAAAATAACTTACAAGATCTTTGCACCACGCACACTGTGGCCCAATCTGAATACACTCTGCACATGTTTTGGCATTTGCAGAAATACATCTATTGCTTTCTGAACAGAAAACACAAATGCAGTAAATTAAGAAGGCAAGATCTAACATCAATGTTACACCAGATTCAAATAATCATTTCCCAGTGACTAAAGCATTATGAAAAGAATACAAGTAGATCATTTACAGAAAAGCACAAGAGTAGAGGGTATTTTTTTTAGTTTTTTCTTTGTATTTATGACGACGCAGCTCACTTATTCATACAAAAAACTCATAAACCTAAACATTGAAAGAATGTCTGCCCTAAGGCACTAGAAAGTAGTCATGTTGTTGGCAGTAAATTATTGTATTACCTGTTTTTGCTCTGACATGAGAGATAAATCCCAATAGAGCTGATACTAACAACACCTTCATATCCATCTAAATGCAGAAGAACATAAATTACACAGAAACACATCAAAGAGGGAGAGATAGCAATTGCTTACAAATACACAAAATCCTTGTCTGATGCTCACATAAAGTGTTAACTGTGAATGATTGGTCACTAAAGTTTTTTAAAAATGTGTGTTAATCTTGTATAAGAAATTTAATACTCGTTGCATCAAAAGTAGATTACCATTAAAACAGAAAATGCACACGGTAGTCTCTCTGACTCAATGAAAGAGACAGATAATATAACAAGTATAGATATTGAAAAAGAAACAGCATGCATATATATATATATATATAAATATATATATATATATATATATATATATATATATATATATATATATATATATATATATATATATATATATATATATATATAGTAAGCAAAGAAAGCTTAGTTACTCACCTTAAAACATGCTCCTGGCTCCTCTTAGAATTGTTTATGAAGTAAATGTTTATATGCTCAACTTTCCCTGATGTCTTGAGTTACACTCCAGGTCACGATACACCTTAACAGTACGATGATAGGCATATGAAGAATATTTCAGAAATGTTACACAAAACAAAAGTAATTGTACTGAGCGTGAGTGAGGTAAGAGCAGGTTTTGCAGTAGTCCAGACTGAAATAGCAGCAGCAGTCTCACACCTCACACACACACAACACACACAGGAAACACAAACTGAAGGATTGTAATGTTGGGCGGGACGTGTCAGAGTGAGGCTCCTCCTCCAGAACAAACTCACATTAGAGAGAGAGAAAAAAGAAACTCCCATCAGCCATAAAAATAAAAAATAATTTGAATAATGATTTATGATATACATATACATTTATTTATCATAATGTATAAAATGGACAAAATGAAATCTTATGTAAAGAAGCATGTTCAGGGAAATTTAGGAAAGTGTGCACATATATAAAGATGGATCTAATTGCATGAACCACAGGTATAGGAGCGTATATTTCAGAATTATGTGCAGAAATGTCAAAACATCTAATTTATAAATATATTCTACAGAAACTTACATTTTAATGGGTTTAACAGAGGAGGAAATAAGACTTCAGCAACAAAAATATCTGCCCAGAAATCACCCTTAGAAGATTTAATGAATGAAATATTTGCGCTCTTGTATAGTATTCAAAGGACAGGAGAGGCATTCACACTCTGTTGGGCAAAATAGAGGGATTTCTGGAAATGAAGCTGAGGATGATTTAGTAAAGAAGGCTTTAAAAAGGAATGAAGTGAACACATGCTTAGTTTCATTCATTTATGATGCTCACAAATTATCAGTCATTTCAACTGAAAGGTGATGGATGCAATGCTAACGTTGTCCACTAGAGGCACCTGCGGGATAAGATATCTTGATAAATAAATGCTTAAAACCAGTTTATTTATACAATTGTGGTGCACTGGTAATATATATATATATCAAACACTGTCAGTGAGGTTTCAGTGTGGACTTAAAAAACCATGTCATTAGACACATTTCAGTTGGTTGGTGCTTAGATCCCGATGATTGTTGTTTGTGGCTGTATTTTTCTTTTTCTGCATTAAACTGTCTCGATGTCAGAGACACTAAGTCGTAGTCATTGGCGCTTGGAGGCTGATAATTGCCGCTTATAATTTTGACTATATTTAGCCAGTATTCTGCCAATAACAATCCTCTGACAGTCTAAGTAACTCTTACTTTGAAAGCCTAGAAAGATGGTGAGGGTAGTTTTTCATGCTACTCCAGTGGTTCAGCTGTAATTTTCTGACGCATTGGGAATGCTTTTGCGTGGCAAAAAATAAAAATAATGGCTATGTTTGATATTTTTTTCACCTGGGCTTCAATCACCAGTGCATGTTCATGTTCTATGGTCCACGTGTTGACGCGAGAGCAGAATTTTCTTTTTTGAGTGAAATCAAGATACATTCACTTGATTAAATATTCACTTTTTTTTCTGACAAATTTATCAAAATTAAATGAGTTTATGTTTAAAACTAAAAAAAGGGGGTAAGAAAAACCTGGTTTTCCATCTCCAGCAAAATGAAATCCAGTCGAGTGACATTCCTCCAGCCGATCACTTCCTGAGAAATAATTAAACCAATTTCAAATGGTCCAGACTTGTTGTGTGCTTCACCCTAGGACTGAGAAAACAGTGCGTTTTTCTGATTTCACGACGGCTCAGTCTCACACTGACTACATGGTTTGCGTTTGATAATTAAAGATGATAATGAAGGTGGTGATTTCTTAAATACATTACAATCAAATTTGAGTTTAGCTTCTGAATTTCTAAATTTGAAGCATTTATCATTAGAAAAACTTTTTTATTGGAACAAAAAGAAAGTAGTTGTAGATAGCCATTCGCAGGGCAAGCACAACTCTGCATGTGCAAACATGTTTTGGGGACTTTGCCCGTAGTTCTCTGGCATTTATGGAATGTTCAGCTCAGACTGCAGTTTGCTTCAAACCCTGCCTCGGAAGAGTCCAGGTCTCCAGAGGTTTTCTGCTTGCTGACCTCTTGATTGACCAATGCTGTGTCAAGTTCAGGAAGTTTATGTAGTTGAAGGAGGCTGTGGAAAACATGGTTCCTTCAAATACTTTGATGTTACAAATGAAAGTTTAAGCGTGTTGGGTAGTAGAGGCTATAGAACTCTTCCTCCATGACAGACGTTTTCGAGTACACATGGTAGACAAAAATAGCTCTTGGAGAAGACAAGCAAACGGACTCCCACAGGGGTCTCTTTAACATCTATATTAATGATCTTCCAGTAACACAGTCCCTGCAAATTTATTTACATCCATTTTTTTTTACACTGAGGACAATTGAGGGACTCAAACACAACTATTAAAAAAGGTTCAAACATTCACTGATGCTCCAGAAGGAAACCAGATGCTTTAAGAGTTTTGGAATTTTAAGATCAAGGTAAATTGTACTTAATTTGTATTCCAGGAAACATACTAGTATCTTCTGTTGCTTACGAAGGGCAGAACTAAATGGAAAAAAAATTATATTTCAACAAAAATAGAATTTTTTGCAGCTCTTAATGCATCTTGTTTCCTTCTGGAGCATCAGTGAACGTTTGAACCTTTTTTAATAGTTGTGTTTGAGTCCCTCAATTGTCCTCAGTGTGAAAATATGTATCTCAAAATCACACAGTCACTGCTGGAAAGGGTTCAAATATGCAAAGATGCTGGAAAACTAAAGAATCTGCAGGACCTTAAAGATTTTTCTGAAGAACAGTTCTCAGTTTAACTGTTAACAAACAAGTGTCGTGGAAGTTCTAATTCAATAACAATTTGAAGAGACTGAGAATGAAATATCTTTGTATTGCTTTAATTCTCTGCAGAGAATGATCTGGTTTACACACAGCTTCTGAGTCTGTGTGCCAAGAGATAACACACAGACTTACAGCCCACTTTTTATAGAATGTAAAAGATACATTGCAGGACAGACTAGGACCTTTGAGCCAATCACGTTGCCCAGTGCACATCACCTCATTACTCGTACATCTCATGCACCTCTCCCTGGTACGGACTGTCTCAAAACTAATTGTTCCTGGTACATGGTTCCTCTTTAGAAGTTGTTTTTCAGCCTAAAGCAGTTATGTGCACAGGTTACACAAATAACTCAGTGTCCCTATGGACTATATATACTACCTTGATCATTGCATGTTAAAAAGATTCTTAAATAAGATTAATGCAATCAATGCAAAAATTAACAAAACGAAAAATTTCCATAACACAAGGGACTCATGCACAACCATCACAAAACAGAAAGACAGTCGAGGATCATCAGGTAACAGCACACAGTATTAAGAACCAAGGGTTCCCAAACTTTTGAATGGGGTTATTTTAATAATTTCAGCAATTTTTGGTGTTGTGGACTAAATGTAAACCTCTTTTTATGTACAATATCTTACTCAGTACAGTACTAAATAAAAAATAACATGCATTTAGTATGATCTATCTTATTTTGTTAAACTTTTTCACAGATTCTGCAAGGGGTTCCAAAACTTCTGCATGCCACTGTAGATAGATAGACCAATAGAGATATTTCATAATAAATATATATCAACACAGATGACTGATCTGCATTCTAACAGTTTGCCTTTATGGATTTGTTTAAACAATTTTGATCTTACAAACAGGATATTTACATAGATTTTATGATTTTCTTTAATTTGTAACAGGTAAAATGTCATACAATTCAAGGCCACTTTATAAGAGAGAGAGAAAAAAAAAAAAAAAAAAAAAACCCTTAGTTACTCACCTTAACTCCTAAGGCCATTTCAAGAAATGTGTGTTTATGAAGTAAATATCCACATGCTCAACTTTCCCTGATGTCTTGAGTTACACTCCAGGTCACAATACACCTTAACAGTCCTGTAGGCATATGAAGAATATCTCCGACAAAACAAAAGTGATTGTACCAAGCGTGTGTGAGGTGAGAACAGTTCAGACTGCAACAGCAGCAGCAGTCTCACACCTCACGCCTCACACACCTACACACACCTATGTAGCAGTAACAAGAAAGGACTCTCAAATATTATTAGTTGTGCATTTAAGACCAATGGAAAAACCAATTATTGGCCATTTACGAATAGCATACTAACTCATTATTACTTCTGCAGTATACAGCATATATGATATTCACAGAAAACATAGACGGGATACAAATCAACTAAAAACCTTTATTGAATAAAGTCTACAGATTTAAGTTTAAGTAAACCGTAGGCAGTGTATAGTTTATAGTGTACACTGTGTAATATGAGTT
Source organism: Carassius gibelio (assembly GCF_023724105.1). Lineage (NCBI taxonomy): Eukaryota > Metazoa > Chordata > Actinopteri > Cypriniformes > Cyprinidae > Carassius > Carassius gibelio. The sequence goes on along the minus strand of NC_068372.1, from coordinate 25,418,070 downwards.
TCAAGCTAGTGATCCATTTTAAACAGCCTTAACACAAACAGCTTTTTTGGTGCAAGGATTCACATAGTTACTGAAATATATATACAATATACAGACCTCACATTCGATTATAATGCACGCAGACTCACAAACAGACACCGATATCAATGCAGTCCAGTGTTTTGGGTTGTTTATTTTTTTTTAAATAAATAACTCCTAGAAACAAAAGACAATGAGCATGATGCAAAAATGACTTTAAAATGCAAAGTGTGTATGTAACATGATTAAGCTTTTCAAAGCTTTAGAGAGAGAGAGAGAAGTAATCTTTCTTTAACACTGGTCTTTACTAAAAATAATATGAGAAGTTATTCTGATTTATGAACAATGTTACAAAGGGACAAATAAAACAAAATAAAAGTGAAGTTCACATCTGGAAAATAGATCATGCACTGTAGACAAAGATTTGGCATCAGTTATAGAGAGAAAATCAGGACCTGAGTTTTCATTTCCTCATTCTTTAAACAAACCTAAAACCTGAAGATCTTTTCATATTTCTCCACATTATAATCATAATAAAAAGTTGATTGTTCCATGCACAGACAATGTTGAAAATCTCTCTCGAACAGCATTCAAACTCAGATGTTATCAAGTCAATGGCATTTAAATCAAACACTTGACACATTAATTCACAATTTTTTTTTTGATGCAATTAAAAAGATATTAAACCTGTCCATTTTAGATTGTTTCAACTCATTAATGTGCACTATAGAAGGTCACTAAGCCACCTGTCTCACAGACCAAAGAAAGGCAAAGTGAGCACACCAATACAAAGTCACACAGACTTAAAAATTATAATATGGTCTCAAATCATCCGGATTTCTGCAGACGACTTAAGCATCTAGATGAAAAGCACCATGTGTGCAAACAGCAGTGGTCGGCTGCAGCTACCTACTACACCAGTGACAGGACACTCCATCCACAGGTTCAGAAAGTTTCCTCTTCCGTCAGAAGACACAAACTGACTCAAATAATTGTGCCTAGTCTTTCTGTATAACATCCTTAATGCATACTTGACCACATCTTACCTACAAAACCCGTCATCTAACTCAAGATCAGTTGTAACATTCAGAAAAACAAGGCAGATCTGTGGCTAAAAATCTAAACTGAACACTGAAATGATTTTGTCTCAGATTGCATAAAGTAAAAACTCAAGTTTTTACATACTGTACAGTTCCAAAACAATGCATAGCAACACAGGTTAATCGATCAAATGCACTGCCAAAAGGTGATTTAAAAAACACAAAAAGAAAATAAACTGAGTGAAGTTCAACTCTTCCATTCCTCTTGAACTGCTCTGCATTCAGTGTTGCTGGAAGATTGACACGTTCGTCCATTACTTGCCCTCATATTTGGGGTTGACCACCGTTGTCACAGCACTCTTGTAAATGGGGTTCTCGCCCTGGAGATCAACATGAGGACAGGATAATTAGATCAACTTTTAACAGAACTACACAATTGGCAGGTTAGGATGCTTCACAGCAAATGCAGTAAACAAACAAACAAACAAACAATTTTAAGAAATGAATACAAAAACCAGCAAGCAATACAAAAGGCAATATTTCTGTAATATTAATTGCACTCTTTAAATAAATAGCTCATCCAGAAATGAAAATGTACTCATCCTCAGATCATGAGATCTGTTTGATATGAGTTTGTCTCTTCATTAGAACAGAGGTATTTAGTAGTTTATCATTTGCTTCATCAGAACAGATTTGGAGAAATGTGCAATGAACGGGTGCCATCAGAATGAGAGTCCATCCCCTAATGTCCCCTCACTTCAAAATCAACCAACATATTTGTTTAGAATAGTTTTGGACTCTTTTTGCTTGTAAACACTGCTTTGGCTGTGCATATTTCTCTCCTGATTTAAATGAGAACTTTTTTCACTGCTAAAATTAAAGAATTCTTAATGATGGATTGGTTTCTTACGAACACGCAGCTTTTCACTTCACAGGATGTTACGTGATGGACTGGAGTGGTGTGGATAATTGTGATATTTTTATCAGCTTTTCAGCTCTCATTCTGATGGCACCCATTCAAATTTCTGCAAAAAACTGCAAATTTCTCCAAATCGGATCTGATGATGAAACAAACTTCTACATCTACATCTTCTACATTTTCATTCTTAGGTGAACTATTCCTATAAGGACCAAGAGTTCATAAAAAATGGAGTTCTGTTCTGAGGTTCTGTGTTTCACAGATCATAATTCATACAGGTATGGAACGACATGTAGGTGAGTAAATGACCTAAAAGTCATGCCCTAATAATAAGTGTACTAGAGTATATAAGTACAAAGGACAATATAGAAGTTGTTCATTTAATTGCTGTTAAAGTGATACAGATAAATAGACAGACAGAGAGGAAAAAAAACATATGTAAGCAGCAAAGAATAGTACAGACTCAGAGTGTGACGCCCTTATTATAATTTATTAATAGGGCTCTTGTATATTGGGTTCTTTTGATAGGACAAGAAGAAAAGGTTTGAAGAGAGCAAGACAGAAGTGAGAAAAACAGAACTTAAATAAAGACAGACAGGTGCTAGAGAGTCCACACCCCCACACCCCACCCAACATTACAACTAACTGACCTGTGCTTTACAGAAATGTAAAAAAAATAATTCTATATGTATATATAACATAAGTTACAGTTCACTGTTTTGTTAAATCTGAAATATGTTTTGCTAAATCATCACAATTAAAAGAACCACTTATACTACTTCAGTCTGTGTGCATTGAATTTATTTAATACACGAGTTTCACAATTTGAGTAGGATTACTGAAATAAATGAACTTTTCCACGACATTCTAATTCATTGAGAAGCACCTGTATATATACATATATATTGGGAAATATTACATATTCGTTTCATGTAGATCTTATTTGCGTTTAATAACTTTGACAGTTTTCTCTAGGCAACTGAAGTGGCTACATAAAGGCATGACTGAATAACTTAAAACAGATAATTGTAATGTAACGTAACATGTAACGTAAATAAAAGAAACTAACCGTGTCCCATCTGGCATTCATCTTCTCCTTCTCGAACTTGGCGAACTCTCTGCGGTCATGAATAATCATGAGCAGCTTCCAGATGAGCAGAAGTGCTAAACCAATCAGAACGATTCCTGCGACCACACCCGCTACGATGGGGATGATGTCAGGGCCAGAGGGACACTCTGTGAACACAGGCACGATGCATTAACAGAAACAAGAGAAATAAAGTTTCAACAAAAAATTATAACTCCAGACCTACTGGTACTTTTTTTTTTTTTTTTTTCATCCTCCACTTACCAAGTTCCTCTACCACATGGACCTCAATGGTGCTGTCGTTCTTAGTAGCGTAGGTGAAGAAAAACCAACAGTCATTAGCATCGCGCTCTTTGCAGTGATTGATGTATGGCTGGTCGTTGGGCTGAGGAAGTTCTTCCTTCTTCTTCTTCTTTACAAGAATGAAGTTGTTACATTGTTCGTTACACGTGTCTTTCTTTTCACCAGTACCAAATGCTCGGCACTGGACGCAATCCCTGTAAGGAAAGACACAGGCGAATATATTTCGTGCCACTAGCTGAGTGTAACAAGCCAGCCGTTCCTGTAAATAACTCACTTGTGTTCAGTACAGACTCCGGGGCAGGTTGGGCAGATTTCACAAGTTGGACCCTGAAACTTTAAGTCGGTACATTTGCACTGGCCGCAGTCGCAGGTGCCCCGACCGTTACAGATCTGTTTGTTACTGGCCAGACAGGTGGAGGTGTCCAGAGAGCAGTCGCACGCACTGCCCGTGTAGTTAGCGTCACACATACACTTTCGGCATTCACAACGACCATGACCTGGAAAGTATAGAAAGTTTGTAACTTCTCATCTGTGTAATCATGTACTGTTCCTCCACATACAGTATGTGAAGATCAGACTGGCGTGTTATTTCAGTGTCACGGTTCAGCATCTTCGTACCTCCGCAGAGCTTGTTGTTGGAGCGGTCACAGCTGAAGTTGTCACACTCGCAGAACTTCCCGCTGTATCTCTCCTCAGGGTTGTCTCTTTTCTTGCACTCACATGTTCCACAAACGCAGTCCCCATTGTTGCTGCAGATGTCCGTCCCGTTATCCATGCGGCAGTTCGCGTCCAGATCATCTGTTCTGACCTCGTCTTTACTACATTCACAAAGTCTGCCGATACGTCCCTCATTGCACCTGAACGCAAGCAGACACAGATAATATTACTGCCAGGTGGAGGTCTTGATTTGGTCTTGTATACAATGTTTGAATAATATTAACTAACCTGCATGCTCCACACTCCAGGGTACCGTTGCCGCCGCTACACTCCGAACTGTTCGGGATTCCCCCTTTATGACACGCACATTCGCAGATGAAGTTGAGGACGATCTCCACCTCCTCCGTGAAGCCCTGCGGCTTGATCTTTATAGTCTCTGGTTTGTCATTAGATGGACAGCCTTTAGCCGTGATCGATACTTCAAACATCACCTGTGACAAGAATCAAGAGCTTTGATTAGACTAGCAGTCTTTGGATTTTTACTCATGTTGTTTTAGGAAACTGTACCCAGTGGAAAGTAGTGAATATCTGATGAAACTGTCATAGATGCTCCATAAGGAGGATATTATTCTCACCTGATCTCCAATGGAGATGTTGGAGCACTTTCGTCCATTTTCTCCTTCTTGGCTCACTCCATTCTTGCAGTGGGAGACGTAGGAGATGGACACACCTTCAGGGAGCCTATTGTTCTCCAGAATGATCTCAGAGGACAGAGACTGAGAAAGAGATTTAGGAAAGGGTTATTTAAGAGTTTATGAAAAATTTTTTTTGGGAAAAACTTTTGTTCGGCATGGATGCTTTCAACTGATTAAAAGTGTCAGTTAATGCATTTATAATTTACAAAAGATTTCTACTTCAAATGAATTTTACATTCATCAAATATAAAAAAAAAAATCATGATTTCCACAAAATATTATGTTTTCAACTCTTTACTGATAATAACACAGCAATAAATTACGTTAAAATATATTAAATAGAAAACAGTTATTTAAAAAAGTAAAAAAAAATTACTTTTTAAAATTGGAACTCAAGATTTTAAATTATCTTTAACAACTATTACTGTTTTTACCCCAAACTGCATTGTCATATTTCCACATATTTTTCTTGGTCAAGAACAAGAAAACTATTCAATGACTTTTAGCCTCTGCTCTCCATAATTATCGTAAGCGTGCAGTATATGCTTATGTTTATATGAAGCCTTTTTGAAAAATTTGTCAGTTTTGGTATTTTTAGCCCCATAAATAAATAAATGTATGAGAAACAGTTTTGCAACCTTAACACAACTTCAAGAAAAAATAAACCTACAGAGCTCCCGTTTATTTAGATACGTTCAGATACGGAACTTTATTCGTAAGCAGTTTTCTAACTTCCCCTTTTTGCCAAATAAAAATGTTCTTGATGATATATTAGACCTTCATACATCTTTGAAAGGGCTACGTTATTGCATTCTTTCTGGTCTAGATCAAAACTGTCAGATTTCTGGAGGAAAGTCTTCTGTTAATTTCCTTTACCAATAGATAGTTTGGTATTTTGCCATAATCTTATTCTTATGAACTGGAAGTCAGCAGCTCCTTCTCCTTAAAAAAATTAGGTTCCAAATAAAAGCCAAAACTTTTTCTAAACGTTTTTTCCTATTTCATTTTATTAGTTATTTATTTAGTGTATAATTATGCTCATCTGGTGTTTCCCTTTTTCTTAATTTGAATTAATGTATGTTGTATGTTTATGTGTATATGTATCTATATTATTTACGTTATTTTTCTAATAACATCTAATCTAAGATAAAGCAAAAAAAAAAAAAACTTTTTAGAGACTTTAATCCATGAGTTACTGAGATCTACTCACTTTATATGCATCAATAATCAGGTTTATCACATTGCCCGAGTCCGAGGATAGCGTTCCCACAGCTGACTTTGGAATGAGGTTTTTCAGCTCCTGAAGACAAATATAAAAACAGGGTTTTTTTTCCCCCATGCAGTATTTTATTTCCAGTAGTGTAACAGCATCAGACTTGCCTATTGATGTGGAGACAAAAGATAGCTGCTTTATTACCTGGTAAACTGGATGGAACTCTTCAGTTACTGCAAAAATGGTCTGAATGTTGTTTTCACTTAATTTTTGAACAAGGTGTGCAATCGAAGGATAGTCCTAGAAGGGATGGAAATAAATTAGACCCCTTGACATGTATACTTTATGCAGTACTGACTTTATGCAGTTACACACACTTACATAGTAATGGCTCATGGTGTACATGTTATCTTGCAGATGGCATTTCCCATCATTAGGAAGCACGATGCCACCCAGTTTTCCGTCTCCAGCGAAGTGGAATCCAGCGTCCGTGGAAAACACAAGCAGACGGGTAACATTCCTCCAGCCGATCTGATTCTGAGGTACAAAAGGAACATAAATTTCAGTTTTAAGTCAGCAGGGTTAGAGGTCATGTCACTTTAGTTTGGTTACATGGCCACATCTACTTAGTAGACACTGGACAATTGGTTACAAATCAATACAACTAAAAAAGTTGGTACAAGTTTCGGCTGTTTTTTTTCCGATTGTGGATCTAATGACGTAGACGATGATGGAACTCCTTATATGAGCGTTTCTCTCGGAAAAGCATGCCCGCGCACACACATTGACCAGAGGAGAGCAAGACCGGGCACATCAATATCATCGGCAACGCTGCATAGGATTTGTTCGAGAATGCCTCCAAATAAGTGCGTTTTTGGATGTGAGGTAAAGTTTACCGTGTTCAGCTTCCCAAAGAACCCAGCGTTACACGAACAGTGGATGCAGTTTGTTTTTCCGGGGCAGAAATGGAGTGTATCAAGTGCGTTTGTGTGTTCTGGTCATTTAAGTGACGAATGTTTTATAATTAAAGCCCAAGTTGACGCTGGATTTGCACATCGTTGGCTATTAAAACATGGAGCCGTCCCTGTGATAAAAGACCCCATTCATGTAAGTACAATTGCATCAGATTTCGGTCTTTTGTTGAAAATCAGCACATAGGTGAATATATGTTAATGGAAACAACACGAAACATCAGTATTATAGCTCCGCTCACGGTACGCCTCCAGGAGCTCGGCTTTTTCTGGAAAGAATCGGAAAGCTGTATTTTCTTTTATAAATATGATAAAACTAAAGACCTTTTGGAGATATGAAGGATGCAGTACTACTCTATAGGTACTCAAGATTAACATGAGATTAGGTGAAACGGTGTATATTATGTACTCTTTAAAGTCGACTTTTATGTGATGAAAGTCGAAGTCGACTAGTTGATGATGACATCATTATTACTACAGCTTAGCTTGGAGCTGTAGAAAACAGCTATATGACATGCGCTGCCCACATAGTTATTGCTCCTATAACAGCTATTTTTTAACAGTTCTTTTGCCTTTGGTTCATTCGATTTCTCACAGATGTCTGCTCTTTCTTCATCATATATAGATAAAGTAGCACAGTAAAGATTACATTTATATGAATGCATTCATGATGCAATTAATTTACCTGTACAATAAGCTGTTTAGAATGCGTGTTCTCCCGTTCAATTTCGAGCGTCCAGTAATAGAATCACACATGGCTTGTGGACCTTTCGGAGTATACATTTATTTGTCCTTTTAACTGTTTGGAAATGTGGAGTGTAAATGTAGAAGTCTTTCAAAGATTTATTATGTTGTGCTCTCTATAGGACCGGCGACTAGTCAAGCTTAAAGCGTCATGGCAGGCCATTGAAGTCGATTAGTCAGTGCAACCACTAATATATATACAAGTATATATCAAAATAACGAACCGCACAGACAGCCACTTGCATGATGGCATCGAACCCTCCCTCTGGTGAGTCCAGGTTTCCCGAGATCTGCTGCTTGCTAACAAGCTCATTAAACTGATATCCTTCTGAAGTCAAACTCAGCACATTTTTATAGCTGAACGGGCTGGTGCAGTTCTGGTCTGATGAGCAGGGGTTTAGCAGTTTGGCTGGTGTTGTGCTGATGTACGGCATGACAGTTTTCTCCACAAAGGAGCCAAAGCCTGGAAACATTGACAAAGAATGCAAGAAAAGGCGTTATGAACTGCAATACAAATGAAGACAAATCCAGCGCGGATCCTCCTTAAGGTTCCTTACCAATCCTGAAGTCTGATGTGATCTTTTGCATTTCACTCATAAGGGCGGTTCCCAGGTTTTTGACGTTCTCTAAATCATCTTTCATTGAGTAGCTGAGGTCCATCAGGTAGTAGAGATCTATAGGATAATCCTCAGCCCTCTTGAATGTCAGATTAAACTTCTGAGCTTCACCTGGGTTGAAATGAGAGAGCATGTGATTAGACTAAAGGGGAGTGAGTGAGCTGATTATTCCTAGAAGGAGAGCATTACTTCACATGACATTCGACTTTATTACATGATGACCTAAATCTTTTAATAATAATTCCTGGAATTGAGGAGGAAGTGAGCAGAACCTGATCTGAGGTCTAGGGTGAGTTTCTGTGGTTGAATCTGGGTGATCTCGTCCGGCTTCAGTTTTACTCCATCCTTTGTGCGGTCGGATAAAGGTTTGTTCTTGTTGACACTAACAGTCCCCCGAGGATTTTGTATGTTGGCTTCAGAGCAGCCCTTCTTAATCAGAGCTTCAATCTCATCACAGCGTGTGGACTTCTGCTCACCCTGTTTCAGAAAGTCCTGCAGAAAGAGTTTATGAAGTTTATTTTCACCCCCTAAAAAATAGCACCAGTTAGAGCACAGCATCAGTAATATTTAATATTACAAAAGATGAAGCGGTTTTAAGGGACATATATAGAGAATTGTGTTCTTTTGAGACAATATCCCGATTGATGAATATCTCGATAATTCAATAACACTACAACTATGGTATCTCTATGGCAGGGATATTCAACTGACCCTTCGCCGGGAGTTCGAAATGTGAATCTTTCACATCACCATATTGCCCAACAAACAAACCAGACAAGAGAGTAGATTACAGCTGGTGGACTTGACTTGAAACGAGGTGTGTATTGACGTCTTTCCATGGTTGAAACAACATACTTTCTAATGCTCATTTATGATTATTTCATGTTATAACTAGTAAAGAGGAAGAGATGATTGGTTCACATGCTCTGTCTTGTCTCAGCGATGTATTTTTCACTGAGTTAGAACATGATGTGTGGCGTGAAAACACCACGGTTTGTTGGACTCACACATACTAAGAAAAGTCCCACCCCAAGCTCAAACTGATGTTGGTGTGTTGGGCTAGTCAGGATGAGTGCCTGTTGAAATAATTAAGAAGGGGCAGTTCCCAACAGAGCTCAAGCCCCCCGCCCTGCATTACATGAAGTTAAGTGATAGTCCACTTCCTTCTTTCTGTAATGTAGTCTAAGATTGCTGTTTTCGGTCCTGCCACAGTCTGCTCCACATGGCAGGAACAGACATGATCACACAGGACGGTGACTCATATACACTGAGGGGGATGATGTGCTCAAGTTCCATTAAAATGACTCAAGAAACTGTCTGTAACAATCAGGGCTGCACGATTAACTGAAATAGAATCGAAAACGACAGAAGCTGGGATTATCATCCGTATCTTTCAGAGAAGCACGGTTCTGTGATCAGCAGTAAAACTCCATCCGAAGGCCAGAGGGCGCACTTGCGATGGTGTTTATTTCGGGAAATGTTTATTTCGCTTCAGCTGAATAAACAGAAGATATAACTGCTTTTATTGATTCAATGCGAGTAGTAAACACATGACTACGACAATATATGGTTTATCGGAGTTCTTATTTTATATTAAAATAAAGTATATTTATAATGCAGTGGCGTTATCTCCGCTTAGAATACTATGAAAAATGTAGAAATATCCTTATTCTGTGTAAGTCACAACACCTCACAGAAGGAATTGTTATGAATTGTCATTTGAATGACGTTAAAAACATGTTCGTAAATGTGGTAATTTCATGTGCTCTCGGGTGGAACAATATTTACTACACAGAGCCATAGTTCACAGAGAAGCTACGCAAACTGCTGTCATTATCGCAAATGATTTCTTCGATTTCATAATTGTGCAATAAAATCATCTATGATTTTTTTGCGAAACTTGTCAGTGAACTAAAGCTCTTTGTAGTAAATGCTGCTCCATCTGAAAGCAGGTGATGATGATTTACTGCTGATTACTAACAAAATGAGCATGACAAATACGGCTTTATTGCATTCTATTAATTGTGCAGCCCTAGTAATAATAAACTACAGGCGAATAAAGGTGGGACAGGAGGTGGATATTTCAATGGATATTTCTCTCTCCCAAAAACAAGTTTTTTGGAGCGAGAATTGTTTGCAGAATCATAGGATATCCTCTAAAGACTTGGATAAACAAAAAAATCTGTTTACAGGAAATGGTTTCCTCTTTACCTTTTTCTACTAAATGCACGGCCATTTTAATCTTTAATGGTTTTGTCTGAACTCACCTTGTCTATACACCAGCCACACTTTTCTCCGGCCTGAATGCATTCTCCACAGGACTGGGCTGAGGCCTTGGTGCACTCGTTACCATCTGCACACACACACACACACACACAACAAAAACATCCATCATTCTCAATTTCCTCCCACCATTAACAGGAAATCCAAATCAAAGAGCATTTAATAACTAACACCATGGGCAGCCATACACAATATGATTCTCTCTCATGAGAGAGTGGCCATACGCAGGTTATGTGAACGGTATTAATAATGGCATACTTACTGCCTTCTCTAAAGACTTAATGCAAACTATGAGGCCAGCACATTCAGAATAAAGCACACAGGACTGGGGGACATTCCTAGAAGATGATGCTGTGCTATGAGATTTTTCTTTTTCGTAGATTTCGCACTGCTGTCATATCTGAGATATTCCTGGAATGAAATGCGCTGAAAATCTCTAACAGATGATCTGGCCAGTATTGCAGGGATTTTTTTTTTTTTTTAAGGCTCTGGCCTGGTGTGTATTCTGAGTGGAAATACTGAGTGTGTGTGTGTGGGGGGGCAAAGATATTCTGCATAGATTTAAGAAGAAAACAAAATAATACTTTGTTAACATGAGGTGAGGGCAAAATCAAAGACTGCATTCAAAACAGTGTAGGAGATTTGGTTAAAAAGTATTTTTAGACAGAGCAGTAGATCACTGAAAAGCTACACACTGTCACGTTCATTATCGAAAGGGGATGCATCTGCGATAATGAACGTGATATTGTGTAGCTTGTCAGTGATCTATGGCTCTAATCCCACTCCATTTGAAGCAGGTGATGGCGATTTAGCAGTTAACACGGACTAGATGAGCGTGATACATCAAGTTCGATATATCATGTACATCAATATGTGTGAATTTGCATAGATCTGTGCAACTGTGTTCTCGCAGACATGATAAATCATCAGCACGTTACGTTACGCTATTGCAGACCAAGTCGAGAATGGACAGCGTTACTATTGTAATATTATGTGCTTTTTACTATAGCATTTTCCCACCGGTGAATAAGACATGAGGTAATCTCTTCGTGTCACTGGTAAGCCTCTGGTCTACCTGTGCATGTTAATGTGTTTTGGAGGAGGTGAGGCTTTGGAGAGTGATTTGCAGGGAGGGTGGGATCTTATTCTTTCAAAGCTAGCCTCCCCAAAATCACTTACCCTTCCTTTAAAGGGGTCATATGATGCGGTTTCAATTTTTCTTTTGAGTGTTACAAGCTCTTGGTGCATAAAGAAGATCTGTGAAGTTGCAAAGACTAAAGTCTCAAATCCAAAGAGATATTCTTTATAAAAGTTAAGAGTCAACCACTCCTACCTAAAACGGCTCATTCTAAAATGGTCCCATGTTACTGTGTGTGAATATTTGCATAACGCCGTCCAAATGTTCACGCAAAGAAAGGTGACATAACTTTTATTCTCGCTGTTGCCACCAGCGCCATGTTGTGGACCAGTTTATGTGAGCGGAGTGGAGCATCAGCAATTTCCCCTTCCTGCTCCCAGCATTTAATAATCACTCCGCTCCAGGTTCAACATTTCCCGCTCATTGGAACACTAATGTGCAAACTTTTTTTCTTACCACGTGACAAATAATACATGTCAGCATTAAAAGGTATAACTTCAGTTTTTTTCCGTTACAAAAATAGTTTGTGATGAAATGTTTTTGTCAGTTTATTTTACATACGGACCGATGCATTTCTTCTACAGATTTTTGCTCATTCAAAATCAGATAAAGATGAAGAAGTAACACTGTAAGATAAGATTTGTTTGAATGCATGATTGAGAGAGCAATTGCATGTGAATTGTTAAGTATTGTAGTAGCTTACTTGTTTAAATCATGCTTTCAGCCGAAAATATTCAGTATCTAGAAGGATCAAGCATCCTTGAGAACTATAACTTCCTGCTCAAAATGTACGCATTTCAGAAATACTGATAACTAATACAACTACAATACTCAGAAAAGCAGCGCATAGAGGAGAAACAATAATGTACAATGTGTAAAAAAAAACTTAAACAACAAATACATTGCATTACACCAAATAATGTTATTTTTCCCCTTTAGCCCACACAAACCTGCAGGGTTCCCACACCCACTTTTTTGACAGAAAATCGCCATGACAGTTTTTTTTTCTTATAATTTAAAATATTTTAAAATTGTGCAATATAAAATATATTCACAACAGAAGCATTTTCACTAGTGGCCCCAGACTTTTGAACCCAACTATATATCTGATGCTTTCCAAATCTGAAGTTCTTACCTTGTTGTGCCCTACTGAGTCCAAGAAGAAGTGAAAACAGGAGCAGCTTCACATCCATCTGAAAACACAATAAAAGGGGTCAACTCAAAACCTTTCATTCTTCTTCTGACTGGTCTTCTCTCTTGTTATTGTTGCCATTTGTTATGTTATTTATAATAATCATACTTTCTCATTTAATTAAATATGAAGCATTTTTGACTAAACCAATATCAGTAAAAAACACTGCAACACAGAGGAAAGGGCGTGTACATGTACCGTATGTGTTTATGACTTCTCAATGTGTAGGCAGAGTGTTGCAAGGTCACTTCCTGTTTCTCCTAGCACAAATGCATGGTCACAGTAAAACTTTCTAACGGTTTGAACAGAACTGCACACACAGATTACTTGTCTTCATTTAAAGTCACTGTACAGTCCCACTGCAGTAACCTGGGGTTAAAACTCACAACAACATACTGTCAAACATTACAGATCAAGTCAAAGCCTATTTATTATTACGATAGTCAGCATAGAGACACGCAGAGCGTTCTACTTTGTGCAAGTCAGACAAGTACGAACAGACATCCAGAAAAAGAGAGAGACTCTACTCCCATTTTTGGTGAACAATGGTAAGACGATGAATCTGTTCTTCCTATGGAACAACCTCACTGATGAAACAAAGAGGAGGTATTCCTTTTATCTAGAGTACAGACATCAGTGCCAAACACAGCAGATTTGGCCTTCTTAGGAACAACAGTGTTTGCACTAACACACAATGCTGTTACTTAGCATCCAAAAAATAAAAAACACTTCAATCACAGACAAGCTACTTTTTCACAATCTAGCATGAGAAATGCACAATCAGCAGGGGCAAATCCAGCAAAACTCTCGCTGTTCTGAAGCAGAAGATACATGTGACATGAATTGTATCAACACAAACTAATATTTCTTTCTTCAAAACACAGGCAGGCATGTGTGCTGTAGAGACTGGATGGGTGGGTGAACTGCAGTAGACTCAACCGTTACTCTATCTACACACACACACACACACACGCGCACACACACACACACACACACAAACCTCAGACCTGTGAACACTTGAAGATAAGCAAACTATAATGCTGCTTTCACTGGTGCCGTTCATTTCGACAACAGATGTGTGTGCCGTAAAAGAGACAACATGAAGAACGGTGTGTGATTTGTCATGGCATATTTACTCAATTTTTTCTTTATTTATCCTTTTGATGCCTCTATAAATTTACAACTTCACTCTAATTTAAAAAAATGCCCCATTTGACATACAGTATTGTTCAAAATAATAGCAGTACAATGTGACTAACCAGAATAATCAAGGTTTTTCGTATATTTTTTTATTGCTACGTGGCAAACAAGTTACCAGTAGGTTCAGTAGATTCTCAGAAAACAAATGAGACCCAGCATTCATGATATGCACGCTCTTAAGGCTGTGCAATTGGGCAATTAGTTGAATTAGTTGAAAGGGGTGTGTTCAAAAAAATAGCAGTGTGGCATTCAATCACTGAGGACATCAATTTTGTGAAGAAACAGGTGTGAATCAGGTGGCCCCTATTTAAGGATGAAGCCAACACTTGTTGAACATGCATTTGAAAGCTGAGGAAAATGGGTCGTTCAAGACATTGTTCAGAAGAACAGCGTACTTTGATTAAAAAGTTGATTAGAGAGGGGAAAACCTATAAAGAGGTGCAAAAAATGATAGGCTGTTCAGCTAAAATGATCTCCAATGCCTTAAAATGGAGAGCAAAACCAGAGAGACGTGGAAGAAAACGGAAGACAACCATCAAAATGGATAGAAGAATAACCAGAATGGCAAAGGCTCAGCCAATGATCACCTCCAGGATGATCAAAGACAGTCTGGAGTTACCTGTAAGTACTGTGACAGTTAGAAGACGTCTGTGTGAAGCTAATCTATTTTCAAGAATCCCCCGCAAAGTCCCTCTGTTAAAGAAAAGGCATGTGCAGAAGAGGTTACAATTTGCCAAAGAACACATCAACTGGCCTAAAGAGAAATGGAGGAACATTTTGTGGACTGATGAGAGTAAAATTGTTCTTTTTGGGTCCAAGGGCCACAGGCAGTTTGTGAGACGACCCCCAAACTCTGAATTCAAGCCACAGTACACAGTGAAGACAGTGAAGCATGGAGGTGCAAGCATCATGATATGGGCATGTTTCTCCTACTATGGTGTTGGGCCTATTTATCGCATACCAGGGATCATGGATCAGTTTGCATATGTTAAAATACTTGAAGAGGTCATGTTGCCCTATGCTGAAGAGGACATGCCCTTGAAATGGTTGTTTCAACAAGACAATGACCCAAAACACACTAGTAAACGGGCAAAGTCTTGGTTCCAAACCAACAAAATTAATGTTATGGAGTGGCCAGCCCAATCTCCAGACCTTAATCCAATTGAGAACTTGTGGGGTGATATCAAAAATGCTGTTTCTGAAGCAAAACCAAGAAATGTGAATGAATTGTGGAATGTTGTTAAAGAATCATGGAGTGGAATAACAGCTGAGAGGTGCCACAAGTTGGTTGACTCCATGCCACACAGATGTCAAGCAGTTTTAAAAAACTGTGGTCATACAACTAAATATTAGTTTAGTGATTCACAGGATTGCTAAATCCCAGAAAAAAAAATGTTTGTACAAAATAGTTTTGAGTTTGTACAGTCAAAGGTAGACACTGCTATTTTTTTGAACACACCCCTTTCAACTAATTGCCCAATTGCACAGCCTTAAGAGCGTGCATATCATGAATGCTGGGTCTTGTTTGTTTTCTGACAATCTACTGAACCTACTGGTAACTTGTTTGCCACGTAGCAATAAAAAATATACTAAAAACCTTGATTATTCTGGTTAGTCACATTGTACTGCTATTATTTTGAACAATACTGTACAAATGAACTTTCCATATTGATTTATAGCATTTAACTTGTATTTAGAATTTCATATTGCATTGTGTTTTAGGGTTGAAGGCAATGTCCATAATGATTATGGCAAGAAAATAACCAGCACCTTCGTTTTAATTTTTTCCACCTTTTTTCTTTCAGTGCATGTAATTTATTCCTTATTGCCTTATTTGTTATTTTATTTATTGACATAATTGGCACTTTTGCTATTTTTTTTTTTATTAACCATTTTACCTTATGTTTCACTTCTTTGGTAATAATGTTTTTGTTGTAGTAATAGAGCTGTTCAGTTATCCAAAAAACAAAGTTGCTAACGCAAGTTTAAAAACATAGGTTGCAAGCAAGCTGCTATAAAAGGACTACAATAGTTGTTAGATTCATTAAAAAAATCATGCAAACTCACGCGGTTTCATAGTTACAGTCCTTTTTAGCAACTTGTTTAAAGAAAATTAAGTATGGATGATCCAATCAGGATTTTTGTAGCTGTTCACCGATAACAGGAAGCAGTATCTGCCAATGTCATGCCAAACCTCTCACTGTAGGTACGTTGTCAGCTTTAGATTGACCTTTATAGAGACCGGTGACCAAACTTCCCAAAGCGATTATCAGCCGATAGTAATTGATCGGTAGCCAATCAATCGGAGTGCCCCCTTAAGTGTGAGGTATTCATGTGCGTCACACAGCAGCACTCAAAAATTGTAATTTTTTTCATGTTTTTAGGACTAAAAAATGTATTTCTCTAAAGCCCACTATATTAGCATTGAAACTAAAACAGAGAGATAAAAAGAGAACCGATGCAGCACAAAACACATCCTAATAGATTTATTTTCTTTCTATACAGACACACACACACGTGGTAACAGAGATGTATAAAGTACTAGAGAACCATACTTGAGTAAAAGTACAAGTGCTCTATCAAAAAAGTGACTTGAGTAGAAGTAGAAGTGCTCTTTAAGCACCACACTTAAGTAGAAGTACTAAAGTATTCAACATTTTTTGTACTTAAGTATTGCAAGTAGTCTATTTTAAAATGTACTACTCAAGTACTGAAAGTAAAAGTAGAAGTATTGTGTTATGTAGCTATTAAAGAAAGTAGTCAAAAGTTTGAACATATTGTTTTTACTATTTCAAATTATTAACCTAAAGGACAATCACAATTCCTTTGACTGTAACTTCTTGTAAACAAAAAAACGGTTACTAGGGTTAGTTAGCCCAATTTGCAAAATGATGTCATTAATAACTTACCCTCATGTTGTTTCAAACTCATAAGACCTCAGAGGGTCATTTAGAATTTTTTAAAGCATCGAAAATACATTTTGGTCCAAAAATAGCAAAAACTACGACTTTATTCAGCATTGTCTTCTCTTCCGTGTCTGTTGTAAGACAGTTAAAAACAAAGCTGTTTGTGATATCCGGTTCGCGAACGAATCATTCGATGTAACCGGATCTTTTTGAAACAGTCCACCAAATCCAACTGAATCGTTTTAAACAGTTCGCGTCTCTAATACGCATTAATCCACAGATGAATTAAGCTTAACTTGTTTAATGTGTCTGACACTCCCTCTGAGTTAAAACAAACCAATTTCCCGGAGTAATTCATTGACTCAAACAGTACACTGACTGAACTGCTGTGAAGAGAGAACTGAAGATGAACACCGAGCCGAGCCAGATAATGACTCGTTCACGAGTCAAGAACCGTTTCTGTCAGACGCGTCCGATTCGTGAACTGATGAGCTGATGATACTGCGCATGTGTGATTTAGCGTGAAGCAAACCGACACACAGAGCGTCTGAAACGAACTGATTCTTTTGGTGATTGATTCTGAACTGATTCTGTGTTAATGTTATGAGCCCAGGTGCAGTCAACGCCAATGACGCCATTGCATCGAGCGCAAAAGAATCGGTGAACTGTTTTCTTCAACTGGTTTATTGAATCGAACTGTCAGAAAGAACTAACGTTACTGGTCATCCGAAAACCGATGCAACTGGTTCTTGACTCGTGAACGAGTCATTATCTGGCTCGGCTCGGTGTTCATCTCTCTCTTCACAGCAGTTCAGTCAGCACGCGCAGTCTTCTTAATCGCTTGATTCGCTCAATGATGTGCCAGCTTCTGAATCTACAGTTCTGGCAGTGGTTTGTAATGGAATGATTCGTAACATTATTATAATTGTAACGAGTAACGATGCAGCACATAAAAAAAAATATCGGAGTAAAAGTATTAAACTCAGCGAAAATATGTACCGAAGTAAAAGTGGAAGTAGGAGAAAAAAATAATACTCCAGTGAAGTACAGATACCGCCTTTTAGTACTTAAGTACAGTAGCGAAGTAGTTCTACTTCGTTACTATACATCTCTGCGTGGTAAATATAAATGATGTAATAATCTCAAAGCCAGCTGTGCAGTTTCAGATCAGAACACTGACGACTCACTGATTGTGGTAAAAGACATCTTCACACCAACTTATTAGGTTGAATTTACACTACTGCTCAAAAGTTATTTCTGTAATGATCCTTCAAATATTATTCTACTATCCTGATTTGCTGCCAAATAAAAATAATTCTTATTATTATCATCATCATCATCACTGTTGACAACAGAAGGCTGCTTAATATTTTTTTGAAACAAAGATTTCGGGAATCTTTGATGAACAAAGATTTTAAAACAACAGCATTTATTTCAAAACGAATTCTAAATTTATTTACTGTCGTTTAATGAATTTAACGCATCCTTTCTGAATAAAATAATTAGATTCCTTAAAAAAAAAATTGTTGATGAACTGAAGTATTCAAAGAACATTGTCTTTGAAAGATGTTTACAGTCATTTGCAGAAATTCTTGGAACCCTTTGCATCTCAAACCAGTGACATCATAGTCAATGAAGTTTCAGATATTTGCTCCTCAGAGTGACCTCACTGGTCAATTATTTGACAGTTTCACATTTACAATTCTCACTGACACAGAGGAAGGGTAAGCTACGAGACAGCTGGCTCTACAGTCTGCCGTTTCATTCTCAGCCGTTCTGTGTTACACTATCTTCAGAGAGAGTATGGTGTGTAGGAGAGACAGAAAGCTTCTCAGTTCTGCCTTGTCTGCTTTCCCCAAGGCTGTGTTGTGTCAAGGCCTTGAAAATGCAGCCCTGGAGTCTCTATATACAAATATGTGTGTGTGAGAACACTCCTTCATCTGCCTGGAGCTTCTTTGATTGTTACTGTTCCAAAGTCCTGCCCACATTAAACAGATTAATCACAGCTCTACCAGTTCTCTGCCTTCGGGCGTCACATTTTCTTGGAAATGTTCTGAGAAGATAAAATTATGTGTGCAAATCAATTCAATCTTTTTGAGTTCTTGGAAAAATAAAAGTGAAAAACAAAAAAATTGTAAGTGAGGTGTCATTCATGTCAATAGCACGGTCAAAAACTGATCGATAGTTCAAAATACCTATATAATACATAAAATATCTACCTTTAACTTAAGTATCACTTTCAGTTGTGTCCATACTGAAACTCATTTAGTAACAGCACAGTTCAGATTTGTCAGATTCAAACCAGTAACTCACTCAAATCTCTTTTTGAATTATTCATTAAAAGAATAATTCATTCAGGAATAAGGGGAGGTTTACACAACAATGTTTACAGCCAAAAACGGGAAACTTTTTAAGCATTTTGATTGTTCCGTTTACACATCAGTGGAATTTTGGGGACTGAAAACGTGTTTCAAAGTTCAAGTTTTTGAAAATGGCGCAGTTATCGTTTCCGTGTAAACACCCAAAAAAATGAAAATGAAAATGGTGACGTTATGCGCGCATAGTATATGTTAGCTATGTAGGCACGCGGAGTACATGTCTACTTTTAAGGCAAACATACACAACAATGGCGGAGTATATGGTACTGTTGTTGATGCTCAAGAGTTTGCTACAACAGTGGACAACATATAATCATCACTTCCCTACAGGTACTGTTTACTAACAAGGTGACGGCGCCAACTACTGGCCTGGCAAACATAATACAGCACTTTTGTCCATTTTCGTGTATGTGTATAATCATAAATTGTTTTCAAAAAGTTGCTGTGTATACACAACGGAAAACCTTTTCCGTTTTTGACTACACCATTGTGTAAACTTGGCCTAAAGCCCCGTTCACACCAAGAACAATAGCTATAAAGATAACGATATTAGCATCCACACAAGCGAACGATATCGTCTGTTTATTCTAAGTGCATGTGAGTCTGCCGCTTTACATTCTCGTGCTCGTCACAGCAGGATGGGTGTCAATGTTTATATCATTCATCACCTGGAAAAAAAATTGTTCTGAAAATGATTCAAACGATATCGTTTCTCTGTGCCTTTATCATTATAGCTGTGGTGTGGACTCTGCTATTCTTTTTTTTTTTTTTTACTATATCTTTATGGTTATCTTTATAGTTATAGTGCTTGGTTTGAATGAATCTTAATTCTATACTGGTCATGCTGCATGTTTTTGATTCACCAAAAAGAACCAGCTAATAAAAGTCTTTCAATTGCATCTGTTTCAATACAGACTGCAAGCACCACTAATACAAGCACATAAAGATGTGTAAAACCTATATGCCTCTCTTACAGCCGGAGCTTCAATTCGGTGTCTTTGCTTTAAGGTTTCTTTTACACATTAATTCTTAAATGGCTTTTCTCAGTTATCCACAACCTGCTGATTAAAGTAACTGTCAAGACAAACATACCACAGAGTGACCATTAACCCCCCTACAGCAGGACGGCCATTTCTGTAATTAAACTGCCTTACCCTGCCAACCCCCCTCCATCACACACACACTGCTAAGTGATGGAGCTTATTTACCGACAGAGGATGACCGACAGACACTGAGTAGGGAATATCCACCTCCAAAAGAGACTCAGACTTCATTGCATTGAAGGTACAGAATCAGTTTTAAGAAGACCTGGCTTTTGTTTTTGTTTTTTTAAGTACTAGAAGCAAGACATTGATTTGCCCTTAAGCAAAAAAAAATAAAAATTGCAGTATTAACAATTGGAGCAGCCAGACATAACGGCATGCAATAGAAATTATTTTGTCCTAAACCCAAACCCCCTGCATTAAGCTTCTACTCACTGAGCATCAATGTGCCAACTGAATGCTATGAAAACATACAGTGCTTAACAATTTATTAGACCACCTGTCATAAGACAAAACAGAAATGGTTGAGGAATCGGTCCAAAAAAAAAAAATCTAAAAAGGTTATTGTAATTTTTGGACTAAATAGTATGTATTCACATAATAACAAAAATGGCCTCCTTTGCCTTTCATCTCAGCTCACATGCTTGCTGGCATTATTTACTTTTTGAATAATCGGGTATCTGAATAAAAAAACACTTTTATAGCACTTGACAATTTTTTGTTGTCTTTCTTTCACAGATAACAGCAATAATTATATCATGGCATTAAAAATAGCTTACTACCGTTACTAAAAAGCTTACATATAATGGAGGTCTAACCAATACAGATAGCTACAAAAATTGTTTTGGTTATTACCAATACTGTTAGTTAAGAGCAGCAGTGGCAGAACCCTTACAAAATTGGTTAAAAACCTTATATACATTTGTTAATCACTAGGCTATATAGTGAATATAGTTTATATCTCTAGATCAAAATTTACAACAATAAAGATAAAAGATGAATAAAATCACAGTAGTTTTGCAGGAAGACACATTGTGAGCACTTTGATCACAGTTAGTCTCATTTTTGCACCGAGGACGCACACACGTATCTGTAAATGTGCCTGACAGGCAATCCATTACACTAATGCATCAGCTTGAAGCGTAAAATAAAGATTCCTCATATTTTGGGCAGGTTGGATCACATACTTTTCCTGCAGGAGCTCATTCGGTTTCCACCAATATTTGCATATCTATAGATATGCATTATTCAGTGCTGTAATTTTATGTGATAATAATTTTCATTATCGAGAATAATCGATTAGTTGTTGCAGCTCGATGATGACCATTTTTTTTTTTTTCAAAGCCCTGCCCCAATCTCAGCTCATTGTAAATGTGTCACACCAGAAATGAGGACAGGAAGTGAGTCAAAGGGCAGTCTGGGCCGCAGCGTTAATATTAGAATCAAACAAGCAGCTCATTCTGACTCCATCTCTCACACACCTTTAACACCCACACTGACTTTTATCAGTCATACATATTCACAACAGCAGGTTACACGACACCATGGCATAATGGCAGACCCTGAACACCTACAATAAAGTCCTGATGAAACTCTGATATTTCATTCTGTATTATGAATACATTTTAGTCTGTCCATGCATCACTCATCACAATGAATCCTCTTCAATCTGCATCACAGAGTCATTAAAGTTGTATGATTTGAACACAGACTCTTTATCCTGTTGCCTTTACATGTTCAGATCCAACCTCTTTCTTATCTTTTGTGGTAAAAGACTATGCTGTTTATAATGGAGCATTACTCAGACACAAACGTGCACACACATGCACAACATCACACACAAGAACACAGGAGAAGCCACGGTCTACCACCTCTGGCTCTTTTTATACCACAGTAAACAGTTAAAATCCACTCGGTCCAAAAAAAAAGAAAGTGAAAAATGCTCTAGTGATTTGTGATAAGAATTTTCTCAAATCTTTTCATAGAGTTGGTAATTTCAAAAGTCCTTATATAGGAAATAGGAAGAAATGACTAATTATTACTGTTTTTGTGCCACAGTTACGTTTTATTATGTACGGAAAGCACATACTGTACTTCTCCCACTCTCTACCTTACAAGCACACACACTTACACACGGAAACATACTTGTGCACAGTAAAGTGTTGTAAGCTCTGCTGTGACAATTTTATCAATAAAATAGCTCAATAACTTCAAAGCTAAAATACGTTTCTCAAAAGAGAGGTAATAATGGTGCTGTTCTTGAAACAGATAAACTTACATTTTCAATATTAGTAGAGATGCTAACTCTGCTGCCAATCACTGTTGAGAGATAAACAGACTTCGTATAATTCACACCCGCTTTCTCATAACTGCATTAGTCTGCTATCAACGGTTCAAGCCTCCATTGCTAGGGTCTAAATGACGTTTTGGAATTAGCAACGGAGGAGTTAGATGAGATGCATAAGAAATTAAGTAATTAAAGGACAAAAACCTGATGAATGTCTTTAAATTAGTGCTGTCAATCGATTAAAAAAAATTAACTAATTAATCGCAATTAAAAGACTGAAACTTTTTGGATATGTAAATGTAAAATGTAAATAATTAATGTAAACTCAAGACAAAGAAACTATTTAAATTCAAAATATGATTGTTTATTGGAATTTTTGTTTAACTTGTAACACAGATTTTCTCATGTAAACAACATACCTGCAATAAACCATCAATATCCTCCAAATTAACTGTTGGCTTGAAAGCCATATTTATTACAGAAATAAAAACACAGGCATGTAAGTACCATTTGAATTTCAAAACAATCAATGCCAATAAAAAACATATGATTTCCATGTTGAATTCTAAGTGGACTGAAAAAAAATTCCAAAGTATAGTCATTGCCAGTGCTTTAAGTGGGCCGGTACACACCGGTACTCAGTACTGCCACTTCCAAATATAGCTCTTGAGCGTACCGCCACCTCTCCATGTGCCCAGAACGTGCTTTTAGCGTACCGGTACGCTCATTTGGATATCTGTTTTAATAGAGGTTTTAATCTTTTACCTGCACTGCCGATTTTCAGAGCGCCCTTCACAATGCAATCTTCCTAATTCATCCCACCCAGAGCAGAAACTACATTACCCATTCACCCTTAAGTTATACTAGTGAATAGCGCATGTGTCGCTTTTCCCACTGTTAAGTGTCAACAACTCAACGTGGCCGGAGAAGGTGTGTGAAACTCGTTGTGAGTTATACTAAAGCAAAATCTTGAGTATTTATTGTCTGATAAACATTAAAAACTGTCTGCGGAGGTTGAGTCGTCCTGCAGCCCCCGCTGGCTGTTCATTGGCTGCAGCATCTTTTTTCTAAGTTCTAAAAAAATACCGTAGACGGCAAGGCACAAATTTAGATATTCATTTATCTAATTAATCTATAGCCTATGCACAAAGACAATATGATCTTTTTGTCCCCTTTTTGTTTTAAAGCTTGATGAAGAGAGAGAGCGCAAGTTGCTGCAGCTGCGAGGAGGACAGTGATGCACGCGCACAGGAGTTATTGACAGTTCGCGGCACTGTGTACAAAAAATACTCCGCTACACAATTATTTCGTTATTTTCGTTTAAGCTTATTAACGTTAGCGTTACAGAAAGGTCTGATTTACGCACTGTTACAGTCATTGTTTTTTTTGTTTTTTTTTAAACAATGACATTTGAGTTCATGATTTTAATGTTGCTGTTTCTTGTGGCAGACTAAATGAAGAGTAATGTTTCTTGTGACTGAAGAGTAATCCGGCAGAGTTTTATACTGAAACTTTCCGTCTAAAAGTCCTTCCTTGGTCTTATCCATATTTCTTTGCACGTTGAACACACATAGGCCACAACTGGAAATAAAAAAAACTGCAACCGCGTTAATTGCGTTATTTTTTTTTAACGCGTTAAATATTTCAAATTAATCGAATGCGTTAACGCGCTAATTTTGACAGCACTACTTTAAATACATAGAACAATATTTGAGCTGTGGTAACCACAGTATAAGCAGAATAATTGACTCTGGTTATTGAATTATTAGAAAATGCAAAAAAAGAAAAAGTTGTAATTATTCAACTGACTGTCTCAATAATCTTTTACTTATTACATTATAATTATTAAAAAATAATAATCAAAAAAAATATAATAAAAAACTATTTTCCCTGATATTTCAACTTTCAACCAAAATAACAGCTACCACAGTTACTGTTACTGCTAACCCATAATCAATATGGACCTTCATTTAAAGTGAACCAAGCTTTGAATTTTTTTCTTTTTGTGGAGGCTGACACCAAGTTCCCATTTTTTGCAGCAGCAGCAACAGTTGTAGTAACAATAGCAAAGATTGTGGTTACCATGTTTCTATAAGGGTGGGTTCTGTCAGAATAGGAGACAGAATACACCAGTCTGAACCTTAAATCACATACATGTAAAGTACCCTAAATATTTTATTTATTTAACTTTTTGATATTGCAGGAATGTGCTATTTTCAGTCAGCTAAGATTAATTAATGAGCAAAAGAGTCCAACAAAGATAATATTCAGCTGGTCACGTGATGATGGCCAGATGAGGCGACCCGCTCTAGGCTACTGATATGACTTAGTGTACCTTTAAAATATATTTCAATTTTTTTTTATGTCGGAAACCTTTAAATGAGGAAAAATGTACTAATGCAGCTTTAAGACATCCGGCAAATATACAAAATTCTTCCACACGATTACGTGACCTGAATATCATTTTCGATATGAGAGTTTAATGCCGTTTCGCGGCGGGATATTTCTTTGTAAAATTGGGCCGAAAGCACTTCACAGCGCTGTTCATGTCTAAAGCCATTTTCAATTTCTCCTAACGCATCTCAAATCACGGGCACAATGCCTCCAAGCATATAATGCAGTCATATTTAGCACTGTTGCAGTAACAATGCAAAAGTTCACAATATGATCCTTTAAGTGTGTTCATATCAGTTCATATAAAGTCAATGGTGGTCTAATGTCAGAAACAGGATCGTGAGAAAAAGGCCATATCATTTAGACTTCTAGGGAATCATATTTACACAAGCGACTACCAAAAAAAAAAAAAAGCATTTTTCAACCCCAACAGCCCCCCTCGGACCTTTTCTACCAGGACTAAAGCAGTTAACTAAGTTAGTTGACTTGCAAAAGACGTTGGGGACACACACGACACACAGATCCAAAACAACAGACGTCTGGGAAAGACATAGCCTGAAGGAACACTATTCGCATATGATCTGCGAATCAGTTCTGGGGCAGATCCACGTCTGTCCTTTGAAGTGCAATGGATGGGACATCCCTTCCCGAAGTTCTTACCCCAAGATGACTCTCCAGATCAAACCCTAAAGCTCAAACCCCCTGGCTTACTCTTAGATATAATGCATTTGACAAACGGTGCTGGCACTAAGGTTTGTTTAAACAAAAAAAGTGATATTTTGACGTTCCTTACCTTAACAAGTGTCCGCGACTATTTAGCAAACTACCATGCGTTATTTTATTTATTTTAAAATTGCATTTGCAATGGAATAAACCTCCTGCAATGCTCGGATCAACAGTACAGTTTCTCGTCCGTGTCTGTGGAGTCTTTGTTTCGTGGCTACTTTGAATCAACAGCTGGTTTAAAAAAAAACGAAGAAAAAAACCCACTGAAAACACGCGATTCCCTTGCAACCAACAACGGGACAGATAAATGGCTAAATGAGGGCAGGTAGTCCAGCTCGCCGTTCCTCGTCCCGGCCTGTCCTGTCTTGTCCTCTGACCAGATGGTTAATGTGTTTGTATCTGTGGTCGATGGACTGTGAGACGAGTTTGCGATAGCAAGCCTCTCCCTTCCTCCTTCCACAGGAAATAAAGCTAACGTGAACAAACTAATGGATTCTGATTCAATGGATTCATTAAGTGATTTGATTCTTTTGAATCATTTTACAAAACGATTCATTCGGAGACTTTGAACTCAAGCGGCTAGTGTTTTGTATATTATGAACGAGTCATTGAATCAGTACCCGGGCATATTACATTTACATTTATATTTATGTTTACATTTATTCAATAAGCAGACGCTTTTATCCAAAGAGACTTACAACTGAGGAATACAATGAAGGGATTCACCATAAAGAGACAAATAAACACAGGAAGTGCTTGTAATGCAACATTTCAAATATTGTTCAGTACAAGCTAGGGAGGGATTAAGGAAAGAGAAGCAAAGTTGTTTTTGTTTTTTTCCTTTCATTTTTTTTAATAGGCTATTGGGATGCAAGTCAGTTGTTGACGAAAGAGATGAGTTTTCATCTGTCACTAAAAAATTGTCAGGGATTTAGCATTCTTGATGGGAGAGGGAACATCATTCCAGCAGCCGGGGTAAAATGTTCTGGAAAGTGATTTTGTGCCTCTCTGTGATGGTACATGAGGCACCGCTCACTTGTAGATCTCAAGCTTCTGGAGGGGATGTAGATTCGTAAATGGAAATAGGAGGGTGCTCAGTCCTTGGCTGTTCTATATGCAAGCATCAATCTCTTGAACTTGATGTGAGCCACAACCGGAAGCCAGTGCAGGGAGATAAAGATAGGTGTGACACGGGCCCTTTCGGGTTCCTTGAGACCAGTTGTGCTGCTGCATTCTGAATCAGTTGTGACTGAATGTTTGAGAAAAATCGAGTTCAAGTTTTCTGAAGGTTACAAAGCATAATCACAGAGCAGCGTTGCTTCTTTTCCTCCAGATCTTTTCTTAATAATAATTACTATATCAATAATTCACAATATAGCTATTTTTTATTATAAAAAAATATTAGTTTTCATTATAAATAAGAACAGATGAAAAAAAAAGTCAGATCAGCTTGAGAAACGAGCAGAGGAATGGTACTCCTCTCAGAAAACGTACAAATAAAGGTAATTAAACATCTAAAACATCTAAAATGACTGCATCATTACACACCTTGACTATTGTCTAAACAGTGATAAGAACTCATAGTATTGAGGAAATGTCAAGCTTATGGCAGTCAAGATGACTTTCCTAGCCATGAGCAACTAGTCGTATTCTTACTCATGACTATTGCATTGAGCTGAACAATGAGCAAACAGGGTAAAACGCTTAATGCAACAAAGGCCTGATACTCTTAAATAACCCTGACTCTGTGATAAGCAGTAACCGCTGTGGGAAACACCACCTGACTTGCAAGCAAACAGAGCCTGAAGGTGTGAAAATACTTAAAGCATTTCCTGTTCAGAGAAACTTTACATTACTGTTCTTTAATTAATCTCATGTGTGAGATTCAAATATGATTCAAAAATGCTATCTCTCTCTCACACATACTGTAAATATAAACAAAACTGGATTTGTACATAACATCAAACAAATAAGTCTTGTGAAACCTAGAGCTAGCTGACAAGCTTTATCTAATATCAATGCATTGTAGATGATATACCGCCATATTCATTTCTGATTAAACAGGAAAAAATATCAAAAATGTTTGGTTTACAGAAAGTTTTGGGGGAAAATAAAGAAACATTTTCTGGCTTTGGAGAATGTTAGAACGATGTCTGTTTTGGATAATGGAACTATTAACTAACATTATTAGAACGTTCCCAAAACATACAAGAACAGAACATTCACTGTTTGGAGGAAGTTCCCTTAACACTGGCAATATTTTCCCAGAACGTTCCCTTAAGGTGTTTTTTATTCTGATATTATTTACCCTGTTGTACATCAGGAATCATCCAGCAGTCCCGTGGTCCCATATAAACGGAATAGGCTATTTTAAAAGCAGCCTGTTTGGTGGTTACTGGTTTATCTGTGGCAACATCTTTAAGGAAGTGGGACCTTGGCGACATATTCTCAGTGATGAACTAATAATGCAATCACACAGTACAAACTCAGTGGTCTAGAAGCGGTTTGGATGTGAAACCGCACCATGCTCGTTCACATAGGCAACCTTGTTACCACGACGACAGCACAACAAACTTCACAATTTCCGCTCAAAAAAATACATGTTCTGCCTAACTTCCCTATTAGCGAAACAATTCACTTGAAGATTCTGATAAACGGATATGCGGTCATTCCTTAGATTAACTGTACAAAACTTTATATTTGGCTTCACCCGGATGTGGGAAAGCAACGTTCAGCTTCGGGAATGGAGATTACGCGCATGATAGTGCCAGGAGTCGCGAGGACCTTATAGAGCAGCGCCATCTAGTGGCAGAGAAACAGATACTGCACGACCTCGAGGCTGAAGGAGCATGAGAAACAAACAGAAGTCATTCGCCTCAGTGAACCATCAATGATTTTGAAACTGTTCTGTCAATGTCGCTTTATCAAGTCAACACAATAAAATCACACTGGCAATAATTAAAATTATAATATTATAAAGTAAAATATTTATTTGAAGGTAGAATTTAATCTAAAAAAGCTGAAAAAGTTCAACTGTTTTCTGTTCTATTGTTCTAAATGTGGGTTTAGATTATTCTAAGTCGTCCTATCAAACAGCAGCTGGCTTGTAGACCTAATGCATTTTAAAAGTAAATTAAAGACAATTCTTTAGATATTATCGATGAACAATAAGGCTCTTATTGCAGAATGTACCCAATATTAGTTGATAATATGAATTTAAATAAACTGTTTATACACAAACAATACTTTCTCTGTATAAAGATAGTTATTTCAAACAAAATCTTTATAAAAACTTTATTAACTTCGCTCTTTGGAATGTTGTTGTTGTTGAGAAATTCATAAATCCAGTTGGTCAAGATGCCGAGGGACACAAGTCTCATCACAAAACTGTGAGTACAAAACAGCCACCAGACAGATTGGACTTCATAACATCAAGTGAAATTGATTTTTTTTTTTTTTTGTTTAGAGTCTGTGATGAAAAGCCAGTTGAGTCACTTCAGTTCCTCAGAACACAAGAACTATTACAATTAAGAAAAATACCATTTCATTTTAAATAACATTAAAAAAGTGAGCTGTTACACTAACAGTTGGATTTCTCTTACCATTTAAAGTAGTTAACACTTTTATTACAATCTAAATATAATTCTCAGTGCAAAATGACACGTTGGTTCATTTGAAGAGAAAAGTTTCTGGTGTCTCCTTCAAAAAGCTGCTTTCCTGCTGTGTGTGAAATATACCCAGATGCCTTTGTCAGCACTTGTCGTCTTGTCTTTCTTAAGCTGTGCTGACAATGTTTAAGAACATGGATCAGTTTGTGCATTTTACATCCTTCAAACAGAATATTTCATTGGGGAGATGGTCCTACATTAGCGCTCTGAGATGCTTCATTTGCTTTGTCTCCACTTCCATTCCCAGACGTTCCCAGAGTGAGCTTCTCCCCAGCGTCTCCTGATCAGTCTAGAAGACACTATTTTCACAGATGGTCTGCAGACACTGTGATGTCATTCTGAAATATGATGTCACTCGATACCATGGCAACACAAGTTTACAGACATGTCACATGGGCAGCTGAAAGAAGATTTACACACTTGACTCTTGGAACGTCATATGAACTGTTGTTTTACAATATATAGAGTGAGGATGGACCAAATAAAGCAGAAGAATCTTTTTCTAGCTGCTTAACATTGAGAAAGACATCATGCGTATTAGATTTTACATATTTAAACCCTTTGACCTGTATCATGAACCTGAAGTAGGACTGTAATTTTATAGTTTAGCCATCATTATAATAAATATTTGATTGCAGAATGCCAAGCGCATTTTAAAAATAAAATAAAATCTTATATTCATGAGTACTTTTGACTTGTTACCAGCGAAATATCTAAACATCCTTAAAATTATATATTTAATTGAGAAGCAAAATGTATTAAAAAATACTACAATTTAAGAGAGAATATCTTTAAGTACTGAATGAAATATTTTTCCTATAATCCATTAGCAATTCTGTTTTGAATATATATCAGTAAAACTAATTTTATGACATCTTTAAAACAAGAAAAACTATATGACGTTGGGTTTAATATCTTATACAATTTTGCTTGTCAAGTAAACATTTTTAGCAGAGAGCCATGTAAAAAAATCAATAAATCATGAAATTCAGTCATATAATGATTCCCCAACAAAATATTTTCTGACCTGTTGTTTTACAATATAGCATGAAAATTAACAAAATAAAAAGATACCTAATCTAGATGACATGTCTTGTGAATGTTCTGTTGAGATATCTTAGATCTGATTAGATCTGACCTGTATTATCCTGCATCTCAGGAGCATGACTGTGTGTGTAAGGAGGAACCCATGTGCACAAAGGCAACAAAAACATGTTTAAAGGCACCATTGGAATGAAGTGCGAGTTACCAACTGAACAAACACGTCTCCGAGGATAAATGAGCACAATAACACTTGAAACCCAGTTTTGTACAGCTCTGAAAAAGGGGCTTGTAGAAGAAAAATATCCAACTGCGTGAAAGGATACATCATTTTGTCTTGGTCTCATCACCAGCAACAAATGTACAAACAAACAAGTAGACAATCATCGTCTGGCTGTACAGTCTATACACGGTGCCCTCTAGACGCAGGTCCCTCTTCCTTCACGTCCTGAGAATAACGCTCAGTCTCGACCTTGAGAAACGTCACAACGTTCTAAAAACGTTCCTCCAGCAAACGTTTCCTGGGTTTATCCAGCATTCCTCATGCTTCCGAGTAAGATTTCTGTGCACTGAGTTTTTCTTTCTTTAGTTTGACTCCGTCCACCAGCTCAAAGTTGTAGTTCTCCAGAGCAGAGAGGTTCCTGTTTGTACTGTGAGCGCACGCGCAGTAAAACAGCACCCCGCACACGGCACCCAGCAGGACTCCCACGGCGCTCATCACGATGATGGTGATCAGGATGGGGTCTAAACTCTTCAGCATGGAGCCGCGTCCTAAACTCCACAAGGTGTTGTGAGCCCCCTCACAGCTCACTATTGAGAGTCAAGAGACAGAAACGGAAAATACCGATTAAGGAAATATATATTTTTTTGTTGTATAGAGTAGTGCAATAAATAATTAAATTTGATCTCATTATATAAAACTTTCCCAATAAAAATGTGGGTCTTACCGATCTCATAAACTTTATCTTCATCACCTTCTGTATTATCTGGGTCTGAAACATAAACACAATCAAACAAGGAGATATATATATCATATATCAGATATATCATAAATCATAAAATATCATCTTCCACAGGAGAAAGAAATACACAGAGGTTTGGTTCAGCTTTTGTTTTTGGATAGACTATCTCTTTAAGATCACTGAGTAGTGGGTGGTCACTGTTGTGCTTGATTATTATTATTATCATTCAGTTATTAATATAAGGGATGCGGGTATTTGAGGATGTGCAAAATACCCTAAAGGCATATTAATGAAGGTTACGGACTGGTGAGAAAATCTGCCAATAAAAGTACTAAAATAGAAAAGAGGAGGAGCCTAAAGGGGGTGTGGCTAAACATACCCTTGCACTCTTCAGGATCCACTTCATCCAGGATCTTTATATCATCCAGTGAGATGTAACCAGATCCTGTATGATTCACTTGAGCCTCGATGATCACCTACCATGCACACACAGAAAAAGAGTTCGTATCACGTTGTAAACGGGAAGGTTCTGTCCATAAAGTGGGCAACAGTACCTGATAAGGAGTTTTGGCACTGGGAATCAGAACTCTTCCTTCCCTCCATCTGCTCTTCACCTGGCCGTTCACAGAGCGGATCAGAACCTCACTGTCCTCTCTCTCCTCCTCCTCCACCTCTATCTTTTGCTTGATGTTCAGAGTCCCTGTGTGTTTCTCAGTGAAATGGTACCAGAAAGACATGCACAGGTTTGAATCCGGGGCCGTGACCGGCAAACTGGTCAGTCTCGCCACCCTTCCTTGTCTCGCCGGTTCTTCATCCGTCTCCGTTTCAGTTTCCCTCTCCATCTCTATCTGTGTGTTTGTGTTAGAAGCCGCGTAAATGAAGTTGTGGGGCATCCCTGAAACAGAAGAGAGGAACCATCAGGTTGTGAATGCATAAATGCATCTGTTTGACTTCCTCTTCCTGCAATCATTTTATAGCAATCATCTTTAACCTCAAATTAGTTCTGATGTTTTAAAAGTGCATTTAGGAATTTATTAATCTATATTTCATTTTAGTGTGATGGACAAGCCAATTATACGTACCTGTGTGGTCCAGATAAGGCAGTTTGTGATCATTGTATTTGGTGTTGTTATTTATATGCCATTCGGCTCCTTCACCTCCATCTTGGCTCCATCCACAGTAGGAGGGGTTATCAGCCAAGCCAAAGTCACAGGCAAACCAGATATATGCTAAACAGGAACACAAACAACTAATATTCAACCCCACTGAAGATGCTTAAGTTAGCTACAGTTAATGCAGTATGGTACTGAACTCCCTCTGTGCTTCTTGGACTGCCGGTAGCTTATTAGTCAAAGCTTTTGGCAGGTGTTCAAAAGATTGTAGGTTTAGATCCCTAAGGGGAGTGAAGTGCATTGAGCAAGCCTGTATCTGCAAATAGTTACTGCAGCGAAATCTGCTAAATCACCAAAAACCAGTAGCCAACTGCACAGCACTGCATCTAGATATCACATTCTCCAGTAAATCATGATCTAGGTAGTTTTTAGGAAATGTGAACTTTTTACATCCGTTTCTGTGGTGTTATAAACGGCTAAGCATCCTTAAAACAAGACACATTTAACAGAGAAGTAAAATTCAGAGATTTCAGAAAATATATCTTGAACTGAGAATTTAAATAAATATTTTTCTCTTGAATTTCTCTTATTGGCAATTTATTTATTTTACTAAGTATAAATCTGTATAACAAAATCTATTGTTATAAGTTTATGCTTAAAAAAAAAAAAAGAAACCAAGTAAACTTTGTGATCTTATAGAGAAAGGCAGCTTTTAGAAACCATGATCCTTTCACAACTGACATTTTTCTGTGGTGTTGGTGTTTTAAGTTTTTTTTTTTGTGGGAATTTTCTTTTTAGGCATGCATTTATGCTGTTTTGCGAGTTACAAAGTGTCCTTAGTCATCCTGAAGGTGACAGTCAGAAGTAACAGCCTATGTGCAGTGTTTGAATCTTTGAGTAAGGCTTTTATAAAGTTCAACAGCAGGAGATTTTATCATGCAATTATGCAGCATAACACTTGGTGGCAGTGGTTGCAAATTGTTATTGCCACTAATTGTCTATTATGTGTGTATGTAGCTTCTCACCAGGTACCAGGCCTGCTTCCAATTCCTGAATCGGCTCTGCAACTGCAGTTTCTATGGAAATCAAAATGCAGAATGTTCTATTAAAGCTAAAGAGTTAGTGAAATACAGACTAGTTGAATTCCATTCAATTAGGTGGACAATTTTTATGAGATTTTTTATGTGCATATAAATATGAAATAATCCAAACAATAATTAGTGAATGAGGCTTCATTGTCTTCATTCTACAATGTGTTTGAAATGATAAACATGTATTTGTGTTTTTGTGTAAACTGATAGGTCACAGTCTATCTCTTTGTTTGTGTGTAACCTACGGGTCGTAGAATGTTGCTGTTTTGCTAAGCGTATACATAACCTTCTGGGTCGTAGTTAGTCTGTATTTCGCCATCTGGGTGTTTGTATTTGTAACCTTTTGGGTCATAGTCTGTCTCTGTGTGGATGTATGTGAGGTTTTGCTTTCCTTGTGGGGACTTAAATGTCCCGCAGAGATAGTAAAACCTGAAATTACCAACGTTATTGGGACCTCCCAACAGGCACTATTATGTAAACATCATAATAAAGAGAGTAATGTCTTAATGAAAATCAAAAAATACAATAAGGTTTCTCTAAGGAGCTGAGATAGTGTTATGGTTTAGCCAACATAATTAGCCCATAGATGTTGTGTGTGTGTGTGTTTGTGTTTGTGTGTGTGTGTGTGTGTGTGTGTATGTATCTAACCTGTTGTGTCATAGTCTGGCATTGCTTCACTATGGCAGTTGCCATCATCATCACAACTCTCTACTGTCATTGGAAAAAAGGTGGTTGTTGGTGTACTGCCTGGAGCGCTAGTGACACTAGCTACTGTAGTTTCCATAGAGGTGGTGAGGGGAACAGGCGTTGTGGGCTCTGAAAAGAGAAGGTTTAGACAATTATTTAAGGCAAAGGAAGCTTTCACAAATTATACACCATTTAAATATGTTAAAACCATTTAAACATGTCATGTTAATTTGGAGTAGATAGCCTGAGGATGAGATTCCTCTGATCTCTGTGATTGGTTGGTTTGGTTTTTACTCACCTTGCAGGTCACATCCTAAAACCTCCAGCCTTAACCCCATCCCCTCAGGAGTGCTACGCTCAGGGTAGATACGCAGGAAACGCATCAGCACTGGATCAAAGGTGCATACTTCTGGTGTGTCATGATTCTGATTACCCAGAAACACCTGAATGTGTGAAAAAATAACATTTTGTGTCTGTCTGCTTAAACAAATGAAACAAATTGCATTTCATACACATCAAGAATAATAAATATGAAGATAACTATGATGATAACTATAATGTTTACTATTATTAGTGTCCACACAAATAGACGATAATGTTAAATATGCAATGCAGGCATGTTCTCCCGCTGCTTTAAAAGCTAGAGGTGGATTCTGACCGGCTCTCAATATTTTCATTCTTCATAAGCTGGAAAAATCTGCTGAAAGTGATTCCAGTGATATGATTTTTCTGTGTCATTATGTTACAGCTGTCTGGATTTCCCTATTCTTGTACATTATTGTTATGGTTTTCATTATAGTTATCATCGTTGGTGTGAACAACCCTCACCTATAACAATAATTATAAACATTTCACCATTTTACTAATCATTCCAATTCTACAAGAACAGTGACGTCCAGATCACAGCAATAAGGTTAATGACAGAAAAACAACATCGTTGTTTTAACAACATAAATGCAGTGAGTGGTTGTAATAAACAGAATGTTATTGTTCATTGGTGTGGGAGTTAATATAATTACAGTTATCATTCTCTGGCATTTACACATGCAATACCTTCACTTTGTTGCTGTTCTTCTCTAGTATGTGGCTCCAGTCCGTTCCATTCGTGCTGTATGTAACTCTGAAGCGTTTGATGAAAATATTCACATCTCTGTATTTCCCTCCCTGCAGGATGAGACCCGTTACCATCCGCCGGGACCCCAGATCCAGCTCCAGTGACTGGTTCTTCCCCAGATTCTGCGGGTGAGCAACCACCCAGCCCGTTCGGCCGGTTAGGAGCCGGGCCTGTTCTGGGAGCCAGCCCCTCTCTGCCGATGGCCACACTGTGATCTGAGAGTCCGAAATCTGACCCGAAATCATCCCTAGCATACTGGAGCATGCAGCGTCTGAGAGAAGAAGAGAGCATATGAGCATATGAGCTATTTTAATGAAAGGAGCACCAATATTCTGAGCCACAGGAAATAGACATACAGGCTACTTCTACCTGTTAGAAATGGTTAGAATTTATTAAAACACACACACACACACATGCAGATGGGACCTCTTGATGTCAGTATTAGGTGTCAGTGAATAGAGAGGGGAGTCTTTCTCTAATGATCTCACACAGAGTGAGCGAATCTGGGAAATTGAAAGTGACTATACGTCCTGCTGGGATTTCATAGTGACTTCATTGGCTGAATCTCACCACAGAAACCCTCTGCTGTAAGTGTGTGTGTGTGATGAGATACCTGATATTTTACATCCGTACACCTCGAAACGCATGCAGATGCCCTGTTCCCAGCTCTGAGGTCGTATCCGTAGATAACGGGTGAGGGTGGGTTTGGGCAGCCTGGCACGGACCTCATCTGTGGGATTTTGATTTCCATGAAACACCTGAGAAAAAGAGAGATGACACATGTAACACTTTTCCCTCTCCTTTTCCTTTCCAGTGTTCAACTTAATTTTTTTCGGCATGACTGTTTTTCACACAGTTGCCAAACCAGCTACATAAATAACAAAACAAAGACAGAAAAATGTAAGAAATAGTACTAGTAGTGATAATAATAAATATAAAATAATATAAAAAATAAATAAATAACAAATAGCCTATATAAAAATTTTATCAAAAACAAAGCAAAATAAAAAAGAATAAGAAGTATCCTATGTTCACGAAAGCTGTATTAATTTAAATTTTAATATATCGTAATTTATTTGTGTGATGCAAAGCTACATGTTTAACAGCATCACACGATCCTTCCGAAATCATTCTAATATGCTGATTTGACGTTCAAGAAATGTATTCCTTTTATTATTGATGTTGAACTCAGTTGTACCGTGTAATATTTTTGTGAAAACTACATTTATATATTAATTCAGATTTATTTGAAATAAAATCTTGTTATATTATAATGTCTATACTTCAGTTTTAATAAATTTAATGCATTCTTGCTGAATTAAAAGTATTAAAAGACTGACACCAAAATGTTTTACATAAGAGTATATAAAATAATTTAAAAAATCGTATAAAAATCAAAGACATTAAAAATACATGATATTAATATTACAATAATGATAAAAATGTAAATACTCGCCATCTGTTTTGTTTTGTCTTTCAGGGTAATCCAGTCCTCTCCGTTTGAGCTCACACTGATCTTGTATGTTCTTACGTAGTAAGCTTTTTTTGTTTCCTTTGAAATGGCACCTTGTGTTCCTATGGCCGTCACATACCGCAAGAAACCCAAGTCCACCTGTGAGAGACAGACAAAGACTGTTAAAAAAGGGCTGTTAATCTCTGGTGAGTGTTTTTGTGCGGACTCTTCACTTCGTGTGTTGGGGCATTTGTCATGTAACTGCTAGTTAATCACACTGCACTGATTCACAGTTAGTATGATCTATGATGTGTTCACTGCATAGCAGAAGGGCACTGCAGTGTCTGGACAGGAGGGGATGAAAGCTTAACATCATTTACCACAGTAAAACATGTTCCTGGATCAACATCCTTGTTCCTCATGGAACAACATTCCTAAAATCCCAACCGAGCAGCATTTTAGGTTTAAGACTCGGACTCTCTCTGCTTTTGGAGGGTATGTTAAGGGTTAAAGCTATGGCAGAGTCATAATTTTGATCCAGGAACATGTGCTACTTGGAATAATCATGTTGAGTCATATTGCACAAATACACACACTAAGCAAAACACTGCACAATCTATGTGAATATGGTTTAATTAGAGCAAATAAATTGCTGGAAGAAAAATACGAACCAGTAATAAAAAATGAGCTTCCCATTGTAAAACTATGACTTCAGCTTCACACCTTGAACAAATTAACACAATTATCAAACGTATACAATTTGACTAGACTTGGCAGCCACTTCAAAATATTAACCACTTCATTGCTTAATTTCTTTTTATTTGATTTCAAAAAGTTTAGGTCAGTATTTCTAATCTCATTCCAAGTGCATGAAATGTAACCTTCTGCCTTCATGTCTATACTGACAATCAATTTCCTCTGTCGTAATCTGAATAACTTGCAACAATAACTGGCCAATGAAGCTATACACACACTTAAAATATTCAAAGCATCATCTATCATGGTCTTATATTGTGTTTCAACTTCCGAGAATCTTAATTTCCTTCCCTCCTCAAGTATTACATGAAGTCTGTTCTAAGGGTCTAGAGACCTCCAATAACTTTATAGTAACAATGACCACCTCAAACTAAAACATGGTCAAAGATCCATGTCACAATGACAAATTATATTGTCATGGAGCAATTCCTGCATTAAATCTAGCATGTCCGTTATTGCCTGTATCTCGAGTGTGTGTGCGTGGCTCTCGAGATAAAATAAACTCAATTGACGCAACAGAAGTGTGCATAAATAGCCTATTGAGAGAGAGCGTTTGGCTCAATGCAAGCATTCCTGGCACAAAAGTTCACATCTCTCTCCCACTGGTTTCCACCCAAGTCTCAGTGAGCAGATGTACCAAAACCACACTGTTCCCATTCCCTTTCTCTCTGAACAGGAAGGTATTATGAGGCTAATTGCTTTTCAATATTGTGTCGTTTCAGAAGCGACTGAGCTGCCAACTTGAGTCAGCCACAGCTAACAAGATCAACAAGTGTTAAAAATGAAGGAACAATGGCAGGACAGAAGAAGAGCCCCTCAAATGCCAGGATCTAAAGACAAACATGGACACTTCTTGTAGAAAACAGGATATTGGTGGGTGTGTGAGAGAAAGAGAAATAGCGAACTCAAGCAAGAAAGGGAAGAGGCATAAGGAAAGATGAAGACGGTACTTTACTGACCCTCATGCCGCTTTGCTTTCTTGGGATAGTCTCCAGACTGAGGCCAAAAGACAAGACATGGTGTGATTCAAAAGTGCCCCGGGATATGGATCACTTGACTTGTTCAAAGGCAGGAATATGAAGAATTTAGACCGGGAATTTAGACCGATGGTTTGAGAGAGGAAAGAAGGAGGCCATCTAATCGGAAATGGAGCAGGCATCTGAAAAAGCTTTGACATTGCTTTCCAGACAGTTTTCCTGAGTTTACACATTCGTTCTGCTTCTCACCAAAGGGGGAATAACCCCAACACTAATTCACCATTCTTATAAGACCTGGCTGAGTGGTTAGGTTAAAAGTACAGTTTACCCAAACATTCATATTCTGCCATTTCATTCATTCAAAACATTTCAGTTAAGTGCCAATGTCTAGGTTTCCTTTCCTTACAATGAAAGTGTGCTATAAGGTACTAAAATGTATTATAAATGTAGTTTATATTCATTATATGTGCTACTACCAGTATGAGTATATTCATCTCACTCCTGCTACTGAAAAGAAATCTGTGCTAGAACCTCATGATCTGTTTTGAAGGAATCTCTCTGTCCGTGTCAGAATGAAATGTGTTGTCCAGATGTGTGTCTGGATCGTCAGAAACTGTCTACAGTCGCTGCTCTTTCAGAGAGGAAACCCTTCCTGCATGTACTGCTGTGAAAATGACAACATGCCAGTCACATTCTTTGTAGAAACAAAGAGCCAGGAAAAACCCTTTCCTTCTGTGTGTGTATGAGTGTGTCTGACTAAAGTGGTTTTGCAGATTTTACATTCATCCCATAAATGTCTAAAAATGTGACATCAAATCATAGCAAGATATGTGATATTAAATCATACTTTTATTATTTTATAAATAGAATTGAAAACATTTTTTATTATTTATACCTGGTCAGTAAGAATTAGTTTAGAAAGAAATTACCCCTAAAACTTTTTATTCAGGAAGGACACATTCAATGGATCATAAGTTACAATAAAGATCTTCCTATTTGAAATAAACGCTATTCTTTTAAACATTCAGCAAATAACAATTTTCTTTTTTTACATTTTTATCACGGTTTCTATAAAAATAGTGTTTTCAACATTGATGATAAATAAAAAAAATGTTTCTTGAGCAGCGAATCTTCATATCAGAATGATTTCTGAAGCAACATGTGCTGAAAATGCAGCTTTGCCATCACAAGAATAAATTACATCTTGAAAATGTTAAAATAAAAAAAAGTCATTTTAAATTGTAATAAAATTTGTTAAAAAAAATTATACCAATGTCACACTGAAGTGAAGTGACATACAGCCAAGTATGGTGACCCATACTCAGAATTTGTGCTCTGCATTTATCCCATCCAAAGTGCACACACACAGCAGTGAACTCACACACACACCGTGAACACACACCCGGGACAGTGGGCAGCCATTTATGCTGCGGCGCCTGGGGAGCAGTTGGGGGTCCGGTGCCTTGTTCAAGAGCACTTCAGTTGTGGTATTGCCGGCCCATACTCAAACCCACAAGCTTAAGTTTAGGAGTCAAACTCTCAAACCATTAGGCCATGACTTCCCCATTATCCAATTTGCACATGTAGTGGACATGGAAGTTTGAGTCTGACCTGTGATGTTCTATCCCATCTCTCCGTCTCTCTTTTATAATTCCATGACACAACTGTGTACTGTCCATTGCAAAGTCCAAAATAAATAACAGGGGCATACTATCATTTTCAGGTTATAATGACTTTACAAGTGTAAAGGTCATGTCTTTTCTGGTAAGTTGTTCCTTATTAAATTAGAGAATGACTGTGTGTTTGTACCTGTATCCACTCCCGAGCAGAATCCTCTGACGGCGTCCAACCGTTTTCAGGGAAATTGAGTCTGGAGCGCAGTGGAGACCAGCTGGGATTATACTGTGACGATGCAGATATCCTGTCTTCTGTGATCTCACCACTTTCCATCCCTAATGGAGACATACACTCACCTACACACACACACACACACACACAGAAATAAACTGTTATGTCATGTTTTTTGAAGTAATATCTGTCAGACCCATAAATCATGCTTTGGTGAATCTGATACTGTCAGAAGGTTTAGGTTTGGTAAATATAATTTCTTAGTGTCTGTCTAAGTGCGTTTGATTGTGTATGTGTGAGAAAGAAATAGAGTCAGATCTGCTCTCTTCTCACCACAGGACGTTAATATAAGTCTTTCATGTTTGGCCACAGATGTAGTGACCCATGTGACCCTTCTGCCCTGTGTGGCAGGGCGATGAAGATGAATTATAAACAGACAGCCTCACTGCACTTTATTACACTGAACTGAAAGCACACACATACACAGTTTTGTGAAGTGAATCTGAGCCGGGATCATGGGTGTTACTTCGGTGCCTTCAAGCACATTATTGCTAACAGTCTTAGTTAGTGTATGATTCTCTGAAAATTTGACATATGGGTTTAATAAAAGCCCCAGATTGGGTGAGCTGAGAGTGCTGAAATATCAACAGCATTATTTTCATTCTCACCTTCACATATATAATGGTCATAAAATTTGAAAAAACTTCTCACTTGATTTTTTTAAATGAATGTTACATAATTCTATCCTGCCATGAAAAATGTAAATTATTATTATTTTAAATAAAAAAAGAGTTTTACACAACATGGCAACGTGATAAACATCACTGAACTGTGATTTAAACTTCTGGCTCCATTTCTCGCAGAGCTAAAGACGATTTTCCTTTTAACTGAGATCTTGCACTCCCAAACCTGGAGGACGATCAAGTGCTTGAGCTTAAAGATGAAGATAAATCTGGTCTATGTTTCCCAAAAGCATTGTAAGTGTAAACAGGAACCATTGCCACCACTTTTCTCTGTAATCAATTTAGGCTCATGATGCTTTTGGGAAACGCAGCCCTGGGAATTATATCCATCAACTGAGTGTAGAAAACCTTTTCTTATTGACTAAAGAAAAAAAAAAAAAACGAAAGAATGACAAAATATGATTTCTTTATCAAATCAATGGATAAGAAAATGTGATGCAGAATATGTGTAAAAACAACTGAAAACTAATATTTAATTCTTCAAATAACATAAGCAACCTAAATGAATTTTAGATAGTAAACATTAATGAACAACCCTGCACAGATTACAAAAAAAAAAAAAACAGCATTAAGGGACCAGTGGACGGAGTTTATTTTTACAGAGCATCAACGGAGTTGTGCAAGTGTTTTTGTTTGTTCCCTGCATTTCGAAGATGCTTGTTTTACAAACAAGGCCCAGTTTGACAACGGATTTGCGTATTGTTTATTTCTTAAGGATAATGCAGTCCCAACGAAAAAGGGTCACGATCGTGTGTTGGAACCGCAGGCGGTGAGTAAAAACTGCTATAAATATCTCTGTGTTGTTAACTTAGCTATCGGCGCGTAAGCACATCAAGTAAACAACATGCGATGTTGTCATCAAACTGCACTTCCCACATGTACAGCTTAAAAAAAAAAAATAAAAAAAAAAAGACGACAAAAAGTGGAACTTAGTCATTTTCCAAAACCGCTAAGCAAATATATACAGTTTCAGTACATACCACATAGAGATGTCCTGCTGTAGTCATTGCTGATGCTGCTCTTGTTAAATTTCAGCCTCTGGATCTGATTCTGGATCATAAATAAACGGCTGAATCTGACTGTTAGCCATGGTTTGTTTTGGATGATGGTTTTTTCCTCATGGTAATGTCACTCAAACGCTCTCAACGCAAAAGCTTACTCGCGCTCGTGATTCTTTAGCTCCGCCCACACGTCACACCTCCAGCCACTCGTGTTTTTCCGGGAAAAAACGGTACAGCCTATCTTTCTCTTATAAATATGATAAAACTAAAGACTTTTTGGAGTTATGAAGGTTGCAGTACTACTCTATAGGTACTCAAGATTAACAGGATGTTGAGTGAAAACGAGCATTTCACCC
Organism: Carassius gibelio; assembly: GCF_023724105.1. Taxonomy (NCBI): domain Eukaryota; kingdom Metazoa; phylum Chordata; class Actinopteri; order Cypriniformes; family Cyprinidae; genus Carassius; species Carassius gibelio. Next base: position 25,375,450 of record NC_068372.1, on the reverse strand, counting down.
CCCCTTTAAAGTTGTTTAGGCTTTTGCTTTTCACACAATCCAATATGAATTAGACCGTCTTACTAAAGACAACCATGAGCTTATTTTATGAAACAGGCTTTTCCTATACTTAGATGCAGTCACAGAACTCAAAGCTCTTATCATGGTCTAAAAAGACTATTTAATGAAACTAAGCTGCAAAAACATCTCCTTCACTATTGTGATGTCACAGTCACCAAGACATTAACATTTGCATTTAAATATCAACTGTTCAGTACTGGACCCAGCAGCAAATTCACAATGCATATGCTTTGTTATTGTACTAGTAAATAAGTCATAACAGAGGTCACTTATACAGACAAGCCTTAAAAAAATATGACTTGACAAACATAATGAATTGACAAGTTATAAAGCCTCACACAAACCTTGGTGTGTCTGAGATGAGTCTGAACTGGTGCGGATGCTGTAATTGGCTGAAAAGCCTTCTTTGGTGATGGCGTTGTCTGTGTGGATGCTGAGAGAGAGAATACCGGTGTACGAGATCACACGACCTGGCTGTCTGGAACCACAGTATCGACCGATATGAGGACCCACTGAGAGAGAGAGAAATGAGATTTGAGCAACTTAGTTCACAGTGCAATCAAAAACTCAATATTTCATCATGCAGAGCAATCCTAATAATTATAAGAGTCATACTGTTTTAGGGTTGTGTATGTGTGTCTTGGGCTGTTCTGTTCTTTAAAAAAAAAAGCCTTTCCTCCAGATCTAAGACTTTTCAAACTTCCTGCTTCTCTCAGCATGAAGTCTGAAAGTCAGCACTGTTTTTATCCTTAAGTTCCTCTATTTTGTTTCGTCTCTACCTGTAGGATATCCGTCCCATATCTCCAGATAGTCAAATCTGCAGACAGCCCCCACAGGTGCGGTTGTGTCCGGTTCCATATCAAAGCTCTGGAAGTCCAAAACGATCTCTGCCATCTTGGGTGCAAAGATGATGAAGGTGCACTCCAGGTTGTTTGGATACTTATCAGGGAAACCAGGGGTTTGAATCACTCCGTGTGGTTCTGTGAAGTTTCTGGAACATTCAGTGCCTGCACAGAATGCAAAAGAACGAGTTGCATTAAAGCATGTTTTTAAAGCATCTCTGAACAGTATATATCAAAGAATTACAAAGTAACATGCACGCTCGAAAAGTATTTTCAGAGAATGAAAAGAGATTAAAACATTAAAAGATAATTAATATCTTGATTAAAAGATATTCATTTTGTTAGTGTTTGTGCATGAGCAATATAAGATCTTTGACTGTGTCTGTGTGTTTTTTGGTACCTGTGCGATGTATTTCATAGCGGATGCTGAATCCTGCTCCACTGCTTTCATAGTCGGTGGTGAATTTGATGAGTAAAGAGTTTCCACTAGAGATAATCGGAGATGGAGCGATTTTGCCGCAGAACCTCCCAAGAGAGAAAGCGTTCTCATCCACACCATCAAACACCTGTACAAAATCATACCTACACACACACACACACACACACACACACACACATCATTGAAATAATTGTGTTTATGTGTATTGCAATACATTTACCAGTGAGTTATTGTAAAAAGTGTTGTTTACAGTTCAGTTATGGATAATAAAAATATAATATAATATAATATAATATAATATAATATAATATAATATAATATAATATAATATAATATAATTCGAAAATTATTTGTTACAGTGTTTAATGCATTCATAATGCCTTTATAATAAACCTTATAATCAGTTGTATGTTCTAATCAGTAAATGTAATCCACTGTTTTAATGTGCATAAATCTAAATATACATTATAATACACTATTCTATCTATGTTAATGTATTTGAAGACTATAATGTAATAATTGTTATTTTTATATAATTTATTTTATAATCCTGATGTTCTTAATGGCACCATGAATACATATTATAATAATGCATTATGAATACCTTTGAAATGCTTTTAAAATGCATTAAATTGACATGTTTCATAGAAAGCACAACTGGAATCTCTGGAACCTCCTCCCCCTGGTTTCGTCCTAGAGGAACTTTTGCGTGACTCATTTAGATTTATTTTGATGACTCCTACAGCATCAGCTCCAACAAAACCCCCCGAAACACGAGGCATTTCTGGCTGACCTGACACGGGTTTTACACACAGAAGCCCCTCTGAGTACAATCGTGCTCTCTTGCTCTCCTGTAACCCAAGACACTGACGGTCACTGTGACCTCTGACCTCTCACCATGACGCGACCCTCTGTGGGAGCCGAAGCGTGCTTCCTGCCATCGCTTCCAACCTGGACTCGACTTAAACTGATGATCTGGGTAATTTAATGAATCATAAACTATATAACAGGAAACCTGGCAGAAAAATATGTCCCAGCTTGTTAAATACATTTATATTCTTCTAATCTTAAAGGGATAATTCACTCAACAATTAAATCTTGTCATCTTTTACTCACCCTCAATCTGTTCCAAATCTGTGTAGGTTTCTTTCATTGTTTTCTTTCATTTATTTTATTGGTGAGCACATAAAATATATATTTTGACGAATTTTGTTAACCAATCAGTTGCTGGAAGCCACTGACTTCCATAGTGTTTTTAAATCGATGGCTACCGTCAGCTGTTTGGTTACCAAAATTCTATATTTAAAATTAGAAATTTTAATTTAATTTAATTTTTGGGAGTTAAAACAAAGGGGTGATTAAGTTTATGCATGTTTCTAATGAACTGAATGAGAGTTCTGTGCTGCAGTGTGTTTTATCTGCAGTGATTACAACACACTCTTTCAACAGAGACAGAAACTCAGAAACACAATGTCTGTGATTTTGGATTGAAAAATATACTGCTATTGAGCAAGACACACAGGAGGATGTGAAAGCTGCTGATATAGTGACTTATTGAGAGTAAAATAAGCCAACAATGAAACTGTCATGGGTTCTGTTCTGGAGGTTTGCAGCTGATTCAGTCCCTACAGAGATGAGAATGTATCAAAGAGAAAGGAAAATGATAAAGTGTGAGTGTCTGATTATGTTTTACAATAAATCCCTGAAAGATAGAGGCAGAAAATAATAAGAAATAAATCATAGCTCATAACAATAGTTCATAACACTAAACTATTAAAATCATGACAATAGAATGGTGACTGCTGCTTGTGTGTTGTGGCTGATAAATTGGTGGTTTCTGCGGTTGCTAGAATATTCTGAGTGTTTTTTGTTGCAGTTGAACAGTGTTCTGTGTGGTTTTAGCTCATTGCTAAAATTTTTGGTGTTCTGAGTGTTTTTAACACATTGCCATGTGGTAGCTGGAGTGTTTTTAACATGCATTAACTAGGATGGCATCGTTCACATCCATTAATCAGTGCAAAGTAAGGAAACAATTTAATACTTAAGAGTTAGTAGTTTGTTAATATATCTAACACTATGTATAAATAATAGTAATAGTGATGCTTGCCTTAGCAATAATAATGTGTGTGTGTGTGTGTGTGTGTAAGAGAGAGTGTTCTGGAGGGCTGTTAAGAAGGCGCAGAGAGAGGAACAGAGTGTCATTAATGATTAATATGCAGAGAATTATTAAAGCATTCCCACACAACAAAGCCACTGATGATGAACATTATTTCTACTCTGTAAGTGTGTGTGTAGAGGGACTGAGAGGAATCAATCCTCATGAATCCTGCAGCAAACTACTTGTGTTTTCTCTCCTGGAACACACATCACAAAACTGAAATGGAAAACTGCATTTCTGTCTCTACATGATATATGAAGGTTAGAGATTATGTGTGTGTATGTGTGTGTGTGTGTGTGTGTTGTGGCACAGGAACACATGTGACTGATTTCACACTAATTACATTACTGACTAGGGCCAGAGGCATTTGCTGGACCGACAGCTCAGACAAGACAAAAAATGTATTAGAAACACACACACTGACCTACGACTACCTACTACTACTACTACAGTAAACAAACCAGGCAGGCTGAGCTAAATAAAGGCTTACATTAGAAAGAAAAAGTATAACAGCAACACACCCCTGAACTCAATACTAAAATATCTGATCTCTTTGCATGTCTATTGTGTCTTTTTTGATTAACAAGATACTATATTGTTCAGCTTTTGTGTCCAGAGAGAAACTATGAAGCTTTTTCAACGAGAACTTTGAATGCAATATTCTGTAGTTTAATGCTGCATTCATGCCATGTTGGAATTACCATAATTACGAGATGACAATTTGGAGATTCTACTTGGAGCTGTTCACATCCTCAGACACATACTCATAATTTGTTTCCATGGCAACATTCATAACGCCAACATTGATCCATGTGCAGCTTTGTTGTTGATGACAGCAAAATAATTAAGCACTACTTTTATTCACCATTATAAGAATAAAGAAAGCGTACCAGGTAACACTGGCTATAATAAAATGGTATATCAAATATGAATATGTAGTGTTATCTAACTACATTTACAACTACATGCTAGCATTTTTGTCATCATGTCTTAATTACAACTTGTAATTAAAAGTTCAATGAAGACGTGAAAGGTTTTCATTACACAGAAACTCACGCAGCATCTGAAAGCTGTAAGCAGCTCTGCTCTGTTATATAATATGTTGAAATAAAAGGCTGTTAGATTGTCTGATATGTTTGTTCTCTGCAGTGCAGCGCAGGAAGGAACGAATACAGTGTTTGTGGTGGTCTCCTGGGCTTTTCCGCAGGGTTCGTTCAATAATGTTTCTCTATAAACTCTGCAAGTTTTGCCACGGCTTAAAAACTGATGTCCAGTCCAAGAACAATACAGCAGCATCTGGTCCATGTTAAAGTGAAGTTCTGATTCACCTTCCTGTTCTGCGATGCACATTCATGGGTGTCTGTCCAAAACACACCAAACATTCCACAGTATTTCAAACAGTCACACACTTCTGTTGGCATCTGGCATTCAGCATTTTGAGACGGAACGTTTAAGCCCAGTGAATGAATGGATGGGAAAGGACTGGAACTCCTTGGAATACTGGGAGAAAATAAATGAATACCATTGCTGCCTCTGAGTTACTGTTTCACACCCAGTTCAGGGTGAGAATGGATGTTTTGAACAGTCTTGACTAATTATCCATCAGTATATCCGTCCAAATTGCAGTCAGAGATGAGTGTCTGTCTCTATGGCAGTTTTTGTATTTAAGCTTTTCAAAGACCTCTGTTACAAGCTTGATAAACATCTGCAGCTGGAATCCTCATTTAAATCCAAAGCAAACACATCGAATGTGATTGAAAATGTGGTTTATTTCTGACGTGTTTCACAATTAGTCGTTTAAACCCGACACCAAACTCAATGAACTTCAGAGTTTATGTTACGATTGATTCGACAGACGATTCAGAATGTCTCTTCACTACAGACTTCTTAGGTTCTTGTTTTTTAGTTTTGATTTCTGTAGGGTTTTTTTTTGGGGGGGGGGGGTCTTTTCTTAAATAAGAAATGACTGTTTATATATTATTTACCATATACTGTATACTTAATGTTAATTGTGATCTCATTACATATTTAGATTTGCAGTAAGCTTCCAATAAGCATCTTTGAAATACAACATGGTTATTTTTAATTTATAAAAAATGTAAATTCAATGCAATTTAAATTAAAATTAAAATTGTTTAAAAAATGTCTAAAGGAGATTTTATTTACTCACCCTCATGTTGTTCCAAACCTGGCTGTGTGACTTTCTTGTGCGCAACACAAACGAAGATATTTTGAAAAATGTCTCAATATTTTTTTGTCAAAACAATGAAATTCAGTGGTCCAAAGATGTTTTAGATGCCAGTGACTGTAATTGTGTAAACAAAAAAGTTAAAACATTCCTCAAAATATATTCTTTCCACAAAAGTTTGAAATGACATGAGGGCAAATTGTCATGTTTGAGTAACCTCTTTAAACTCTTGCAGCCTGATCAAAGAAGTAAAGAAGGCAGAAATACATTCTGGTTCATTTGTCACACTGTATACAGAATTTTTTTTTTTGAGTGGATATAAAAGAAGTTGAGTGCATTGCACTGTAGGATACAGTATTTACACCATTGTGCTCTGAATGTATTGTACAGTTCAGAAAAATATATGTACAGTAGTTCAGTCTGATACAGTGACTAGTCACACAGAAATATCCATACAGTTTGCATATATGTATAGTCTACCTACTGCACACTTCAGAAATAGTATGTGTAGAATAGTGCCGTTCTAAACAATACCCTTCTTTTACATCTCTGTCTCCCTCACACATACATTACACAGACTATAGAAGATGGACTGAAAGAGAAAATGGACATAAAGGGATGGTCATAGTCTGTCTGTTGCTCTTTCAAGCCCCCTCATGGGTCCACAGCAGGACATTCAGCATAACGGACCTTTCATTGGTCCCCAGGCACTGAAATCCAACCCAATACACATCTGTGTGACTGACAGCTGCTGATTTACACCCCTATTTACGAGCTGTTTAAAATGACAGAGAGGCTCGTCAAATCCATCTCATTTATGAGATTTAGTCCACACAAAGCCTTGTGAGTGTTCGCGTGCTGATGCTGTTAACTAAACCACTGAAATGAGCCGCAAGGCAATAACAAGCTCTGCCTCCAACCTCACTATCATTTAATGTCAGTGTCTGCCAGCCTCCTCGTTAACAAAGCAATCAGCTTGATTACTCGTGTGATACTGGAAGCCTCATCAAACTGATGAAGATTAAACCATACACAGTGTTCTATGCACCTTTCACATTTTTTCTGTGTTGACCCCTCGCATTCTTGAGATTTCCCTATTGGGAAAACCATCCCCCTTGTTTTTTCCCCAGGAAAAACATCTCTCTCAGTAATAAATGCAGATCCATTATCATTTGCCAAGGACGTTTGTTATAAAACAGATCTAGTTCAACTCCTAAATCTAAAGCCATACATATTAAGTATTTCATTTTCAACCAACAGGTAGCACACCTCAAGATCTGAGCACCAAATGAATCATCTCTGAAACCAGGCAGACTTTCTGTGATACCAGAGACAGTATTAATACAAAAGAAACCTTGGAGAATACGGAGACACTAGGAAAAGATTGGTTTTCTTAATGAGAATCAATTGCCCAATCCGGTCTTTCCCAATTCAAGTTAACAGTAGCTCTACATGCATCCCTAGCTCACAAACAGACTCGTTCCAGAGCGGACTTTGGTGATATCTGTCGTTTCTGACGCCCTGGTTTCCTTCATGACAGTAATGTTGGTTAGACTTACTTGCATTCCCGACTTTCTAGATCAAAATGTGGGTTAAAGTTGATGAGGATCTTCTGCTGTGGATCAGGTGCCTGGATCAGCCAGCTGCACTGCTGGTTCACCGGGTATGCAGACGGGTAACCGGGAGAGGTCACATAGCCGGCGCTGGAGATCGTGATTTTCCCACCGCAGGGACTTTCTAAAAACCAGAGTGGCACATTTAACATTTTAACTGATACTCGGGGTGTCATACTTAGATATTAGTCATAGTTTCCTCACATTACATACTAGTACAGATAACTGGTGACATATTGCACAAATGTAACTTGACACCCATAATTTCACACACAGCGCGCTCTGATCTCACACTGCTGTTCGATCAGATCAGAGGATCGATTATGCAACTGGAAATTGATCAATGTATCTGAGCTGAACACAACATTCCGTGGACTAAAAGGGGACACTGTATGGGTGTGGAGACGTGGTGGGCAGATATGCCACGGTGTCTGGGTGTTTGAGTCTGATAACACACACCCAGCTCTCGCGAACACACACTCACACACACACACACACACACACACACACACACACACACACACACACACAAGGTGCATCTATGGTTCAATCGATGCCACAAAATGAATGCTCTTATCTACTTGTTTTAGACAAATTATCTAATTTATAAAAAATTATAAGATGTATACGCTACACAAATAACAAAAAAAATGTTAAATAAAAATATACAACTTAGGTAAAATTCAAAATCAAATAAACGAATAAATAAGAAATACAAAAATCATGTGTAATGTCGAAATGAATTGCTTTTATTCAAATACATAGTATTATTAATATTACTTAATCAGCCTGACCAAGTTTAAGCCAACAAAATGTTTAGGACCAGATCAAATAGGTCCTTATGTTAACAAAATGTACATTTTAACTTTTTGCCTTGTGGAAACAGTGGTGTAAACTTATTTACAGCAATAAATGATAACGAATGATCTCTATCAGACACGGTTTCTGTTTACCTTCTGAAACAGCAGCCCCGCAGGTGAGCATCAATAACAAACGACAGTAATAACCACGACAGAGCTCTCGGGTGCGCAGAGAAACCGTGCCGAAACAACACAACGCGCCACAATAACCAACTCACCCGTTAGAGCGCGAGCCACGGACAATCCCGTTAGAGTCACACAGAGCAAACACCAGTACATCCTCAAAGAAATCTGTTCCGTTATATCCTCAGGATTTCGTGTATGAATAATTTTTGAATCCACGCGGTGGTTTGGAAGCTGGAGAGAGATCTTGTCACGCAGATCTGGGAACCGCTGTCTCCTGTTCCATATCGCGAAAAAGAAAACTCACAGGTTTGAAAAGAGGGAGATTCTTACACAGTCAGTCAGCGCTTTAAAATGTCATAATCCAATGTTGGAGCAGCTTGACAGCGCGTCCAAGGCTCGTTGACAGCGGGCTGTGGGCGCTTCAGCGGGCGCGTCTTCGGGTCACTCCCTTCAAAGACTGATTTCCGTCCTGTCTGTCGTGCGAACCGTTGGGTACCTATATGTAGCAGGTTCTCTCTGGTGTGAAAGTGTCAGCATCCGATCTGAAGACTGTGGGTGTCAAAACTCTCGCAGCACTATTTGCTCTCGTTCCTCCTCCTTGAGTGAGAATGGGCAGGACTGGAAACGAGCAAACCCTCTAACCCTTTCCAGGCTGAGACGCGCGGTCTCTCTGCCAACCAGACACGGAGACAGTGAGCCAAACCAAAGAGACTGTGCGCTCCTCTGCGTGGGAGAGCAGTGCTCAAACAAGATCCTCAAAGCAGGGCGCGAATTAAGAGGGGTTTTGGAGGGGGTTGGCACCCCTAACTCTTGCTTGAAGCCTTAAAAATAAATAAAAAAGACTGAAAACATTCCTAACACTTGTTTTGTACTTATTAAACGTGTTCATAATATGGATATAAATTAAAATACATTTAAATTTATGCATTTAGCAGACGCTTTTATCCAAAGCGACTTACAGTGCATTCAGGCTATCAATTTTTACATATCATGTGTTCCCGGGGAATCGAACCCGATATATATAATAATGTTTTCTTTCTTTAATAATTTCTTTTGTATTTATGTTGTAAGACTTAGGCTATGTGAGTAACTCGTTGCGCATAAATGTGTTTCATAGCAATAAGAGCGCGCCAACTCCAGGAATCCGTTTTTCTGGCTGGAGACACAGTGGCATAAAAATGTGTAGCACGTAGTCAGATTCAAGCTCCGGGCGCACCGGAGCAACCAGCGCTGCAATCTGATCATCCACTGGGACAGAGAGAAGAGAGAGAGAAGGAGAAAGAGGGAGGGGGCAAACTTTTTTTTTTAAGTGCAGTCTCCTCACAGAGGTATATTAAAGAGTTCAGAGAGTGGCACTGACCATCATCTCCAGTAGCATTCAAAGGAATAATTCATTCAATAATGAAAGTTTGGTCTCTGTGAAGTGAATTTCTAATGCCATTCCAAACGCATTTGACTTTTTTATTATGTGTAACGAAACAATTTAATGTATAGAAGAATTTTGACGCTGCTATTTTCAAAAAGACAAAAACATGGTCCATAGTGTTATATTACAGTCATATTGTGAAACATCAGTGATGCCACCGTTCTTGCAGCTCGCATGATCAGTTGTGAAGTTTTGCCAAACATCTGCTTTTGTGCTCCTCAGAAAAACGTAATGGGTTGGTTTGGAACAGGGCCGTACATTTCAAAATGTCTAATAGTTGGAGTGGGGTGGGGTGTGGAGGGTATTGGGCAATAAAAATAAAATTTCTCAAGAGCAATTTTTGAAGGGGACACAAATAACACCCCTTAAATTTTACTTGTAAGGATATGAATAAACAGAGGAAAGCCTTACTACTATTAGTGCAGCAGGGAGACAGTGCCAGATCATACAATGTCAAGCTGTGGTGGTGGTGGGGGGTTCCTGTCCCCACCGTTCCCCCGAGATTTCCACTTATGGAGTGGAATAACATGAGGGTGAGAAAATGATGACAGAATTTTCTTTCACTTATTTATATAGATGATAATTAATTTAATAATTTTCTTAAGATAGCTGTGCAGTTAATAAAAGACATGCTTCTGAAATAAAGGTGCAAATGCAGTTAACCAAGTTATGAAATGTACAATTTCTCCAAATCTAAAGAAGCATCTACATCTTGGGTGACCAGAGGGTTAAAACTGAAATATATTTATTTTTGCATTGGGTGAACTACTCTTTAAATATAAAGGTTCCATAAAAATTAATTTCCATTTTGGTTGCCTCCAAAATCTTTTAGTGAGTAGTTCTTAAAAGAACCAGATAATCCTTTGTGCTATAGAAAGGATTCATAGAGGTTAAAGGCTCTTCATGGAACCACAGATGCCAAAAAGATCCTTTATTTTAAGAGTGTATGCAAGTAAAAGTAGCTGGTATTTTAAATGCTCATGCTTCTATTTTACATAGACAAATTTCCATGCATGCTGTGCATCTGTCATGGTGATAAACATTTACTGATAACACAGAGCTGGTCAGATAACACCAACAATGCTTACTGATTCAAATAAGCTTTTGACAAAGAGATAAAGAGTTGTCACACACATACACACACACACAAATATTATTACATTTTCCAGGACAATTTCCAGCAGCTGGTGAAACTTTAGCATAAGGCTAAAGACTGTTGACATGAATCTGCAGCTTACAGTGCTCTCTGACTTTGTCCGTATGCTTCAGATGGGCTTCTCAATCAGACATTGAGTGAGTGTTAGCCAGAACAGTTGAAATTCCCCAACACACAGTGTGTTAATCTGATCACAAACACTCACTCTCTGTCTGTCTCTCTCTTCTCCAGTCTGTTTTGTGATGCCACTCTCAACAGCGCAGAGATGTCTGCTATCCTGAGTGAGAAAGACAGAATGAAAGAGGGAGAGAGACATAGAGATTTAGAGTTAGCCTGCCTATATATGAGTTTCTGACAAACCTGATATATTAAAGTCACGCTGCTGAAAAAACAAAAGCACAGTTTAATATCCTGACAGTTTTTTTCACGCACGGCTGAATCTGATGAGAACACGTCTGGGTCACATTTGACCCCATAATAAAGCAAGAATCATATTTTGCATAATGAAAGAAGCCTATTAATTTATTTATTTAGCATTGTGACTTTTCTGGACAAGAAATTCTCATTATTTTATATGGTGATTCACATGACTGCAATACAAATAATTTATTTAGATCAAAGACAATACTAGAAATACTAAGGTGTTTAAATAGTACAGAATAACATGTTAAAGAATGTATTAGTATTTTTGCAGAAAAGCAATGAAAATGAGGAGACAGGTAAATAATGTCACAATGCAAACAATTGTAATAATACTTTTTATTTATTCACTTTGATTTTTGGCTGAAATACACTGTGAAAGTGTTTGTCACATAATCTCAAGTGGTAACTTATAAATGAACTGGTTTTGTTAAAAAATAAAAATAAAAGATTAAATCAACCCAAATGCAGTGAGTAACACTATGGGCTTCCCAAACTGGGATTCCTGTGTTGATAAAAAATATTAATTCAGTAATAAAATGAAATAAATTAATGAATAATACATTTAAAATAAAAAAAATCAAGATATGACACTTACTAAAACAATCTGAAAAATGTTATTGGTTTACCTTTAAATCATGTGACCATTAACCAACATCACAGAACCATAACCATGCAAATAAGTTGTTTAATACATGTATAATTTCAGAGGATACTTCAATAAAATATTTAAGGTAAAAAGGGCTTGGCTGATGAAAAAGTTTGGGAATCCCTAATATAGTACAGTGCTATATACAATACAAGTTCTTCAAAGCATCTTCAGTGTAATAAGAAAATAAGAAAATTAATGTTGCAATGTTCCTTAATTATGAAACAAATATAATCTCAGCTGTAAAGTAGCTCTAAAAAGACAATAGTGTCATTATTCAGCTTATTCAGTTCAATGTTGATTCATTCTCACTTTTGCTAATTCATTAGTTATGAACAAATTAATTTAAACTATAAAGCTTTACAAAAGACAAAGTCAGTTCAGATGCACAAGCCACTTTTTAAAAGGAGATTCACTTGCATAACTGGCAAACCATTTAGAACTAAATCAGCAGTTATGCATATACTTTCTGCCTTTCTTTCAATACCTTTCTCTGGCTTTCTCCCCATTGTCTTATTCCTTTCCCATTTAAAATCCCATCCCCAATCATTCATACATGCTTAGAGGCTGTTCTGTTATTCTTTCCTATAGTCTGTCTATAAACAAGAAAGCCCTCCACAGCCACAGAAAGTCTGCTCAGCGGACGGAGCTGATTGGCTATCGGTCAGAATCACAGAGCGGACCCGACATCTGCTGGGACCTAAATCCAAAACTAGATCATTTACATACAGTTTGACCTTCCACACAGTCCTGTGTGTGTATGAGTGAGTGTTACACACTGGTTTCATGAAGCTATTTATCATTCTTTCATGCAGAAAGAGGGAGACTGGGGCGGAGGGGGTTGGACATGTTGCCGCTCTGTTGCTTCAGGCCATTGTGCATGTGGAGAAATGTCTGAAATTACATCATATATCACACAGCGAGCACACATAGTCATACACACATAGCACACTTTAGATAGATGGCAGATACGGAAAGATACTTTACAGGTCCCTGAAGAGAAAAACGTGATATGTGATATTGTCACATATGTGATATTTTGTGTCTCCCCCGTCAGGATTCCCCCCTGATCTGTTGGGACAGAACTGGAACTATTGGGCAGTTGTGAACGGAGACGTCAAAAACACCTACAGCTCAGCATGTATGATCTGCTTTATTGAAACTCAACTGATCAGTCAGAGCAACAGAAAAACCTCTCTCTCTCTCTCACACACACACACACACACACACACACGTGTTCATATTGTGCCCCTGAAAACCACCCCATGTCAACATAGGAACACGGCTTGTTTCCATGGTGACTAATGAAGCTTGTAATCATGACATTGCATCAACAGGTGAGAGTCAATTACTGTCACCCTCTGTTTTACCCTTCTTCCTCACACACACATTCATGCACTGCCTTTTGCTGTTTCCAGCTATTAAGTGAGTGACTCTTTGTGTTTTGAAAAAACCCACAGATATTCCAGATGCTGAAGGTAACATCTGTGGCTCAAACTGCTCTAGAATCATAAAAATGACTTGAGGTAAAAGCTTGACCCTGGACCCATTTAATTCATTATTGAGTAGCTATAGCTTTAATGTTATAAAGCCTACTGAATTATATTTGATGCTTGATACAGGTCTCTGAATTACCAACTTGTTCAAAACATTGCTGAACAAACTGTGGTACACAATCTACTACATGCCTTCTGCCATTAGATTGATAGTTTATACTTTTTAGCTAGTAAAGGGCCTTTTAGTATTATTCTAAAATGTTCACCTTTAGGTCGTGGTCCACATGTCTTTTCGCAGTGAAATCTTTAATGACTTTTTATATTGTTATTTATAAAAAAATCATATTAAAATGTAAGTTTGAAATATGAGTCAACAGGATTTTGAAGAACAATTGTATTGCATTGCATTTGTCCTCCACAATAAAGACTGCAGAGCTTTCACCATGAAGCTAAGCATATAAATGTAATCTTACGAAGACATATTATTGAACTATAAAGTGTGACAACTTGTTTTTTCCCCCCTCACTATATTCTCACTATATAATACTACAGTATATGAAGCATTAAATTCTGATTTATCAAATTTATTTCAAAATGTAAAACACATGCAAACTTTTGAATTCATCAAAATTTCAATCCCCTGTTCCATTAGGAAAAAAATATATTTCTTACAGGAATAAGATGGAGTATCTTCATCTATTGTTTAGAAATAACCTATTTTAAAAAAAATTGTTCACATCATATAACAGTATGTTAATGACTGCAAAACCCTGAAGATTTCTGAATTACAACTTTTGGGAAACCACGATTTTGCCAAAAAGGATGTTTGACTCAAAATTCCTTAACTTCTTGTAAAATCTGAAGGAAATAATAGGTTGATGAGTTGTTTAAGACCCACTTCTAGTGCTAACCCTAAAATATGATTGACATTCAAGCACATGATTATATCTACATACTACATAAAATCTAATTTTCATTTTCAAAGGATCAAGAAAAACTAATTTTTTGATTATAATATGATCACATTATGTTTCTAAATCATCAGTCTCCATCACCATAAAATTTAGAAATAGGTAACAATTTAGAGTAGTGAACACTTGTTCACTATTAACTATGATTTTTCCCTCAATAAATTCCTAATTTGCCATTTATTAATAGTTAGTAGAGTAGTTGTTAAGTAGTTTAGGTATTGGGTAGGATTAGGGATGTAGAAGAAGGTCATGTAGAACAAGTTTATTATTTAATATAATTTGTGCATTAATATGTGCTTAATTAATACTAATGAATGGATAAAATTCTAGTAATATGCATGCTAATGAAATAAAGTGTTACCAAAACATTTAGATCCTCCAACAACCTGATAATTTTCCTACATCAAGCTTTTTTTTTTTTTTTTTTTTAAATGTAGTTTCAGTGTCAGAAATATAAAAATGTCATGAGAGAATATCATCAATATTTCTCAGAGGATATGAAGCATGCGGAGTGACCATCCCCCACAGCTCTGTCACCAGCGTTATCTCCACTCTACTGCAGTAATATCACCTCAATCCACACACAAATCTCCTCAAATGTCAAATAAATGCCACAATTTAAAACTTATGTGTCACCCAAATGATGTGCATGATCTGGATTTATATCTGGATGCCTTTAAATGCTCTACCTCAGAAAAAAAGAAAAATCAGTTCTTTCAGTAAAGCAGAGAAAAATGCACAGGGACATATATATATCTTCTATGATCTATGTGACAGCTACCATGAAATTTCATCATGTCAATGAAGATGTGAATGCGGATGTCCCCAAACGGTCTGAAAAAGAATGATGAACACATTTACATATACACTTTCCACACTTTTCATACACTTTTCTTTTTTCTCTTTCTATGTTTAACACTCACACATACACACACAAACAATGCTTCAACAGCATTAAATAAGCAGAGCATGCTGGGATTTTTTTTGTTCACCACATTCATGGAAGAATGCATGAGAAGACTTTCATTAAAGGCTTTTATACATCAAGGGTTTTTAGCTGAAGGGTTGTTTTCTGAACACACACACACACACACACACACACACACAGGTGACATCTATGCATGCCTTCTGCGCTAAAGCTAACATTTACACATTTTTATAATCTTATCACATGTTGTCTTTGCATTCATCAACTCCTACAAACAAAGTCTTGGTAAACAACCAAACACATCCATCCATTTATCCGTCCTATCTTTCTTGGAAGCAATATCAAACAAAAGCCAGTGTAACCACGGAAACCTCAGGGTTTCACTCTGTGCCCTGAGAAAACAGCTTCTGCTCTCCAAACATCTGCTGGTGCAGACACTGATACACATACTGATGAAGTGAGGGATTCTTTACATGGGGCTTGTTCTGTGTGACGTATTTTAGTAGAACACAAACTAGATTGTTACACGTTCTGAAAAAAAAAAAAAATATTAAAATGTATTTAAGCCAAACATTGGCATAGATATTAAATATATATTAAGGTAATTGAACTTACAACATATTTTTAGCATGTTTTTATGCATCATTTTTGAATGAATCATTTTTAAAATGAATGAATGACTGCATAATTTTGAGTGAGTGAATGAATGAATCATTTTTGAATGAATAATGAATAAATGTGGTTGTCAATGCATACTTTGTGGTTGCTAATGTGTTCTGAGCAATTGCTAGGGCAAAGGTGGTTGCCTACTGGTCCAAATCAAAATAGTGCCCTAGTATACCCAGATATGACCTGGGTCCCTCTTTCAATGTAAATGAATGGAATTTCATTCATGTCTAAAGCTGACACAGTGTGTGACTAGTTACGCACCAAAGTTTTTAGAATTACATGTTTGATCAAACCTCGAACCTTAGAGTAAGCAATAGTGCAAGTGGAGCTTGTTAGTAACTTAAAAATACTGTAATTGTTGCTAAATCTCTCACTGGACAGGCTGTCAAGGAGTTTTTCTGTCCCAGTATCCCAATTCACCACATAAATAAATTATCACACTGAGTTGAGTTTCATTTGTCTCCATTAAACAATGACTCACAAACCTGGAGACAAATATAATGCATTGCACAACCCTGCCAGCAAAAAACAGCCCTGGATATTACGTCACATCTGAAGCGACTCATAGGGGTTGTGCTTGCATGCTAATGGAGGATGTTTCTATGATTTGCACACACATCAAACACCTTGAACTGTTTGGTAATGTCATTTGGTTACAGCGATAGATTTGGATGGGGGAATCAGCTGTTCCACTAGTCAGGCATCTCATCAATAATAATGTGATTAACATCCTTGAAGACTTTATAGCAATCTGGTGTTCAAGATTGGCTGCACCCACATTACTTGCCAATGTCCAAATTAAACCTACGTCAGAAGGTTAAAATGATCACTTTATCCTCTCAATGAATGGCTGAAGCATACTAAACGAAAGCTAATATGAAGAATGCTCTCATAATCTTGATGATGTCATTTCCTTTGTTGACGTGATTATACGGTAATCACAGTGATTTCTTAATTGTTTATGGTATACTGGGACAACGAACAATAAGCAAAGTCCAAATCAACATGCATAAATTGTGTATGAGAAAATCAGAGTGAATGATCAAGAGAGCTTCTCTCAACATGTCATGGTTCCAGCGAACAAAAGGTTTATTAGCATGGTCATGTTCTCTGGAGAGAGGCAGAAAGAGAGAGAAAGAGAGAGACAGAGAGAGGGAGGGAGGAACCTGTGGGAATACTGTCTTTTCTCAAGAGGGCTCTGTCTTGATGCAACGTCCCGAAACCCCAACCAAACCACCCCAGCTGAAAAACAGCAGACTTCAAACCAGCACAGCAACTCTTCTAAAAAATAAACCTTTACACTAACACACTTCTAATCATAATTAATCAATATTTTCATGGTGTTCAGTGTTCATTAAATCCTCAAATATCTGGTAATTATTTACCATTTACTTTTTGTCTTTTATTCTGTTAGTACTTCACACTTGACTGTAATTGCAATTAAACTACATTGGACTCACTCAATTTTCATGAAATCCTTTAAGCTGCTAATATCAGTCTGACTCAAATAGCATCTTTGAACGCTCTTAATGCTAGCAGCTTGTTGTGTTTATGCAGTGCACTAGCAAATCTTTACACAGTTATGCACTCAGCACAATAAGACACTGTATAAAACAACAGAGAGAGAGAAAGAGAGAATGAGAGAAAGCGATAGAGAGCTAGAGAATGAGTGAGCAAAGAAAATAACTCTTATCTCTCTCTTTCTCTGGTTGCTATCTGTGATCTTTGCAGCTTACCTTAGTAATTACCGTGAATTTCAGGCATAAAGTTTCACACATTGCTTATTAATGTACAGAGGTCAAATCTGTGCGTGTGAAAGTGAGGGAGAGAGTGATATTATATGTGTGTGTGTGTGTGCACTGTGTTTTATGCTAATTGTGCAGGAGATGGATGTGCAGTGCAGGTAACAACCTCCCTTGGGTACTACCCTTAAAACTGTGTGTGTTTGAGAAAGGTAGAGTAGAGTATGTTCTCTCTGCACATATTCAAGGAAGAGTGTGGGAAAATAGTGTTAGTGTGTTGTCATAAAACTGATAAATGCTGACTTTGTGCTTCTGTTCCACCTAGAGCCTCGCCATACACAAAAAAAAAAAAAAAAAAACAGCTATTTATTAAATAGCAGAATACTGTGAACACAAATTCACAAAAAATACCAAAAAGTAAAATAGTCTTACTAATAGAGTTCATTTTAGAAATGTACTATGGTATTACAAAACACTAAAAGTCAAGTACTACTACACAGTGAAGAAATAAATAAGAGTGAACTTCAGAGCCGCAGAATCATTAGTATTCAAATAATATAACACCTTCATTAATGTATAATATTATTTTGTTTCCAGTCATGCAGAGAAATCTGGTTCTAGCATTAATTGTTAATCCATTCAGCTCGTCAAAACACAGTTTAATTAACGATATAATCAGTGGAGCAGGGCACCAAAGTCTGATGTTATTAAGCTTCTTAATTCTGTCGTCTCATTAAGATAACGTGTTGCTTTTAATCTAATTACAAAGCAGACTGAAGTCATCATTAAAAACGGGCACACACTAGAGTGAGAGAACCTGTTCTTGAGTCTGTCAGTTGGCCGACTTCAGTTGTTGTTGCACGCAAAGCTCTCAACAAATCTTTGTGCGTTCAAAAGTCCATAGGTGCTGATAAGGAAATTGAAACATCAGTGTGTTTTGCAGCTTAAAAAAAAGATGGTCACTGTGATTTTAGTGCTGAACACAAAATGATTTCAGCAGCACAGATTTTCTTACCACCTCGTCAGCAAGCGAGTGATGTCATGCAACAAAAAGCCCATTATAATTCATGAAGCGTACTACACGGACACAGTATTTCTCATTCCGTTTTGTTCTATTTTTAAAACATTTGCATTCATTATGTTCAACCATTCATTCTGTTTAGAATAAACTTACTGTAGAAAATTATCAAACACATATTTTTACTACTAAATATACATTCATCATTAACTACACACCAACATTAACTACACACCAACAACTCACTTTGAGTGACACAATTTTGTATTTTTTTTTTTAAGTAGATCCTTTTTTTTTTTGGATGATTTCCTTGTAATTACCATATTTAGTAAATAGTTTTTTGCTAAAAAAATGATGACAGCACCAGTTTTGTTGTTGTTTACTAAAACCGAAACTAAAACTATAAAAAAGTTTTTTTGTTAATTGAAATGAACCTAAAATAAATTATCCTAAAATACCTAATAAATTAAAATATAAATATTAGGCATATAAATCAACGAACAAACAAAACTGAAATAAAATAAGTTCAATATGAATGATGAAAATGAATTAAAGATGGATGGATAGATAGATAGATAGATAGATAGATAGATAGATAGATAGATAGATAGATAGATAGATATAAAAATAGTATGCTAGCATATAACAGACAAGGACTTTTAGCCTGAAGTAAAGCCACTAAACTTTAAAGCCACAAAAAGTTTAGATTTCATGGGGTTTTTAAAGAGTTTCAAATCCTATTTGGGCTCCATTTGTGGAAAATGCCAACTGCAGATACACTACAGAGAAAGACAGGAGAGAAAGAGAGGCAAGAGAGAAATCGCTCATTTGTCCCATCATTCATTTCAGTTCGATGACTGGATGCCGTACAGAGCTGATGTTTCTCTCAGGTAGCTAAGACCAGCTGCTTCTTCTCCATTTAGCCTCAAGCTTTCTGTGACAAAGGGACACCACACATGCCAAACAAGCTTTTAATTCAGTTCCCTTCTGGAGGCAGAAGAAATGTCAGGAAAAGGGAGAGAGAAAGAAAGATCCCTCTCTGTATGAGGGGGAATCTTTTCATTTACCACATCCAGACACCCTGCAGAGACCGGAATCCGCCGGGCTGTTTCGTGTGATTTGGGTGTATTGTGTCTGTGTGGAGAGTATGTAAGTGGCGACTTCTATATTGGACTCTTCTGAGCCTCAAATCCAGAAGTTCTCACAGGCTGTGCTAAATCTGTCTGTTAAATAACACTGAACACAATCAGCCCAAGAACCAGAAGCAGAATCATCCCCAAAAGTGAAGATACATGACTGTCCTAGGATCTGTTCCTTTAAAACCAAAAAAAACAACAACATTATAGCTGAGAGCATAATGCTGTTCTGGGATCAATAGTTAGCACATAGCATAATTACTGAGTGGCTTGATGGTGATTTGCAGAGGTTATGATTCACTGGAAGGGTGGAAGATGATGCCATTATGTTGCAGTTATGTTGTGGAAAGGTTAGGAGATTGGGGCTAGTGTTGAAACCAACTGGAAATATTTATGTTAAATAAAATAAAAAAGTGAAGAAAACTGAACTTAGATTAATATAATTGTTTGAGTTCCAAACTAACTGAAATAGAATAAAATCGCCACAAAAAAAGTAAATGGTATATTATAGGTAAGATTTGAATATATATAATTATATATATTATAGGTATCATTACTTGCCTGCATTAAACTTGTAAATTACAAATGAAAGTTAATGGATTAGCTATGGCAAATTACAAAATGTAAAATAAAAACCAATAAAACAAAACTAGAAAGCTAAAAAACTTTATTTTTTTAATTATTGTGTTTATAATAGGGGGAACACTTAAAACCACAATAAACACAGACCACAATGAGCAATTAAAGAGTTAAGACTAACTAAACTGAAAATACTAATTAATAAATAAAAAAACATTGAAAATGATATTTATAACTTGATTTTTTTTTTTAAATATATTCATATAGTTAATGCTTTAATTTTAGTAGCCCTAAAATAGCATAAATAAAAACAAAATATAATGAAACTATAATTTTTTTAACTTAAACTAAAAATGATAAATAAATAAATATAAATAAAATAAATATAAATAAAAAATAAAACTAAAAACTGAAAAGACAACACTTTTTTGAAATATGATCCAATAATATGCTAACAGAATAGTTTGGAGGATATAATTTCTTAAATAATAATAATAATAATAATAATAATAATAATAGATTATCCCAACTAAAAAAATCTCTTCTGATTCAAAGCTCTTGTGACATCCCCCTTGAGGTGGGAAAATAGCCATTTAGACCCAAACCAGTGTCTTAACAAAGCTCCTAGTCTACAGGAAGTGATTGGACCCCATTTCCTGTGCTGTTACTGAGATAACATTGTATCCAGCTGCAAAAGCACTTCCTGTCTCTCTCCCTCTATGTGTTTCCCCGAAACGCCATCTTAAGAACAAACTAAAAATAATCCACAGACGCTTTGTTCATCAGTTGTCCTTCTCGAAGAGGTGATGTCAGACCAGCAATTAGTTCAGCACAATGGGATAAATATAGCTGGGGGTCGAAGGCAAAGCTCTCATGAACAGCAGCGGTCCTGCTGTGGAGGGCTTCCCCTTCTGTCCGAGCATGAAAAATCCATAAGATAAATGAAGGAACGGGAGAAGGACGTTATGAAGGACTTTAGAGAGAGAGGTAAATGCTCTTCCCCTCTCTCATACGACATCCTAGCCTTGCTGGAATCGTCTTTAAGTGGACGTGAAGGCTTCTTAATGAGCCGTGCCGACCGTTTACCATCATTAACCTAGTTAAAGCACGTCACACAGATGTGTTAGAGACAACTTCAGGAAATAAATCAACTGTGGACTGAATGGTTGAGTGGATCAAATACAGTGGGGTCAAACGTCAAAGTGCTTTTTTTCTTGTTATTACAAATTAAACTGGGAAAAGTGAATTTAAAAATGAACACAAATTTCAGAATGTTTTATTATTGAGCATGTCCCCATTTTACAAACAGACAGTCATCTTTTCAATGTGGTCTCAGACTTTAGATTGCTCTGCACCTCTCAGAGCTAAATGATTATATAGAGATAACATTTTGATGTGTGAGCATGTGAAAGGTTTGTATTTGGCTCATGCATCTTGTCTGTCTATATTAAGCATCGTTTTCTTCCACCCAAGCATCGTTTATCCTCTGACAAACTAGTCTGTCATTTTCCATGGTACGAGGCACAATAATCACTCACACTAATGTTTCTGTATGTACACACACTCACGCACAAAATCGGCTGTGCTGCGTCGAATCGATTGTAGTCAGAAATGTGGTTGTACGATTTGCGCGTGTCCTTTAATAGCTCAGTGGGAAATAAGTGACAAGACAAATGAAGAAATTTCATATTGCTGTTTTTAAATCAAATTAGAAGAGCACACGCCTTTGGTTCGTGACCGCACAGAATATTATTTTTGATGTTTCACATATTCTGACATTACTGACTGGATGGAAAAAAAAAGAGTGACTATGAAGGTCAAAAGGAAAGTTTCAGATGGATTGCTATTCTTATTCGAGACACACAGAAAATCCTCTGAGGATATGACATTGAAAAGAAAGAGGGACACAAGAAGGGAGGGAGAGAGAAGTGAAAGGAGACAGAGAGAGGCAGAAAAATAAAGACGAACTGATTGAATGACTCACTGTGTGGTTTGGTATTGCTTTGACTTGCTTCTGAGTTCTGACTGCATTTAAATACAGCCCAAAGCTAAAGAAACACAAGGGAGCACGTGTCTGCGTGTGTCTTTATCTAATTTTCTTTTGTTTTCTCTTCATTGTGATGTGGCAAAAGACACAAGCTATTATTCATCCTCTGAAACAATGCAACAGATGGTTTATTGAAGCATCTGATGTGTCCGCCTGCTTCAGTAGAATGCTACTTTAATTTCTCATCTGATTCCCATGTTGGAGGTCAGAGATAATGAACCTGGAGAGTTGTGCAGTCTGTGGTTATCATTAACAAGGTGTAAGTCCCAGCAGTTAACCCAGCCTGCACTGTCTCTGAACAAGCAGCTAATTTTTAACGACACCTAAAGTGAAAATGCTTCGGCTAGATCGTTCTTGCAAAGCAAATGTCATTTCAGACAGAATCGATGTGTTTCCTGCTAGTTGCCATAGAAACCTCCTTCTGCCAGACTGGAGCTTGGTCACTCGGAAAAGTCGGAGTGAAATAACTGAAGGTGAATAATTAAAGTGGATGAGTGTGTTGACAAATGAGCAAAAGGGCTCTATGTAAAAATGAGCTTTAAAAAATTAAGGAAATTATATTGTAATATATAGTTTAATCTATCTATCTATCTATCTATCTATCTATCTATCTATCTATCTATCTATCTATCTATCTATCTATCTATCTATCTATCTATCTATCTATCTATCTATCGCATATTCATGCCAACAATAAAAGTCATGATAAAATGGAAGTGGCAATGGATATTTTCTTCTGCATTGATGCATATCTAAGTGAAATATTGGGTTTATCATATCTAGATAAAAAATTACAGTTTTTTTTTTTGGTTTTTGATTTGTTTTTACATGTAACACTATGTAAAAAGGTAAGGTAAATTGTAATTTCTTGACAAACAAGACATACTTTAGTTGTTTAGTAGTTATATAAATTGTGTATGAATTCAGTTTAATTTAATTATTCTTTGGTATCATTGCACTGAAAGAAAGGATAATCAAATGTTATTTTTTTATTATTAATGTTCATTTGTTTTTACAAGGGTCATATGATGATTTTTTTTATTTTTCAAATTAAAAGCTGTTTGTGAAAAGATAAGATCTATAAAGTTGCAAAGACTAAAGTCTCGAACCCAAAGAGATATTCTTTATAGAAGTTAATACTCGACCACGCCCTTAAAAAATGGCTTGTTTAAACACGCCCCACATGTCAAGGTCACTGTGTGGGAAGATTTGCATAACACCGCCCAAATGTTCACGCAAAGAAAGAAACCGTATTTTTTATTCTTGCTGTAGTATTGTACTGCCGGCGACATGTTTTGAAGACGCTGTGTGTTTCGTTGTGAAAGTGAAGCTACTTTGTTTAGCCTTCTAAAAGAGGATACAACTAGAAACCAGTGGTTAAGTTGTATTTACAACACTGTTCCAGAACACTTCAACCCAAATATTCTACGGATAAAAAGACAGTATAAGTCATTATAATCAGTAATTATGTCCCCACTGGATGCAACAAATGTCTCGTTTGTAATGGGTTTTATTGGTTTTGTCTCATAACAGTATGGTAAGAGGTGTAAGGTTTCCATCACACGCTTGAGGTATTCAGCCAATCAATGCACTGGATAGCCGGCCAATCAGAGGCGGGGCATAGAGGAGCAACAATAAATTTCATTACATCAAATAATGTTCTTTTTTCAGCAACTTCATATGACCCCTTAAATTTTACTGTATTTCTGACAGTTCACTTGTTTTCACAAAGGTTTTTAATGTGATATACAGGAATTTAGACAAAGTCACAAAAATGCTGCAGCCTCAAGCCTGAAAAACCGTAAAGGGCCATAAATCCAAAAACACCAACCCATAAGCACAACGCTTTTAAAACAAAAAGACCTCTGACTCCCATAATAATCTATAAATCTCCAAACATGTTCCTGTCAGTTCCAAACAAAAGACATAAGAGCTCTCCTTTAGTGTTGAACAAGGTTCAGCTGTTAATTTATCTACTTGTGAGCTGGTAGCATGTTTACGAACTCGCTCGCACTCTTTCTATCATACAATGACCTCTGAGCTCACAGCGGTGGGAAATAAAATGTTTACAGCATGTGGAGAACTTCATCTAACAGCTGATAAACAGCACTACACACGCACACACACAACACTTCTTAGACAGTTCATCAGCTCTAGGCAGCAATAAACACGGTTGAGAGTCTCTCAGTCGAGTGTTTAAATGATGATGAGGATGAAGGAAAGAAAAGCCAGGACTCAGAATGTCGCAGTATGCCGTTAGCATTAACATGAACTTTTTACTTCTTTTCTGTGGGTCACAAGTTAACTGACAATAGACAGGCATTTAAATCATTGGATCAAGTGATACACCCAATCACATCCAAACCACCAGAGAATTGTTCTTAAAGACAGATCTGATTGCAGCAGCTGGCTCAGAGTATGAGAAAAACAGTTAGCAGTTACTAACCTACTAAAAAAGTATTTTCCATGCTGATTCTTGCTGGTTTGGGCTGGTCTACGTAGCTGACAAGCTGACTTGGTCAGTCTGGTCTTTCAGGTGAACCTGTGTAATCGATTTCAACAAGTACAACATGTTCATGGATCAACATCTTCTGATGATTCTGGATCAACATTATTGTCCAAAAACATAAACTTAACCCAATCCCTACCCCTAAACCTAACCCTACCCATAATTTATTCCTAAAATCAGTGGGAAATAATAGCTGACTAACAAGGGTGTAGAAGCACTTAACCCTGATTGTAAGCCTAAAACAGATATTTCCTGAAAAGTTATATCTCAGTTCTGATTAGTTCATTGGAATGTTGTTCCAGGATCAACAAGGATGTTGATCCAGGAACATGTTGTACTTGGTGAAATCACGCCCGCCTAGGCTTATGGATAGGGATTGGGTTAAGTCAATATTTTGGACAATAATGTTGATCCGACTTGGCAAAATTATGGTGAATCCAGTATTTGGTAATAATATAGCATAATGAGAAATTTATAAGCACTTTTTGTAAGCTGGTAATTTTTGACTGAAGAACTCCACAAATGGGGAAAAAATAAAACAAAGTACTAAATTTAAATTTTTTGGGAAGCTGTTATGTGAGTAATGTCAATAAGTTTTAGTCCTGTGCAATAACATTAATTAGGATTTTCCACAAAAAAAAAAAAAAAAAGAAAATTCCTTTTTGAGTCAAAATGACTGAAAAACACTTTTTATTTTTTTTAGGGCAAACCAGCATCCATATCACAACATGTGGTCATTTCAACAGGGTTAACATTTTTTCACTTACCCAGAGCACACATTCGTTTACAAGCATGTTTCCCCCTGGAGCAACGTGAGGTTAAGTTTCTTGATCTAGAGAGCAATGGTAATATGGTTAATCTCCATTTCATGAATCACTCCTCGACTCATTTCTAATCATCATTAACCCAGACCAGTATTTCTTCCCAACAATGATCTAAAAAAGCTTTTCTAATCCAATTTAAATTGGCCAAAGCACAGTCCAAATTACCTTTCTCCAACTGCCAAAAGTGAGTAAAAGTTGGCTTTTGAGAGTAAAAAATATGCCAGTTGGCCAGTTACTTTATTAGAAACTGCAACATAATACATAGTTTATGCTGAACTGTGAAAATAATAGTCAGAATCTTGCTGATGTAAGTAACATGAGCAATAAAAAAAACTACATACAGCACTATTGAAAACACCTGCTATAAATTGTCTTATAATTACTTTAACCTCAAAGATTTATCAGAAGTCTATCAAAGTGGCATGTTTCCCCCAGTGAAAGTGACAAATCTCCATGACTGACACTTTTTTATGTCACCCACAAATTTGTGAACTCTTGTTGACTCACTCATGTCTTTTCAAACCATATGACTTGCTTTCTTCCGGAAAATACAAAAAAAAAACTGTAAAGACTATTTTCCATGCTCTTATTTCCCATGCACTTTAAATAAAAGGTCACAAGCTTCCAAAAGTACCATATAAGCGTCATTAAAAGGAATGCAAAAGTGTTGTGTGAGGAACAGGATTAAATTTAAGTTAGTTTGGAAGTTAATTCATTACATCTTCCCTAGTCTGGTGTGTTTATTAAAAAAGCGAAAAATGTCCAACTTGTGTACAAATAACTTCTTATCTTTTAAATGAATCATTGATTTGGTTCACAAAACAAATTAGACTCATGCAGTTTTTGAGTTCAATGCTTCAACTCAATGTAAATACTGTAACAGATGTAACAGAATAATCTAACGACAAATGCAGAATCCATTTTTAGTGGATGTAAACCCCACAATAGACACCACAAAATGATTTTACATCATTATTCAGGACTGTAACCCTGACTATTCACAGGTTAGTGGCCTGCTGCTGACTTCTTTTGTTAGCGCTGATGCTATTGCTAGCACAGATGTTAATCAACCTGACAGGTTTCATCACTAGTCTGCATGCTTATCAGTCAAAAACATATCCATTCTTTGAATATGCGAGACAGAGAGCGAGAGACATGGACATCCAGTGAGACAGTGTGTCAAAGTTAGTTTGAATATTAGCATTCAGCGTGCGACAATGTGTTTGTATCTGTGTGCCACTGGAGAAGCTCAGTCTAACAGTCTTTTTCCCTAAGGCAGGGCTCTTACAACATGGATAATAATAGAATTATTCACAAAGATGTAATTTAAAATGTTTTATCGCCTCACAGCCAAACAGACTCGTTTCCCCGCAAGCTTAAAGAGACATTCTTGTTTTGTGCTACCAAATGTGTGGTATCAAGTCCTGAATATTGATAGACAGAAATAAGAAAAAGCCCTTGAGATATACCAGATTAAATCGGTGACATTCTTCATGCTGTGCACATTTGCATGCATTTTCAAACCTCAAGTGCCTCTCTTGGGCAAAATCAGCTATTTGTGAGAATATGCTATGCTCTCTGTAACTGCTTGAGAGACGTAAACCTGTCATTCCTGGCCCCTAAGTGTCTCTTGCGTGAAAAGGAAAATAACAGTGGTTAATGTTTGTAGTCAAGTGGTTAATGTGGGCAACACTTTGCTCTCCTTTTTAAGGACGGGTCCATCATGTTGAACATAACATAACACTCAGCCTGTCCTACATCTACTAAATGCACTGCATGTGGTCATTGAATGTAGAGAAACAGATTTACTGAAATTAGCAAAGTTTGCTAAACAGACCAACGTGACAGCAGCTGGTAGTGCATGAGTGTGTGAGTTATGACTCTTGTCTTGTGTCTCTGTCCGTGGTCACGATCAAAGCAGAGTGAAGCAGTCCCATTGCTAACATGATGTAATTCCAGTTAAGACTGACATTTGAATGTGACCTTTGAGTTTAAGCACTGACCTTTGGATCCACATCCAAAGAACTGTGTGGCCTCCGACATATTTCGGAGTTTAAAGAGGTAATACATCACGTTAGAGAAACCCCTAACGACAGCTACACACATGTGAACACATGCCACATACAAAAAGATGTAGTCTCTGTTTAGGCTGAACCTGTTCCAATACAATAGTGAGAAAGAGGGGAAAACTGTGAAAAGGAAAGAGAAAGGAAGCTTTATGTATATGATATATCTCCGGAGATTGTAACAGGTGCTAACTTCACAGCAGAAAAGTGCCAGATGATTTCGGTCTGATGTGTCCGTATGTAGGCAGGATGGTCACTTAAGCTCAGGGATTTCCTTTCTTCTGAGGCAGATGTTCACATTATAGTTTTCATGGTCTCAATGTATGTGTGTGTGTAACTACTGTGCAATATATTACAGCCAGTTAGCATGTTTATTTGGCACGTGGTGCTGAAGAAACAGAAGCCAACGAATGGACAAAATATCCTGCTGCTCTTTGCGGTCTAGACCTTGACATGTCACAACATATGACATGGTTTATGTTCCTGATACTAATGTTGGGACCAACATTAGGAAATCATTTGGGGTTCAAGAAACATTTCTTATCAGCCATGTTGAAACATTTGTGCTGTTTAATATTTTTGTGAAATCAATGATAAATTTCAGCATTCTCTGATGAACAGAACATTCAAAAGAACAGCATTTATTTGAAAAGGAAATCTTTTGTAATATTTTAAATGTCTTTACTGTCACTTTTAGTCAGTTTAATACATCCTTGCTGAATAAAAGTATTATTATTTTTTATGTTACCGACCTTTAAGCTTTGAATGGCAGTGTATTTAATAGGATGATACATTTTTCGCCTTTTTACCTTTACTAATTCATTTGTCCATGTGGTGTGAAAATACTAATTTAGAAAATTCTTTAAAAGACTTTCAATAACTATGGACCTAAAAAAATGTAAAATGCTGCTTAAAATAATTTTGAATGGAACAAAGCATGTCTCACTCCAGGACACTTCGACTTTCCACCTGATTTACAGCTTTACTCGCAGGTTACCGTGTAAGAGTTTAGACAAATTTCACTGATTGAAACAGTGAAGCAGATTTCTGAGATCTTGGTGTGAACACACATAACTAAAGATCCAAAGTTTGTGTTTTATCTGTGTCACGATCTGGCCAGCTGGCAGGTCTCTCCTCCAGACTGTGAGTGACACACAAAGCTGTCATGTGTAACTGGTGACACAGTTCTCCAGGCATGAACAATGACAGGTCATCTGTGTAAAACCCAGCAGTCGGCACTCAGCATAAACAAACCGGTTATCAGCAGCCTGGGCTTTTAGCATAGCAAAAGATAAAATAAAATCTATTGCCATTTGCTGTTCATACATTTACCCTGGGGTGGAATATTCTCTACGCTCCAATCCTGGATTCGTTTTCCATCACTCCATGGACAGAAAAACTGATCCCTGATCAGAGACAAAACAGCACTTAAACCCAACAAAAACTATGTCATGATCCTAAAGCATTTCCTGCATCATATGATTTACTCTGAAAGACATCATATGACAGACATCTGCAATTAGGACAAATCCCTGCTGGTGGGGAAAAAGAGATGGTGTCCCTAAAATGGGTTATTCATTTGTTCTGAAAAACATAAAGCTGAATACAAATACTAAAAAGTAAATAACCACATAATTGTGCGTTAAAAGCATTGTAAAATAAATAGGCACATAAACTTTTAAAAAAGGGGAGACAATGCTTACCACATATTTTGTGGCAGATGTCTTAGACATCATGTTTAATTGGCACAAAATCATCTGGTCACATTGCAGAAGCGTGCCAAATTACGCAGACACCAACATAAACAGGTTGCATGACATCCCCTGATGACCATGAAGAAAATTACCAAGGAAAAAAATTACAATACATACTACATTAAATGAGATTATATATATATATATATACACTGAAAAAAGTGATTTTAGAGAGTGGTAAATATAATCTGTGGAAAATGTACATGATTATTGCAGCCAGCCAACAAATTCTAAAGTAATGGGTAAATTCTACATATGCTACCCATTCATCAACAGTAAGAACCATCACATAGAAAAATGCAGTAAAATATACCCCCAAACCGTGAGTCTTTTTGCTTTAAATTGCGCATGCATCAGCCCGCATTTTTGATTGAGTGTGGACTCATATAAACACTGAAGCAGGGTTGAAAGTAACACTGAAGCAGAGTTGAAGGTAATGAGATAATTAAGAAATTAATTGGGTCATGATTGACCATTATTAAAGACATCTGATGTTAACAAGCAGACTCACCAAACTAGAAAATCACAATTTGTGTGTTACCATTATAGTGGTCAGTGTTTGGAATACAGCATTTTTTGGCATAATATGACATGTTTTTAAAAGTTAGTTCTACATAAATAAAAAAATATTTAGTTTAGAAACGCAGACATCAAGAATCAGCGTGAGCATCACAACAACGGTGACCATCAAAAAAGCATGTAGTAGCCAATAAAAACTCATCCATGGCTCCCATCATGCATTGCGGCATGAATAAATTATGAGCTGAACTGTCTTTTTAACTTTTTAATAACTAAATTTTATTTTTGCTGAGATAATTTTTACCTAATTTTAATGAGTAAGTAGCTGTTGAATATATACATAAATGTGAGGTATTGTTACCCAATTTATGCAAGCATTTAATAGCTTTTTACTTCAGATAGTTTATACTCAATATATGGGATTAAATCTACCCCACCAAAGTCGATGCAAATTGTTACCTCACATTTATTGGGTAAATTCTATAGATTAGTTTTTACAGTGTATATAGAGAGAGAGAGATCATGGATATATATGGACAGCTGTTTTTTTTTTACACTTTAGCAGTCAGTCATCGTATGCAAATATCTGAATGCCACAGTTGTCCAATCAGAATCATGTATTCCAGCTAGTGGCATATTACAATTATGAGTCTGGATTTCAGAGATTTGTATTTCTTATGTGCACCTCCATGTGTCTGCCCCCTTCCCCCATCTCATAAATGGTTTTCTGAGCAAAGCTGAAATTGGAAATCTAATAAGAGCACTTTTCATTGACAACCGCTGACTGAGGACTGAAGCAATTGGCTGCGTTACAGCTGTGCGAGTCGATCTCTTCAAGTGGAGTGAATGGCCACTGAGAGTCTTAGACAATACCACGCTGACAGAGAGACTATTTTAGCGTGGAGCGAGAGAGTGAGGCGTGCAGTAGTGGGATGATTGTCTCTGAGATGATGTGGATGTGTTCATTAACCTCCGAAATCTCTCTTTGCTTCCCACAATAGCAGGACCATTCATTCACCGGCTGTGGCATGAGAAGGATGGCGTGATAAATGAAGGGCAGAGATAAACAGAGGACTGCGCTGCTCTGACACGATGAATGAAGCTGCAATGTGTCCAGTCGGTGCTGAAAACAAGATGCATCTTCATTAAATCTGTAGTATGACAAACACAGGGACAAAAGGGGAATAAATGTCAATGAATGGTGATTTGAGAATGTAGGTCACTCATTCTCCCTTTTCTCTCACCGCATTGTCCTCTGAACTATACAACTTCTTTGCTTCTTTCTCCCTTTTGACCCGCTCACATGATAAACACACACCCCTCAGATCTCCGAAGGAAATGACAGGAGTCGAATACTGAATTAATCTTCAATGTCACGTTACAAAAGAATAGATAGATGTTCGAATTTATAGGATCTAAATGGACGATGTAAGTACTATAAATATAAAAAGTCTGACATTTTTATATGGCTGGTGTAAACAGTCACAGTTGGTTAAATCCAGTTTGCCCCTCTACAAACTGATGCCAGTGTCAAAGCTCAGAAAGAAGCATGTGACAAGTGAGGAAACAAACAGCCACATTTCTGAATGTGTAACTGATTATTTCAATACAAAATTGCAGATAAATTATTGTTATAACACAATAAGGGGGAAAAAAAGAAACCAAGGATTTAGATGAAAAGCTTTAACTTAATGTTAAATGAAATGTTGCATTTCATTTAAGTTCTACAAATAAAATACAGTAAGTGTAAAATTATGTACTAAAAACGGCTAATACTGAAGAATTTCATATATATATATATATATATATATATATATATATATATATATATATATATATATATATATATATTGTTACAGAGACATTTAAAAAAATACAAAAAAGACATGAGCGCACACACTAAAAATATAAAAAAAATAGTGTGTGTGTATATATATATAATAATAATGTTTAATATTGACAATCTTTACCTCCATTAATCTCTGTTTCTGTTCTGTCTGTGAACTAACCATCGAGCCACTGATCCAGGGTCTGCTAAATGTGAACCCACTGGCAGAACAGTTGCCTTTGCATCTCTTGAAATTGCTCTCCAAACTGCATTTGCTCCCGTGCACGCTACTTTGTCTCCGAGATGAGCCTGTCAGCCTCTCCTGCAGTGAGTGTGTGCGTGATCTGCCCCAGGGTCAGAGTAAGCCCTTTTTCTTTTATGAATTTTAAACCTCAAACTCCAGCAAAAACATCTTTTATGCTGAAACGCACACTAAACCTCTCTGCCCCCTCTCAAAATCTCATAAATACTTAAAAGAACTGAAAAAAAAAAATGAAAGTCAGGAACGTCTGGATATTGCTTTTGGTTGCCAGCGAGAAATATTCACTGGTGTTATGTTATTGTTTGTGTGAAAGAGAAAGCACAAGGAGAAGAAAATAAAAAATGTGAGAAAAAAGAAAGTGTGTGTGTTCGTGTGTGTAATTAGCACATCTGTTGCTAGGTTCCAGGTGAGAGTGGCACCTTCAAACATCTGGAAGGACTGCTTCCATCTGCTCCAGTCCAGCGCTCTCGGCCTCTTTCTTTCTTTCGATCTCCATCTTTTCATTATTGTCCTCCTAGCTCCTAAAAATCTGAAGCTCTCTTCTAATAGTGTCTGTGCAATCAGTCAAGTGCCCCCAACTAAGGCGACAGTGGCAAGGAACCAAAACTCCATCGGTGATAGAAATGGCGAGAAACCAAGCTCAGTCTGGCCAGATGAAACCAGCATGGTGTGGAACCCAGAAGACAGCTCTCCACAGCCTGGAGATAAACTGAAAGACATGATGTCTTCGGGATGTCTACATTGGTAACCGAGAACTGTTAGCCATTAAGTTACTGGCACATTTAGGCAATGATTTGAAGGAGATTGTCATTTATTCACAGTATGGACTGCAGTAAGATCCTTGATGTCTGTGATGCCAAACAACTCAACCCTGACAGGACTTTATTATTATTTTTTTTTCTACGATTCGATTTCAAGATCGCATACCATCCAGGTTGTGTGAAAGCTTGCTTTTTGAGGAGGAAACGGTCTAAAGATATCAGACCCCAGAGGAAGACAGATGATTAATGGACAGTGTAGACGTAGCTCTCACACACACGCAAACACAAAGTGTACGGCAAACAGTAGAGCATCCCCTTCCTTTATTTTACAAGAGTTTTGTACAGTCCAAACAGCTGCTGTGTTTCTAAACAACACCGATTTCTGAACAGCGTATAAACAACACAAAATGACAGACACAAAGGCAGAAACAAAAATTCAAAAAACCCTGTACAGAGTCCTGTAAACAAACTAACACAGTAAAGAAAGAAAATCGGACATGAATCCACTTGAAACTCCATATCTCTACCCGCTCATGGCCTCGGACCTTTTAGAACAGCATAATGAGACGCTTGCTGGGATTCACACATAAATAAAAGAATCAAGGCGCCACATATTTAACACTTCTTCATTAAATTTGTTCCAATCTGGAAATCTGACATTTAAAAAAGGTGCAAAAGAGGTTTTGTTCATTTGAAAAGGTTAAAAAAAAGAGGCAAATGTACAAAAACAGGGCAAGATCACAAGCTAATTTCCATATGGAGGAACAAAGACGACAGTAAAATCTGAAATGTCTTGATTGTTTAGTCGTGTTGTACTGAGGCTCTTTTCATGTTATCATCTTGATATCCTCTCTCTCTCGCTCTCTCACACACACACACACACATACACACCAAATGCACCCAACCATCTGTGCCTGGGCAGTAGTGTGTGTTGGGCACCATGTGTCCCACTGTTATGTGTCAAACGAGCATCGGCTGGCTCATATGGCACAACCCCCGCGCACGTACACACACGCACACACACAGAGCAGTGACCTAGCCTCTTACACACCAGTATGTGAGTATCTCAGCTCAACGGGAGCTCTTGATTCAAAGCCCAGAACTTTCAGAGACTCAAAGTTTGAGATCTTAAAACGCATCAGTGTCGGGCAGATTCTGTATCTTGGCAGCTGTTAGGGGCGGGGCTTCAGTGACACTTCCAGTAATGGCTACAAGAGAATGTGAGTAGTTAAAGACTTTCTACAATAATGATCAATAAAGTCCATCAATCTATCCATCTATTTATAGAACGGTGTTTCCAATGGAATTCTAACATACTGTGTATACTATTCTAATTAATATATATACACACACACACACACACACACATACAATACTTTTTTTATGTCACTATTTCAAGTTCACACTCTCTTTCTCTTGCTTTTATTATATTATATACATTTAATTATTTTTAAGCTCACACCCTACATGTGTACAATCACACATGGGGAAAAAATAATGATATTCTTAAAAGTTATTTTATATATTTTACATATTTTATGGATGAAGACAGATGAAGTGGTGGTAGTATGGTATTCCAGACACAGCCTCTGTGTGTCTGTGTGTGTGCACGCATTTATGTATGTTTAAGGGAGAAGGGAAGACAATCTTTTTGTCTGAACTTTCACAGTGCTGTGGTCTGTCAATACAGGGGCAGCTGGTGTGTGTGATGAAAAATTCAGTGTGGGTCATCTGGGAGACAGGGAGTCACGCACACACGCATACACACACACCTGGCAGGCAGCAGTGGGTCGTGGGTTGTGTTTGTGTGTGAAAAAGCTCTAAAGATTTAACGAGGAGCATCAATTAATGACCTGCTATCTGTTACCCCATTTCCTGTCTCTCTTCTTTTCCATTACATTTTTGGGATTTCCTCTTTTTGCTGGATTCCCATGAGTCCTTCACTTTGACTGTGTGTTTTGTACCTATGTTTGTAGTTCTTTAACATCCTTTATTTGACAACATCCAGTGGTTTCGCTAGGTATGCTGGGCCACCTGTACTCAGTCCCACCTTTTCCTCAACTAACAAAATCAAATACGAGTTTAACGGATACATTTTACCTGTTTAAGAATTCATCTGATAAATCTTGGTAAAAAAAAAAAAAAAGCTCTGTTTCACAAAACTTCATCAAAACATGTGCAAAGCAGGAAAACTGCTCATTTAGATGGAGTTCTACATTGTTTTTACAGAGGAACAGGCCAGCGTCCAGCTGATTGTCAGAGCTTGAAGGTCTTCACAGCCAATCAAGATACTTCTTGCCTATGGACACACCAATGAGCTGTCAGATGGGGCCGGACCAATGTGACCTCATGAAGAAAAGGCACTTAGAAGAGTCTCTGCACTAATGGCACACAAACAATTGTTTGTATTTCTGAGCAATTCGCCTCTTCAAAAATTGAAGAAAGTGCCGTCCTTTTTTCTTATGACAAAAATGGGCGCGTTTTCTCAGGTGTGTGTATGCGGCTGAGTCGGACAACCTGGGAAGGGGAAAGTGGGGCGTCCTGTCTGTGGCGCCCTTTGGAATCCTGGGATTCGTAGTCCAACCGCATTGATGGGCCTCTTCCTTTCACTTCCTGCTCCCTGCGTCTCTGTTCTTGTCGCAGGAGCTCCTGGGCCTCCAGAAGGACGCGTGCATTGTAGCCGCCACCCACCGAGGAACCACCAGCTCCTGGGGGAGCAGAGAGGCCATTCCTGCACCCAGGACGAGGAACGGTCCGCGGGACGGAACGAGATCCCTGGTAGCTGGAGTAACGGCCACTGTCTTTGGCTGCCTGGAAACCATCTCCACCTGGACACATTCTCTCCCACTCCCTCTCTGAGGCTGGGGCGGGTGTCTTACGAGGGTGGCTACACACAGGGAGAAATTAGCAAGTGAGATGTTGTGTATGCACGCGAAATTAATACTTTAGACACTATGACTTTTTATTTGAGTTATTGTAGTACTTCATCACGTACCGTGGCAGAGAGCTGTACTGTCTCTGAGCATGTGTGAAAGCATCTCTGGCTTCCTGTCTCTGTAACTGCACCTCCACAGACACGGAGTGTCGGCCAGATGATGTCTGTGAGCTGCAGTTGGACTGTAACACAAGCAGGAGTTATCAACATGTCCATTTAAAACAAACAGGTAAAAGTTCAGTAGAGAAAAGTTTGAAAGAGATTGAGTTGTGGAAAGATTATTAAGGAATAGAAACAAACTCTCAAGCTAAGCACTTACCAGGTTTCAGAGGTGATTTTGTGAACAGGTCTGTGACATTTGTGCAGAAATGTGCATTTGAATGTGACATTATTACCAGTCCTATGACCTTTGGCGCATTACTGCTGTTAATGAAACCATTAGAGTGGATTATAACCGATAAAATATTCATGGAGTTATTTATTACTATTCATAAAATTACTGCTACATTAATGGCCCTCAATAATTATGATAAAAATGAGTACTCATTATTTAAATGACCACATAATTAAAAAGCTAAGCAGTTATTTCAGCAACTTTTTATCTTTAAAAATTTAAAATGACAAGAATTCCCAGAAGCACAATGTGCAAATGAAAACAAAAATTTAAGTATACGTAAATATCAGATTTTTCAGTTTAAAATAAAAATTGAATTAGATAATTATTTTTTATATACATTTACACACATTAAAATATTTATAAAATTCTTATATAAATATATATTTTAATCTCCTGTTGTTCTGGTTTTATTCCTCTAAGATCCAGTGTTTTTCTGTGCATTCAAGGTTTATGTTCATCATCAATTTATATGATTCTTGGGAATCAAGCCCATGACCTTGGCATTGCTAGTGACATGCTCTACCAGTTCTCTAACATACATTATGGACACAAAAGTGAGACTGGAATGAGGACACACGCATAGCAGATGAGATAAATGTTAGATAAATGTTAGCTGGATGTTAGGTGAATGCTAGATAAACATTTAGTGAATATTAGTTCATTTATGGTGAGTGGGATTTGTGGTGATAATGTAATGAAGCACTTCTCCATGTAATTCATTAAGAAAACACACACAGATTCACACTTGGTTGGCACAAAACATAAGGGTGTAATTATAAACAATAAAAGACTTCATTTAAATTTAACGCCGCCTCTTTCTCTCTCTCTCTCTCTCTCTCTCTCTCTCTCTCTCACACACACACACACACACACACACAGCTTTGTTCTGTACTGCAGTAAATTGCTCATGACCCATAAGAATCCATTTCTTTTAAGGCAACATCTACATTGAGTTCCCTGCTCTCGTCACACTCAGTCAAACAGATGAATGTTGTCCCAGGCATGCTCAATCAAGAGCCGATTCACACAGAGATTTCCATTAACTCTAATGAAGGAGAACAGCCTTTTGGGTTTGATTGACAGAGCTTGCCGGCCATGTTGCCGTGGAGACAGAGGAGTTGAAGGTTGAAGGATGTGTGGAGCTGGGTCATTTAGCCCAGTTCATTAACACACACACACACACTTCACTGCCTAAAACAACATCAGTGTCACAGGAACGTACCATTTGTTTGCTAAAAAGATTATGGCATTAAAGGTCTGATATGAATTCATTAACGGTATGAGATTTATAACAGCTGATGATGTTAACACTGGCACACATGCACTCTGGAAATTTTTCCATTTATTCTCACCTGTCATCTCTCTGAAAGAAACATTCCATAAAGAAATGATGGACGTGTTTGAAACACACCTGAATTGGATTTGATTCAGCTACAGGAACAAAACTGGCTCATTAAAGCATACCACTCATTTTTATTCCATTGGCTGTTGTTTTACAAAAAAAGGTTTTTAGGCATAGTTAAAAAAAAAGGGGCTTATGTAATCATGGTGTTTTTAAAAGCTGGGGAAAAATAGGGGATGAAAATGGGGAAGGAAAAGGAAATTTAAGATGTTATTTAATACAGTTACATAATCACTACCATTACAAAGAGAAGCAGCAAAAGTAATTCCATACATTAAAGTTGAGTGAATGAAAAATTTTAAAAGCGAAATTTACATTAAGAAATTTACATTAAGAAAATACACATAATACTGCATGTAACAGTTCAAAGAAACTCTCTCCAAGCAAAGGTTATTACAAATCAATAACGTAAAAAAATCCACACAGAAGTGTTTCTGAAATGATCTTGAAGTGCAACTCATTCCTGACTTAAAAGGATAGTTTACCCAAAAATGTATATTCCACCATCATTTACTCAATTGTTTCAAACCTGTATCACAAAAAAAAAAAAGCTAAGTCATACATGTTGGGAACAACATGAGTAACTAACAAAATAATTTTTGGAACTATCCCTTTAT
Source organism: Carassius gibelio (assembly GCF_023724105.1). NCBI lineage: Eukaryota > Metazoa > Chordata > Actinopteri > Cypriniformes > Cyprinidae > Carassius > Carassius gibelio. The sequence goes on along the minus strand of NC_068372.1, from coordinate 25,337,053 downwards.
TAAGACTTTTTCTGCTCCATTTTATAGGCATAGAGGTTTAAATTTACCTAAATCCAGATCATCATATTAAGTTCACACTCAATCCAGATTCTATTGATCTGGATTTTAATTTGTTATGTAAATAATAAACAATTTCAGTCTAAAAACATAGATTTTTATACTCAGACACACACACACACACACACACTCTTCCATCTTGCAGACATACATTTAGCCAGTCACAGTTCTTGCCTTAATTCACGATCTGCTGAAGTCATGACAGCGGTGATATGGCTGAACAGATGAATGGATGGGTGAACAGTCCGGATGGATGAACACATGGTGATGTTAGCATTGTTAGCTGATAATGTCAGTGTCAGAGGTGACATGCTCCAGCATGCAGTGATCTCAGGTTAGCGGTTAGTATTAGCCCAGGCTTGGAGGTCGTATATCTAACCGTTCCAGTCCTTGGTCTTATTCTTCCTGGGAGCTCCCAGAGACCATGGGGTGTACGTCCAGTGTTCATGGACATTCAGTGCACATACTCAGCTCAAACACTCACCCAGTGCTGCTCCAAGCTGTAGGCACGGTGGCGATCATCTGGCTCCGTCTCTTCCTGCCTGACCTGCTGGAACTCCTGGCGTAAGCGCTGGATTCGGTCGTGGTTGCTGAGTGTCAGCCTGTCAGGAACAGGAGGAAGAGGGCACATGATGACACATTAGAACATTACATCATAATCCCTTTGATCCTATCCTCCCTGGAACAGGTGTTGGAAGTGTGACCCTTTCTAAAAGGTCATCTAGTTACGCTCCACTACCTTTATGAGAACAAAGGTCAAGGTGTCACACACGGTGCACAGATGGTCCAGATGCCTACATGGACAACAAACATGGTCTCTCTAGGCTACTATGCTCCACAAGATCAGATCAGGAAAGCCCGCAGCGGAATTTACCAGACATGGACAAGTGGCAGATCTCATTACAGTATAGATGTGTGTGCGTATGTGTGTGGATATGAGAACAAGACTGATTTCCAATTATTACGATTTCATAATCACATGTTGAGTGTTTACGATATAGAGGACAGCAACTGGGGCTTTTTACACATGAGCAGATGTCCAGTTTAAAACACACAGATATGCCATATAAACTTAGTTATAGAAGATGACTCTTGATTTAAGAATGCAGACTAATCAGAAAACATGCATGTGTTTAATATGAATAACCTATATATATAGAAATGGCGCTGAACAATTTTCACTCAGAAATTATTAGTAATTTCACAAATAATTACAAAGAAGCCGCAAGAAATCATTCAATTTTGAAGTAGAAAGTCGAAAGTAGCATTTTCTTATTAAATGTACAGCAATAATTTTTGTTTTATTTACAACTCCATGTTTTATCTTCTATATTGGTATATCTTCTATATATATATATATACTGTATATATATGAGCAATCTCACAGTGGGATATGGCTGTATGTCGGCATGGCTCTGATTCGTCCATAGGCAATTGGCCGCGAATGCCGTAGTTAATCACAGCGTGCCGATATACAGCCCTTACAGATTTAATACAGATTTAAGTACCAGAAAGAACTGTTGCATAATATGTATATGTGTGTATGTATGTATACACACACACACACACACACACACACACACATATATGTGTGTGTGTGTGTGTGTGTGTGTACAGATGGATAGACAGACATAAATCTTTAACTAAACTGTCAAAGTAATATCAGTCCATGTCACTTTTTTTAATGAATGATACTTTTCGTACATGTATAATTTCCTTAATTTCGAAAAAGAACAAGACTTGCGGTTCAATGCATGAGGTTTATTCAGTGTTTGCTTTGACATTATATTTTGGACAAATTAATCATTTTAGTGAAGGATTCATTTGACTGATAAAAACAAGTTGTAACCGGAGAGCCTTTTAGTCCAATTTCTTACAACTGGTTTGTAAGTCATTTGTTTGTGAGTCAGACTATACTAGTCACGTTATATAGTTGTTTTTGAATCCAGCAATGCTTAACATTATTTCACAGCACCCAGGTCTTTGTATCTCATCACATTTCAGACTGCAAACTCCCAACAGAAATATAATTTCTCACATTTGCCATGGCAGTGCAGATTCAGCAGCAGCGCCACTGACACATACACATAAAAATTATATAGGTCAAACATTCGCTCTAAAACCACAAATAAACTTTTTCGCTTGGCATTGAAACACTTAGACCTTATCTAAAACATACAGCAATCAATACATACTCATCAAAAATACACAAATACATCAACACCATGGAGCCATTTAATCCAATAAGAGAATCAATGAAGAACTGTAATGTTTCCGGAAAGGCTATAAAGAATAACCTTGCAACATCTAAATGCATTACAATGCCCAGATGAACAAAGAAAGCCAGTGTGAGTGTGCGTCTACATGCTGACGCGGCTGTAACATTACCTGTGTGAAATTACATTTCCATTGTCAGCTGCATTGACTTAAACACATTTGTTCTGTTTTTTCATTTCTTTTACCCGGGCGAGTGCACACATTTATATGGTATAAGCCGGACAGGATGTCCCTCTGACCCCACTATGAGATTACTTTTTTCATTGCCAACAGCTGGAGCCATTTAAAACAGTGGCGTAACTCTCAGATCAGACTGAGAGACTCACTGGAATTACAAACACATTCACTCATGACACAGAGGAGCTTATTTAGCAGTCATGTTTGAGTAGAAAAGTTTGCGTGTGACCTGTTAAGGACGTTACGCTACAAACCTACAAAACAACACTCAAAAGTCCATTCAATACTTTAAATCTGGCAGATGATTATGAAATAACTATATAAGCTAGGCACAAAGCCAGAAAATCTAATCAATTATGAAAATGCAACATTCCTCATGTGTTTCTTTACTTGTGTGCGAGACGTAAACATTACCATAATACATGTGATCTATTTCTGAACTCGAGGGCAAACAGCTTTTATAGTAGAACTAGCATGTGTGTTCCGAATCATTGCAGTGTATATCTGTGTGTGAACATGATGAAACGCTTAAAATGATTAGAAATGTATAAAAAGTCAACAAAATTAAAGCCAGAAATAACTGGCAACGTCTTGAAAGGTAAACAATTATTCATACATTATTTATGCAAAAAATGCATAAAGCTCTCTTTTTAAATTTAAAATTAAATGTAAAATTTCAATTAAATTTAAATTTATTCATTGAATTCAGGCTAACAATTTTTTCTTATCATGTGTTCCCCAGGATTCAAACCCCCAACCTTGCGCTTGTTAACACAATGCTCTACCACTTGAGCTACAGGAACACTCTTATGATTTGAGTTAGTCTGTGTTCATCATGATTAGCTTATATTAAAGGCTAATTTTAGATGTTAAGGTAAAGGTGTATGAGATTCTAAAGTAGAACAAAATGGACCATCTTAAAGGGACATTCAACCCAAAACTCGTGTCATTCCAAACCTGTATGACTTTGTCTCCTGCAGAACACAAAATAAGATATTTTGAAGAATGCTGGGAACCAAACGACACTGGATTTATTGTATGGACAAAAACAGAGACATTTCTCAACTATCTTCTTTTGTGTTCTACTGAAGAAAGTCATGCAGGTGTGGAACAACATTAGGGCGAGCAAATGATAACATTTTCATTTAGGATGGAGAACCCCTTTAAAGATAAGCACTTTCAACAGCGTTCCACATTCTCCTGGCATTTTCATCTAACAGCTGTGAGCTCAAAGCACCAGAATCAGGTCAAAATAATCAATACACAACCAACCATGGATGAAAATGACAACACAATAATTTGTCTCTTTTATTACTTTAAATGATCAGAAAAAAAGAGAGTTGGGAGTAAGAAGGGATGAAACCAGACCCATTTAAAATGACTTTTCACAGGTAAACACACATGCTTTTGAAAAACACACAGTTAAAGTGGGCACTTCACCCTATTATTTTTCTCCAGCCTCATTTAGAGTTCTTCCTCTCACAGCCTCATTTAGAAATCACCTTCACACAGCCTCATACTGCATTCATCCTTTCTCAGCCTCATCCAACATTCATCCTCTCACAGCCTCATTAAGAATCACCCTCTCACAGCCTCATACTGCATTCATCCTTTCACAGCCTCATTCAACATTCATCCTCTCACAGCCTCATTCAACATTCATCCTCTCACAGCCTCATTTAGAAATCACCTTCTCACAGCCTCATTAAGAATCACCCTCTCACAGCCTCATACTGCATTCATCCTCTCACAGCCTCATTTAGAAATCACCCTCTAACAGCCTCATACTGCATTCATCCTCTCACAGCCTCATTAAGAATCACCCTCTCACAGCCTCATACTGCATTCATCCGTTCACAGCCTCATTCAACATTCATCCTCTCACAGCCTCATTCAACATTCATCCTCTCACAGCCTCATTTAGAAATCACCTTCTCACAGCCTCATTAAGAATCACCCTCTCACAGCCTCATACTGCATTCATCCTCTCACAGCCTCATTAAGAATCACCCTCTCACAGCCTCATACTGCATTCATCTGTTCACAGCCTCATTCAACATTCATCCTCTCACAGCCTCATTCAACATTCATCCTCTCACAGCCTCATTTAGAAATCACCTTCTCACAGCCTCATTAAGAATCACCCTCTCACAGCCTCATACTGCATTCATCCTCTCACAGCCTCATTTAGAAATCACCCTCTAACAGCCTCATACTGCATTCATCCTCTCACAGCCCCATTAAGACTCACCCTCTCACAGCCTCATACTGCATTCATCCTTTCTCAGCCTCATTCAACATTCATCCTCTCACAGCCTCATTAAGAATCACCCTCTCACGGCCTCATACTGCATTCATCCTTTCACAGCCTCATTAAAACATTCATCCTCTCACAGCCTCATTAAGAATCACCCTCTCACAGCCTCATACTGCATTCATCCTCTCACAGCCTCATTTAGAAATCACCCTCTAACAGCCTCATACTGCATTCATCCTCTCACAGCCTCATTAAGAATCACCCTCTCACAGCCTCATACTGCATTCATCCGTTCACAGCCTCATTCAACATTCATCCTCTCACAGCCTCATTCAACATTCATCCTCTCACAGCCTCATTTAGAAATCACCTTCTCACAGCCTCATTAAGAATCACCCTCTCACAGCCTCATACTGCATTCATCCTCTCACAGCCTCATTAAGAATCACCCTCTCACAGCCTCATACTGCATTCATCTGTTCACAGCCTCATTCAACATTCATCCTCTCACAGCCTCATTCAACATTCATCCTCTCACAGCCTCATTTAGAAATCACCTTCTCACAGCCTCATTAAGAATCACCCTCTCACAGCCTCATACTGCATTCATCCTCTCACAGCCTCATTTAGAAATCACCCTCTAACAGCCTCATACTGCATTCATCCTCTCACAGCCCCATTAAGACTCACCCTCTCACAGCCTCATACTGCATTCATCCTTTCTCAGCCTCATTCAACATTCATCCTCTCACAGCCTCATTAAGAATCACCCTCTCACGGCCTCATACTGCATTCATCCTTTCACAGCCTCATTAAAACATTCATCCTCTCACAGCCTCATTAAGAATCACCCTCTCACAGCCTCATACTGCATTCATCCTGTCACAGCCTCATTAAGACTCACCCTCTCACAGCCTCATACTGCATTCATCCTTTCTCAGCCTCATTCAACATTCATCCTCTCACAGCCTCATTAAGAATCACCCTCTCACAGCCTCATACTGCATTCATCCTTTCTCAGCCTCATTCAACATTCATCCTCTCACAGCCTCATTAAGAATCACCCTCTCACGGCCTCATACTGCATTCATCCTTTCACAGCCTCATTAAAACAGTCATCCTCTCACACCCTCTTTAGAAATCACCCTCTCACAGCCTCATACTGCATTCAATCTTTCACAGCCTCATCTAACATTCGCCCGGTGCATAGAGGGAGAAGTCTGATTATAATGACTGTTATGATCTGGAGTCATTACTGAAATGGCTCAACTACAGGATGCAAAGTCTCTGCATACAGTCACACAGCAAAGCTTTTAAAACCACTGATACACAAGAATATAGATACAAGCAGAAAAATCCTTTCTCTCTGACGGATCACTTTATAAAAGGAATGAATGTTCGGCCATAGCATATAATGCAGCATCTAATATCAATATGTAAACAGCTTCTAGCTTGTGAAAGGAGATTTGGAGACATATGGTCTCATCATGGGTCATAATTTGTTCTGAGAGCAGTGTGCAAGTGATGTCAGGAATTGTGATAACATCGGTTTTAATGTACTTTAAAAGACCTCCAATCGCCATTAGAGCATATAAGAATCACTATCACCGTAGTAACGATGTCTTCCTGTTGGAAAGACCACATTATTTTGGGCAGTTCAGTGCTTGCTATAAGTGCACAAATGGAAAGATTGTCACAAATGCTGCGGTGCACTCATTGTTTGATTAGGCTGATATTTGAAGCAAGATTACACGTCTTGTTTTTTCTTCATTTGTAACAGTACACTTTTTAATACCAGGGTAAAGGTTATTGGCTATATCATAAATATTATATGAAAATATGTCAAAATTGGTAAATATTCAGCATCATTTTAAAATGTGGATATAGGTAACAAGAAAGCATATTATAAAATCCTACTACAAAGTCATTTCAATATAAACAAATATTTTAAAAAATCAGCACAAATGACTCAAATATAACAACTGTATTGTGACTTACATACACATATACATACATACACATATACATACATATATACATATATATATATACACATACACATACATACATACATATATACATATACATTCAAATACATATACATACATATACATATGTATACATATATATATATACACACACACACACACACACCGTTACCCTGATATTAAAATTTGATATTCTTACACAAACATATATTCTGCAATTCACAGCTGACGGGTCTCTCTAAAGACTCTCACATGAGTTAAACAATATATGCAAACAAATACTGTATGGGAATAATGCAACTGATACACACTTAAGAAAGTCGTGACACTTGCCAAGTACGGTAATCCATACTCAGAATTAATGCTCGGCATTTAACCCATCCAAGTGCGCACACACACACACACACACACACACACACACACACACACAGCGCAGTGGGCAGCAATATATCCAGCACCCGGGGAGCAACTGGGGGTTCAGTGCCTTGCTCAAGGGCACTTCAGCCATGGGTATTGAGGATGAGAGAGTGCTGTTCATTCACTCTCTCCCACCTACAACTCCTGTCAGCACAGAGACTCAAACCTGCAACCTTCGGGTTACAAGCCCAAGTCTCTAACCATTAGGCCACAGCTTCCCAAACACAAACTGATACACATCAGTCTGTATTTCATCTGTTTTTTTGCTCACTGGAAATTGAGAACAGGCATAAAGTCCTGACAGCGAACAGTTCTGCTGAGTGATGGGTCCCAAAAAAATAAAATAAAAAACCAGGCGCCAAGACCATGGTAAACAATTTTACAATGCGCACACACACATACACACACTGTGTGATACTTTAACATTAAACATGGACTGTTTGATTCAAGCAGCTTTTACATTATAAAATACGTATACAAGACATGTATACTGTTACAAAACATTTCTTAAAAAAAAAGTTTCTTACTTGGCCTCCCTTTCGTTTAAACATGCAAGTTGTATTTCAGTCCCGACAGCTTTGTTAAGTCATTAACTCTCGGTAACGTCAGAGCTGTCAATGATTTAATTGTGGTTCTACACTGTACTGCTCTCTGAAATCCCACCACTTCTTTTTAATAAGGCATTTAACTCTGCATTTGCCTTTCAAAGAGTCGAGTTACCCCACCTAAAGGGGATCGATGTTCGTTGACACATCTTTAAAGGGGTTCGAAGGTTATAATGAGTATCTGTTTAAATGATGGTGTTGTGTTTATGTCAGATGTGCTGCTAATTTGAAACATACGGGAGCATAAACTCTTCAGCCATTGTGTGAGGAAAGGATCTTGTGGCCCATTGAGCCTTGAGTTTAAGTCACATCAAAGAATGACCTCACATAAATACACACTCACACAGAGGTGCAGTTTAGGCTTGAGATCGGCCTTGTAAACGGCCCAAAAGGCAGTGGGGTTCAGCTCCCATGAGACACTGGGAGGCAAAGTGGCAGTCAGACTTCACCTTTGAAGACAGAAGAATGTTTACGTGTGTGTTTCTGATCTGTGTATTGCTGGAACACTTGCAGGAATCGCTCACTTTAAGTCCAACCAGTAAGTAAATCAAAAACAGGTTCAGGATGAGTATGCATCTTCGAGCATGTCTGTTTATTAAAGCCACAGACAGCTAAAAAAAAATATAAATATGCTGACTCTAGACTGTTGGAAACAATCAAAGAAACAATAAACCCCAGGACATTCACCACAACAAACAGCATGAAACCCACAGATACCATTTTTTTATCCACACATAAACTTACAAACGCTAATGGTCATAAGTTAGTAATAAGATGTTTTTGTCTTTTTATGTTTTTTAAAGAAGTCTCTTATGCTCACTAAAGCTGCATTCATTTGATAATAATATATAAAGAATACAGCAATATTGTGAAATATGTTTACAATTCAAATAAATTCTATTTTAATAGGTTTTATAATGCAATATATTCTTGCATTGGCAAAGCTGAATTTTCATTGGCCATTACTCTTGTCTTCAGTGTCACATTATCCTTTAATAAATCATTCTAATATGATTTGCATTTTAAAAACGTACAAAGGCATACTGCGGTAGTGTGTTTCTGTAAGTGTAATATCCTTTGAGCCATGCTGTTTTGTACGTGTTAAAACCCCAAGTGACATAAATCAGTGCACCTTTCCTCAACATGATGCACAATTTGAAGGATCATTCATGTTTGTAGTACAAACGTCGTGGTTGCCTTAAAATGTAATAATTACTATGAGCAATTATGATGCCAGTGGCAGTAAACCCTGACTAGAAAATGTTATTACATTTGAAATAATTTAATGATTATAACTGAAAATTCCCTGCATTGAAATACTCTCACATTAGCATAAATACTTTTATGTCCTCTGGGTGACAATACAAGCTGTAGGAGCAAGAGAGGTGAAATTTCAGCAAATAAGTCCATCAACGCTTCTTCCTGAAGTGTCTGAGAGACTGAGAGAGAGCAGAGAAAATATAGCTGCCCTGCTCTCACTCTGACTGGACAAAAGTCAGCAGGAAACCCCCAGACCATGGAACTATCAAGTATACAATGCTCAATGGACACACACACATGAATATACAAACAGATGGGAATTCTCAACTGCCTGACATATCCGGGTTCGGCTTTGGCTTTGACTGCTCTTCGTAGATCCCACCTTCTAGCACAGTACGTTTGATTACGTACAATGCCTGCACATTACTGGTCATAACTAAATTAAGCACTTCAATGGTTGTTAATGCATTAGGAGTCAACAACTAACAACAGCCTACTTATTTTATAAATGTATTAATGAAAGTTTATGTTAATTCCTACATACAGTACAAGACATTTTTAACATTTAACAAGTTTATGATACTATAATATTGTAAAGTACTAGTAAACAGTATATTGCTACCTAGCTTAATGATCCCAATTCATTAAATGACTCATTAGCTGTTTTACCAAGTAAAAACCCCTTTTTTTCTGAAAAGCACAATATGGCAACTCTAAAACACAGAAAACAAAAACTTTTACTCACAGAAAGTCATACATACAAACTGACAATGTAGCATATTCCATTCCATTTCCATGGTTACAGTCAGGCATAAGTGGGCAGATGTGTGTGGTGTAGTTGCCAGGGTTACACCACTGTGCATTGTGGGTAAGAGCTTTCATTAATGTGACCAAAAGATAAGGCTAATGGACTGGCGGTTTACGGGCAAGGAGTGTGTGTTTATGTGTGTGTGTGTGTGTGTGTGTGCGTACTGCTGTGTACGGACTTCTAATAGTATTAATCCTGTGCATTTAAGGGAGTCAGTATTTATTGATTTCTCATTACTTCTGCTAACACAATCATGTGTGAGGTGTGTGTATGTGTGTGTCAGATCGATAGCATCAGAGTGATTCCCCATTCCGATCATTAGATCTGCTTTGCCAATCAGTGTCTTGACATTTTAAGTGGGTTTGAAATACAAAAACATTTATATGTCTGTGATTCAGCAAAGTAAACTTCAATTTCGTCAACATAAGGCCAATTTAAGAAGTCTAAACTCTAAGCGAGACAAACAAAGATGCAGGAATAAAAGAGTATTTTTGAAGCTCTGTTCTAAACATCTATAATTTTGAATAAGCACTGGTTGACTTCAACAGAGCTTGGAGTTAGTATGTTGCTAAATTAATGGCACTGCAGTCTAAATGAGTGTTCACACTGACAACAATTTGAATTTGGATATGAGATTTACAGAAATCCAAGAGAGTTCAACAGTTAAATTTGAAATAAACTGAATTGGCAATTGAATTTATCTTCTTTATTATGGCATCAAGACAAGTGTAACAGATTATCGGGGAAAAAAATATTCTATGTAGTACTTCTTAACTTAATTTTACAATGTTGGTCTTTTACTCAAAAACAGACGTGTTTAAATTGACTAAAAAAATTGGAGTAGTACAGAGAGAAGTCTATTTTGCACTGGATAATGATGAGGTGAATCATTTGCATTAAAACCAACAAGTGTATTTGCAAAATAAACACACATCTTATTTTTCACGATGACTTTAACGGCATCTCTGGGTAATAAAGTTCTTCCCACAATGATCTATAAATTTGCAACTTTAACGTTTCTCTTGACAAGAGTTCATTTTTCTTGGTAATTACTTAATGGGGCTACATTAATTTATTAGATTTTTTTCCCTAATCATTTTAATTTCACTTCCTTGAAGTTAAATTCAAAGGAAGTGTAGTTCCTGTTTACCAAATTATCTCAAATTCAAATTCAGAAATAAGACTGAAGTTTAAAAAGCATTCTCAATTCACTTATAAAAGGGACATTAAATTCCTGACACATTAAACCATGGTTCTAATCTGGTTGATGCAGGTTTGAGTCCACACTTCAGATATGTCTCTGTACCGTTCCACATGTCAGTCAGGTCAAGTGCTGTGAACAGATCACACACAGGCTGAGGAAACTCCTACCAAGTGCTTATGATAAAATCAGCTCATATTTATATTCAAGTCATAATTATGAGTTACAACATTCGAATATAAACTCCCAATGACTCATTCATCTGAGTGACATGTTCTGCAGCAGCCATTAACAACACAGACAGTGAGATAATAATTTTAAGCTAACGCACAAGCACATGCAGAACTCACAGAATGACTGAGCGCAAGCGTCGACAACAGAACCAATTAAATCTGAACATGTAGTCGTGCGCGCAGGGGACAGTTTTAATGTCAAAACTGGAGTCACTCCTTCTCTCTGAAATATGTAGTCACCTACTACCAGTGATACTACAGCTGAACGTGGTTTAACAAAAATGGAATACTCCAAAAAACAAAACAAAAAAGGTTACTTAACTGCATTTTGTAATGAAATAAGACTATCTTTAACTACACACCATGTTAAGTGAATCAGTTCATATGATTTCTGTGATCATCAAAATGCAGATGATAGCTAGAGTGAACTGCCTGCATTCCTTCATCAATAAATACAATAATAATTTATAGCAAATACTAGTATTTTTGAATCATAGTATAGTAAAGTGTATTATACTGAATATATTATATTATTTACAACACTTAAATGTTAATGAATGCTACAGCATACTGAACTAATAAACTGTAATACATACGGTAGTATACTTTAGTGTTTACTAAAGTAAACTGTAGTGTATTGTAGTGTAAACTGTATAGTATACCCTACAGTTGTAAAAAAAACAATTGAATGCTGTGGTTATATTACCACAGCAAGCATAGAATTTCCACAACAAATTAATACAAGTACTTTACTATAGTATGGTTCAAAAACACTATAAAATTTACTATAAATTACCATAGTATTTTTTAATGTGGGTAGTGACAAAGTCAATAAAATAAAGATCAAAGATGGTGTACAAAGTCACATTCAACACCAAAGGCAGAGATGAAAGGCTAAATTAAATTAGAAAAGTACTATTTTATAAAATATATTTGCGTTATTTGAGTGTCATCCCAGATAGCACATATACATCTACAAGATGTCTGTTAAAGATAGTTTCATCTGGAAACCAGATGAAATCTATTTAAGAATCTTAATTTTCAGACTTTTCTAAATGTCTATTTGACATCTAATAGGAAACGTCCTATAGACTTATTGCCGATGACCAGACACTCTAAAAAAATATATGTCTCGCAGATGTAAATGCAGATGTCAAATAGACAAATCCTTGATGAAAGTGTGCTATGTTGGATGCTTTTAGCATGCTAACGCAAAACTCACCAAGAATCTTTTGTGAACAATATGTGGAGTGCTATTTCTACAATTTCTAATGTAACTTCCCAAATCGGAGAGGTGCTATTTTCGTTAACTACAACTAAAACTATGAAAAAGTTTTTGCTAACTGAAATAAATAAATCATACTTTTTACATTTGAAATGACTGAAATGAGTTTAAAATGAAGTACTACAATAACTGAATAACAGAAATACAAATAAATTGAATCTAAATATAACCATTACGATCACAACATTAATAAATACTATAATAGCATATAAATAACAATGCTTAGACAGCAGACATCAAGGCAACTCACTAGGTTTTGGTGGCTACTAATTCTTCCACACGTTCAAACCAGGTGTGTTTCATAACTTTGCAACCGGTCGAACTTGACACAATAGAATAAGGAAGAGGAGAAGAAACTACACACTTGATTCTTATTTTTAGAATGCATACATACAGTACACCGAGAAAGCAGCCTACTTAAAGAGAAACTGTCTCCTGAAAGAAAAAGAGGAAAAAAAGACAGGGAGAGGAGAGGCGCGTCCCCAACAAAAGAACAATGTTCTGTCAGAAAAGTAGGTCGTCTTGTTGAGGGGTCAGAGAAAGGGCATCCACTCAATTCAGCAGAACTCTTCCATTCACACACACACATATAAAGAGCTAGCGAACCATCATTGCACATGCAGCAGACACGCAGGTGAATTTACTCATAGATAAACAGCAAACTGTATCGAGAGCATTGCATCCTAGAAAAAAAAAAAAAAACTCCAAACCCTGTCAGAGCTGTGGCACGGTCATTCAAGTAACAAAATACATTAAATCATGGTACAAAAGTGGCTGTACCGATCATACCTTTTTCCAATAATCTTTCTTTAATTTCTAATAAAAAGATTTAAGTCAACAAACCTAATTCTATTCCAGAAACACTCTAAAGCATCTCTCTTAGGCCATGTCTACACCTGGTATTAACATCCATTTGAACCTTTAAAAAAAACACTCCTCAGCTGATGTTAGATTAAATTTCGATTTGTGAGAAATAATTTAGAGGAAGACAAAAGTAGCACTTTGCTACCAGGTGTAAACAGGGCCACAGACGTCCTTTAGCAATTGCTTTCTAATAAAAGCCACAAAGACAGTCCCAGAAGCAATTAGAGGCACAGTGGTAGAGGCACAGTGGTGATTGAGGAGGTCTGGGAACGTGATAACGTTGGTTTTTGGGTCACCCTGACTCGGTTCTGAACTTTTGACCTCTATTTGACATCACTTCTCCAGCGAGTAAAAGTTAAGCACACGAAGCAGAGAAGATCTGAAACCATATGTCACATTACACAAAACACACAATCTGATGTCTCAGTGGAACATTCAGCTTTTAACAGATGGTTATCATCCACTAATGTCTGTTTATCGCTATACTCAGTTTGTCGTATGCATGTGTGGCCTCATTATTAATAATCAGGAGCTGCGACAGATTAAATCCATTAGATAATATTGCAAATACTGGATTTAGTTACATTAAGGGAGGCCTTGAGAGAAAGATTTCTTCTGTTTGTGTCATTTGTCACTGTTAATCTACACAATATTTTAATTAATAACAGACACACAAGCACACAGATGGAGTTTTGCAAGAGAGATGATTCTTTCTTTTGTTTTCCACAGAAGAATACGAGTTGGAGGGTAATAAATGATATTAATTTTTGGCTGAAGTATTCCTTTAAATGAGCATTCATTGACTAGCCAGAACAAGAAAGAAAGGGAGAGGAAGACAGAAAACATCAGAGTAATTATCTAAACATAAAAAAGGAGTTCTGGAGCTCTATATTGGGTTGATTGTATTTTGATCCATTCATCATTAGAGCATAACTTGGCCCAAATGACAGACTGTTCAACCACCAGCACTGCAGGGCTTCATTAAAGTCACCCCACTGCTGTTCATTTATAAACATTAGACCACAATCAGACACAAACTCTCAGTTGCTGAAACCACAGACCACTAGCTACCACGAAAACCCTGACCCCTCAGTGGATCTTTCCAAAACAAACCATGTGTGTAGTGTGTGGATGAGCCACAGGGTCTGAAATATCATGAATAAAATAACTTCTAATATAAACCTGAAAGACTTGTATAGAATCAAAAGTTTTTGTTGTTGCTCTTTTGACCTAAGATTTTAATGTACTATAACATTCGCAATACAAGCTCCACCCAGAGCAAGTATTCAAACTTAGGCCTGTTTCACAGTAGAGTTTCAATGCATGATAAACCAATGGAAATGCATAATAAACCAATTTAGCTAAAACTTTCTGTAATCTATTCTGTACAGTTATTCAGAACCTTAGAATTAATTTGGCAAATGCTCAATTATAGAAATGTTTTTACTAGTGCTGGGCAACAATTAAAAACAACTTTTTTTTCGCGATTAATCACATTATTATCTGTGATTAATCAAAGACAATAATGTGATTAATCACTATAAAATGTTTTTTTAATCAAGACAACACTTGATGGGCGCGTAGAGACTGTTGTGTGCGGGATGCGGAAGAATAATTAGGGTTAAAGCAATATATTGTGAGAGGGCCATGTGTTACCACGTCCCATACGACTCAAAATAATAAACCACAAAGTTAAAAAAACAATGCACTCCACTGTGTTGAGCGAGAGCATTTCTCTGCTGAAATGAAACGTAATATTTCCAACTTCATGTCATGATTACGAGCTTGCTGCATTTCTGTTACAAATAACAGTGGACAGTAGTTTGTGAATGTTGATGCTAAATAATTTGATAGGGAGCATCCCCACCTGTGACCCATGATTTGTCTGTATGTGTATTCAGAGCCAGTGAGCAATGGATAATAATAAAAAACTGCATTAACGTGCAGTAAAATAATTGTTGGCTTTAATCAGTTAATGCATCAACGTGATAATAACATGTTAACTTGCCCAGCCCTAATTTTTTAATCAAAAGGGTCTGCGAGTTTGTTTCTGACACTTTTTTTTTTCCATGCAGCGTGCCAGGGAATGCTGATAATGAGCTTAAACTTGTGTGTGTATGCATGTGTGTGTGAGCTCTCAGCATGAATGCTGTGGGATTAGTCAGATGTTTACCCTCTGCGTGTGTTTGGCTGCTTTAATTGGCCTTTGCAATGTTCATTCTTTAAAAATTCCCTTCAGGGCTCATAGTCAACTCAGCAAGAGTGCGCACACACACACACAGACACAACTAAAGTTTGTCAGGAGGAAGGAGGAATGTTGATGACACAGGGGCTCCATCGCTGCAGTGGGAGACCAGAGACACAGACAGCGATCTGATAGTCATCAGATCCGATGTGAACAGGAAGGGCTCCGATATCTCTCATAATGACAAAATAAAAAAACATGCAGAAACAGTGCGTATGTGCACGTTGTTCCTCTCTGACTCAAATCTAAGCAGTCAATTTAATAAAACCTGAGAGAATCAGAGAGGAGGGGTCATGAGTGGAAATGAATAAAAGAGATTGAGTTTAATTCATTAAAACTACCTGTCTCTCTATCTCTCGCTCTCTCACACACATCTCTTTTTTTTCTCTCTGATCTATTACATTTCTCTGATCCTTCCATTAACAAAGAAATACTCTGAGCAATTCAAGAAAGAAAAAAAACATATGAACAGACCACAAGAACACCGATTAAACCGATTACAGTCTCAAAGATACAAACACACACGTTCTAACAAAGCCACAGCTAGCCTGGTGGGTGGACAGAGACCCCGGAGAGAGAGAGATATTTATAACTGAACTCACAACCTCAGACATCAGCCACACTCACAGTTTTATTAGCTTTTTGTAGATTTATTTAATTCTACTATGTTTTATTGCAAATTATTATTATTTTGTATCTTTTTGTCACTATTTTATGCATATACTGACACTTTTAAACATATGCATATATTCCTATATAAATATGAATTTTTGTGCATGAAGCACAAATTTTGGGGGAATTTTGTATGTGTGTGCATGCATGATAGAGAGAAACCTTTGCTGTGCACAATCATCTCTCCAAAGACTCCTTACTTCACATCTTAATATCATCATTATACCTCAGCTGGCCTTGAACTGGGTTTGTGTTTGTTTGTGTGTGTATAAGCCCTTTTAATCAGGCTTCAAAAAGAAGTTCTGCTGACTGAACAGATATATTATACAGATATATACTTCAGTATAAATATGTTCTGCACTGAAGGACTTTAACCATACTGCAGCTGACAGCCAGAATGCTAGAACACTCTGATTTCTAGGTCAGATACTGTGTGTGTTTGTGTGTATAAGTGTGTTCCCTGCTAAAGCAGTGACATTGTAAAAATGACTCTTTTATTGTTGGATTTCCACTATAACCTCTTTCACAACTGATGTCAGGAATTGTTCTGAGCGTTCAGAGTCTAACTGATGCCTCTAGATTGCTCATGTTCTGGACCCAACGGTGCATTTCAAGTGTTTACACAAGTTTAGACAAGAAAAAGGACTTGGACTTCAACTTGCCAAAATATGTTTTGTGAATGTGTCCACTTTAATTTGGGGAAAAGTTAAAATGAGAATAAGAAAAAAAAATTTACTAGTAAAAAAGCTTTAGAAATGTGTCAAAAATCTTTTAAAGGGGTCATATGATGCTTTTTTGAAGATCATCATTTTGTGTATTTGGTATAACAGAATATGTTGACATGCTTTGTTTAAAAAACACATTCTTTTTCAAATACTGAGCATTATTGTAAGGTCCTCTATGCCCCATCTCTCTCAAACGCGTCGTTTTCTTCAAAATCCCTCCTTCCGACAAGCACAGTCTGCTCTGATTGGCCAACTGACCCAGTGCACTGTGATTGGCTGAACACAGCAAGCACTCGACGGAAATGTAACATCCCTTTCCATAATCACAAGCTTCATCTTTCAAAATAAATGTAAAGACAGTTGATACTGTCCTTAGTTTTATCATCAGTTCAAGCCTGAAAGAGGAACAGAGTGGAGTGACAGACACAGTGATGAAGCTCGTATGTGTTTGCAGTACACAAGCCACGGACGGTTAAGACCACTGACTGTATTTGTGACCACCTCTCTCTCTTTCTCGCTAACATTTGTGTGCACAATGCTGATGCAAAAAACTAAATCTGAATAAGAAACAAGCAGCATTAGGCTCTTTTCAACAACCCAACTTAGGATGCACACTTAACTGTGAGAACATTCTCTCTTGATAAATTAGGGTGATTAATAAAAGGATTATTGAAATATTAATATCAAAGGAAATGTTAAGACACTCCCGCTTTTGTCAGTTGAAGAGGATTTGCTCCCTAAAAGTTAAGATAATGTTATTTTCCTGCCATTTTAAAGACACTAAAGTATGACTTCCTCTTGATGTCAATGTCATCATGATCAAATGACATAACTTCAATCAGTCTAAATATCCTAAAACATCACATCCGGCATCGGAAAAGGGCCACATCAACAGCTGTTTTAGCTACTTGGTCTCAACTAATATGATCTGACAGCTTGCAATAAAGATGACTGGATGAAACTCAGAAAACAGGAAGGTATAAGATCACTAAAGTATACAGTTTGGATCACACACACACACACACACACACACACACACACACACACTGCTACATAGTGTTTCCCTCTAAAGCCCATAACACACCCACCCAGACAAAGATCCACTTCCCATTCAGATACGCAAGGAGAATTCCCAGAGTTCCATTCTCTACATCTCACTGGAATGAGATGTTCCATTTCCTGTTCCCTGAGGGTTCTTGCAGGAAGTGGCCTTCCGGTCTCTCTCTGCCCGTGTTTGTTTCAGTCTCAAGAAAATATGCACCTCTGACACAGCCCAAACAAAACATTCTCACAAACTGGGTTTTATGAAATACCACAAGAATGCTGTCAATACTTCATACAACTCAAGGAGAGTGTTTAGAAGAGCATTTTGACTTCAAAATTGAAGGTAAACTCATTAATAGCTCAGAAGGTGGAAGGACTATGATATTTAGAAACTAAATACCTGTCTGATGTAGAGGGGTGTCCGTTGTGGGCGTTCTGTTTATGTGTGTATGGTGAGTCCGGAGGCGTGTGGATCCGATGGTACCCGCTGTGTTCCAGCGAGCCGATGCCAGCATACGAGGGCTCCTCAGAAGGAAGTGAGGTCAGGGTGGACCGACTGAAGTCCTGGATCTCAGCATAGTCTCTCTCTCTGGCCTGGCGCTGACGAATCTCTCGTGTTTTAGCCTGGATCCTACATAGACACAAGTAAAAAAAAAAAGAATGACAAAACACACAAAGATAAAAAAAAAAAAAAGATACACAAGTTAAAAAACCTCAGAAAAACAAATAATAATGGACAGATCAGGATTTAGCTAAATGATTAGTATGCATACACGCACAAAATATAAAAGCATCATAATGCTTTAACAAAACAATGATGACAAAGAACAGAACTGAAACAATCACTTAGGAAGAAGGGCTGAGGAAGTGCGTACGGCTGGCAGGTAAAGTGTCAGGAAATGCCTCTGATTAGAGGCTGATGACAGTTAAGATTAGCTCTGACTCTGTATGTGTGTGTGTGTGTATGTGTGTGTGTGTGTACCTCTCTTGTTCTTGTCTCATTCTGCGCGTCTCTTCCTCCGATGCATGAGTTTCCTCTGCCTTCCACTTTGGACCATCCATACGCTCGTCCTTACGGTTCTTCCCGAACCTTCAACACACACACACGTCACAAGATGATGGTGTGTATGACAACACATTCTTCCCAATGAACTGGGAAATTGCATTCAAAAGCTACTTGGTTCAAAACACTAGTCACGTGTCCCTTTCATTTGAATGGGCATCATGCTTCTGAATAAAACTCTTAAACCTGTCGCCTCTAATTAAACCAACATTAAAGCTCTTAATCCATCTATTCTAATTCAGTTAACAAACTAATCACTGTTTTGCAACTCTGCAAAGCGGTGAGCGTGAAAAGTCTTCTTTTCTTTGCAAATCTTTGTTTTATCAAGCATATCGATTCATTAATATTCCGCTGACGTGCGAAGATTGAAGTGTACTGTGCAAGAAAGCTGAATGGAGTTTCAATACCTTTGTATGCCTATGAGTTCTGATTTTTGGCGGAGCTCATTAATATGTAGCAGGTATCTTTGGCTCGGTGAGGCAGATGACAGCCATTAAAACACTCCACTGCCCCAGAAGTGGACTAAAATGATTTAAAAATGATTTATCTATTGCTGACAGATTGAAAAACATTCAAATGAGCTGCGTTCTTGCTTTCTCTCCCCTCCAGTCTTCTCGTATTTCTCGAAACTTCATGGAAACTCAAACTTTTCCTCCGTGTCTTGGATGTGATTGTCCATTCTGCCTAGAGCTCAGGAACATTCTGTCACTCCACAGAGCACAAAAACTCACAGCCTATCAATATTAAATGATTCGATTTCAATCCCATTAGTTTTTTATATTAGTACAGGATGCCGAATACTAGTAGTCGTCTACTGTTTATATACCTGTACACTACACTAATTCAAAAGATGGGGAACGGAAGACAAATATAATATAATTTTTGCAATGTATTGGCTTAAATAAAGCATTAAGCTTGCCAAGGAAACTACAGTCCATATCTAGAAACCAGAATAATAAAGAAACTCAGTGCAACACCCTAGCAACACACCAGAAAACACCCAGAACACCTTTGCAACAGCACAGCACCAGCCCTGCAACCAACCACCTTAGCAATGCGTTAGCAAGATTTGCATGTGCAAAGACCACTCAATTTTCTTCACTCACATCTTTCACCTATTTTGTGTTCTGCCTATTGTTGGCAAAGTCTTTGAGTCAGGAACATGCCTATGATGCGTCGGTGGGCAGCTCTGTGGGCAGCCCTTTTATTCCTTTGTTGGATTTTGAGGTAATTAAGGACATGAAGAAAAAGTGCTCTGGGCTCATCTGCGCTCTTATCTTCATTATTCTTAGTCTCTTTAATCTGACGCAAAAAGCTGTTCAGATCTGCTTTTAATTACCTGAACATCTCTCCAAGACCCTTGAGCATTCCTTTCTTTGTTTTACCCTTCTCTTTCTCTGGCTTCTTTTTGTCCTTCCCCCCTTTTTCTTTCTTCTTGTCGTTTTGAGGCTGACTGCCATTGATAAGCTGTTGCTCGGTGACGGGAAGCGGAGTGAGATCAGCTACCGTGGAAACGGAATCCCGCCCTGATCGAGAGCTTCCTTCATTGTCCTCCTCCACTACAGGAAGAAAAGAAAAAAGGGGGAATGCTGTTATTATGAGTCATAATCAACTAAATTAATACCAATTAATCAAATTAAGTCGTCATCTCAAGATTTGCCATATTTGAGTGTGTTCACTGATTAAACCAGGAGCGGCCATACATGTGTCCATGCACTCCTCTTCATCCTCATTTGCTGCTGGCCTGTCGTACGATTTGTCAATTGCGGCTCGGAAGCTCTCGTTGCAGCCCCGCCCCCGTATGATGCGTGGGCGTGGCCGGTGAAAAGGCATGTCGCCGTTGAGAGTCACCTCAGCGACGGCAGTCTGTAAACTTTCCAGAGAGCTGGACTTCTTTAGGCCGAGAGACGGGCCAACATCATGTGAGGAAGAGCCTGAGGAAGAGTTCGCTAGTTAAACCACAAAGCACAATCAACTAGTTATGCATGCAGTCTGTCCACCAAAAATCTCAACCGTAACCCTGATAAAAGCTGCTATATTTATCTGAACATTATGTGGAGTGTGTGTGTGTGTGTGTGCACGCACATGAGCTGCTATCGTATGTAGTCAGCCATGAAGGCGTGAAGATGCGTTTCTGTATTATGTGATGAAGATAAATGAATGTAAGTGGAAGCCAGGAAAGATTGCATTAATTTATCTTAATCAAGCAGCACTGCCTTATTGAAACCCGTCTGACCTCCCATGCCATTTTTAAATATAATAAAGTTGTGTGCTCATAATACCGCAATATTACAATAAAATGGATTTTCAGAACAAAATGCTTTACAAAAAAACAGTTCAACCTCAATGGCAATAATATACAAAAATAAATGTAAAGAAAATATGTATATATGTAAAGGTGAAAATAAAGTATTTTTATTTTTTTTAATAAATTAATACTTAATCAAGGATACATAAAATTTATTAAAAGTGACAGTATAGACATTTCTAATGTTACAAAAGCTTCTATTTCAAATAAAATGCTATTCTTTCAACTTCTTTGAAAGCAAAGATATCAAGACACTGATGATAATAAGAAGAAACGTTTCTCAAGCACCATTAGACTGCTTTCAAAGCATATCAGAATGACTACAGAAGAATCACGTGACACTAAAAACTGGAGTAATGGCTGCTGAAAACTTCAATTGCCGCCACAGGAATACATTATATTTTAAAACAGGAAAAAAAAGTTATTTAATATATATAATATATAATAACATTTTACAATACTAATTTTTTTTACTCTTTTTGGTAAAAAAAAATGAAGCCTTTACGAGCAAAATAGACTTCTTTCAAAAACATCTATATTTATTTACATAAATATCAATAAAATACAAGTGATTTCCGGGTCACTACATTGGCTAAACTGCAGAGTATGAATGCTGTAACCTGTTTTTATAGGTGCTGAAATATGCTGTTTATTAGAGTGGTGATAAACAGGCCTAGGAAAATAAACAACGGTGATACGGTAGGGAAAAAATTATCTCAACATAGAAGAAAAACAGGCAATTATTAATAATCCTGGAGTGTGGAATAGAAGTGAGTGTGTGTGTGCAGGAACAGAAGTGCAGGAGTGGTCATGCTTACCTGGGTGGTTTTCTGTGTAGTGTGTGAGGTTAATCTCATCAGCCACTGTGTGAAGGGCACACAGACATACACATACATTGACAGGACGGTTAGTGTGACCATTCAACATGCAGCAAGCAACCATGCATGATTCACCATCAACAAACCAGACGACAGAAACAATCATTCAGTGCTCATTAACAAAACTGTGTGTTTCCACAGTGATTCTGCTGATTCAGAGTTATCACTTTTCCACTGAGACCATGCAGGAGCCCAAACCTTCATCCCCATCCCTAACTTGCTAAGCTCAAAAGCAGGAATCACTCACATCAGAAATCAAAATGATAAAAATGTAATTGAAACAAAGTTTTTAAAACAACAATTCAAGCTAGATATCTAGATAGTGTTAACTATATCTAGAAAAATGACCTACAAAAAACAATCAGCAGTGGTCTAGAAACCTAAATTCTAAACTCAAATTAGAAAAAGGTCAAATTAAATAATATGCAAAGAAGTGTAAGTGGTGAAGAAGGCCCACGAGAAAAAAAAAACTTGTTTGAGTCAGTGGAAAGATGGAAGGTTCTGCAGGATCCCTTGTCTGCACTCTGGCACCATTTCAGTGGTAAAGCGTTAAGTGAGGAACATCTAGCAGAATTGCATGAGTGGAAACAGTGTTCAGATTAGAAAGCACATGCACAAGGGAGACCAGTGCAGACTTAGTGACGGTGGAGTGGTGAATGCTGATAACCAGAATGAGAGGCATTCTGAGAAGTGCTCTTATAAAGAGAGGAAAGTAACTTGAGCAATGAATTCGATTTCGAGGTGGGAATTTATTTATTGCGACTGACCTTTACAGCATCTAGGCCCAAGTACTGTGTTTGGGACTGATCTTTAGAGTATTTAGGTCCAATTACTGAGTTTGAGACAGACCTTTAGAGTATCCGAGTCTAAGTAATATGATTTGACTTTATATTTTGAGTAATGAAACCAATTTAAGGGATTTTAAAATTGACCTTTGGAGTATTTAGGTCCAATTAATGTTTTGGAGATTGACCTTTACAGTACTGAAGTCAAAGCAATGTGTTTGGAGATTGACCTTTAGAGTATTTAGGTACAATCACTATGTTTGGGACTGATCTTTAGAGTGATTTTGTCCAAGCACAGTGTTTGGAACTGATGTTTACAGCCTCTTAGTCCAAGCACTGTAATAAAGGCTGGCATTAAAAGTATTATAGATTCAGCCACAGTGATTGGGACTGACCTTAAGAGTATCTAGGTCCAACTACTGTGTTTACTCTGCTCTTAATTTTTAAGACTGACCTTTAGAGTAACTAGGTCAAACTAAGTGTTTTGGGTCGATGTTTACAATATTTAAGACCAAGCACTGAGCTTCAAGTTGATCTTAAGAGTGTATAGGACCAAGCAAGTGTATCTTTAGACTATCTATGTCTAAGTACTGTAAATTGAATGGATGTTCACAGTATCCAAGACCAAGCACTGTGTTTCCAATGATCTTTAGAGTATCTAGGACCAAGCACTGCATTTAGGATTAATCTTTAGAGTACCTAGGTCCATGCTCTTGGACTTGCGGGTCTTGATGATATCGAGTTGGCTTGCGTCTCCATACTGCTTGGTGCGTTTTTCAGACATGCTTTGCCTGCCAAAGCCTTCCCTCTGAAACGCCCCCTCATCATTAGCACTGGAAGAGCTGAGGGAAGGACAGAGAAAGAGAGGGAGATTAAATCATAGCACAGTGTCCAGCCCTTGGCCCTGTTCTAATAACCGAAGCTCCTTTGACAAACAAATAAAAGGCCATGGACTCAATAACAGCAGGAAGATCGTCAGAAGAGTCCGAGAGTTGAAGCTCGAAATAGAAACAAAGACAATAGATACTACAAGAAATTACAAAACTTTCTAAACTGTCCACTTTTATTTACCTGTCTGGAAGTTCTTGGTTCCAGGGTGGTGGTGGCGGAGTCTCCACAGCGAAACCCATGTCTTCGTGAGAACTGGATGACGATTGGTCAGACAGCTGGGCGGGGAGAACATGTGGCCCGTCGTCTTCAATAATGACTGTGTCATCCTGAGGCATGTTGACCGTCGGCGAGAGCTGATAATGATCTACAATGAGATCAGAGCAGGAAGGGGTGTAGAGACAATCAAATTGTTTTATTATTATAAAGTAATCAAGTAATACAGCTAATCCTGGTCATAGTGCGGGTTTCATGATGGTAAAAATAATCCATACAAAAATAAATCGACTCGTTTTGAGCAAAGCAGGTCAGAGAGAATCACAAGAAAGTTGTAGTCCTCCTCATCTGGACATGCTTGCTTGCTCTGGATGCAATTTGCATGGCTGCTTTTTCTATATCATCTTGTGCAAACAAATTTGGCCCTTTTTCCAGTAAATACTGAGAGACATTATGTGGTTTATAGAGAAATAGTGCAGTTAGCTTGTTTGTGTTTTTCTCAGTTCAAAAAATTCCCACCCTAGACTAAAATAAAGCCCATGAGAAACACTTTCTTTTTTTCCAGTACATACTTCAATAAGTGAAATCGTGTGGGATGTAAATGATCACAAAATGCATTATGGTTGGGAACAAAGTGCTTTTTAAAGAAATACTGGTACCAAATGATTCTCTTCACGCTCTTTAGCTTATTAATGGTTCATGAGTATCTTTTTCCATTAAACACTGTAATCTTATTCATTTTCCCAATAGAGATTTTAAGAAGGTTTCATTAATAAGCAATGATACAATCCATAACATTAAAATTTGGATTTGAGGGGAAAAAGACAAAGATACAAGAGTGTGTACTTTACGGATTTAACAAGGGAAAGAGCTACACACCTATAAAGCATTGAAAACTAAATTTTTGTATTAAAAATTATGAAAAAAAAAAAAAAAACAATATGGGCACTATAAAGTTGTTTTGGCACAATTTGAGTGTCACTGATAGGTGGAGATTTCTTTACAGAATCATGGGTAACGTAGTTTTCCCATTAGGAATTCCATTGTTAAATGTGATTGTTTAAAAAATAAGCTGAAATAATGTGGACTGATAGCTTTAACAAAAGAATATACCATTGATTAACAAACTCATAGCTTACCTATGGAGAAAATTACTTTTTTTTTTTTTTTTTACTTCCAGACAGACTAATGCATTCTAGGTCTCTCCACCACGCAAATACCTAAATGCTAATTTCTTTAATAAAAAAAATTCAATTCCTCAAAGCATCTGAAGATGAGACATTAGCCTGCTGTATGTTCATAGAGAGCCTCACTCAAGCAAATCCAAATCCAATCTAACACATTTACTGAGGAGAGTTTGAAAACAGGTCTTTAAATATATGGACAGTCACATTCTGATCAAAGCAAGTTTGTATCTTTCTGCAAGAGTGAGAGCGAGCAACTGAAAGCCTGTCTGTGTTAGTGTAAATGGATGGCATGGTATGAGGATGACTCTACATATATTGAGTAAATGGAAAAGCATAGGCACGTCTCTGTGTGGCACCCTGCTACTGTCATTTCCCATGAGTGGATTCGATTGTTGACAGGGAGGATAACAGCTCCCAGAGAGCTCTCAGTGAACCTCCACGGCTCTGCATCTGTTTGTCCAGGGTAACACTCATATGTTTTGTGTTAGACCACATGTTTCTTACACACTGCAGCCCAGAGATGCCAATTCTACTTCTGAAACCTGATGCTGCATTCAAATGTGGTTGTAGAGAGCACCTGGTGATGGTTAACTTGCAAAATAATGCAAATAATTAACTGCTTAAAAAAAACAACAACAACAAAAAAAAACACTCTGAAACCCAATGTGTTTTAGCTGATCTGAAGGACATATACATGCCTACATATTTCATTTTAAAGAAATTATACATTTATCTATAAACATTACATAATAACATTAATTTATTTTAATATATTCTTATATAACACACACACACACACACACATATATATATATATATATATATATATATATATATATATATATATATATAGAAATAGAAATATAAAATATGCAAAATTACTTTGATTTATTAAGCACAACATTTAATATTTATATATACTTCTCTAAATGTAGCTATGCATATGATTGATCTATCAAAAAGAAAAGAGGATTTGGGGCTTGTTTCATCCGGTCAGGCTGGAAGACCAGCTTTAACTGGCTAAAACCAGCAAACCAGCTTAGACTGTCACAGAGATTACAAATGTAGTCCCTTAAGTATGTTGCTGACTCACTCATTTTATGAGGACTTGTGTTGGCATGTGGCCTAAGATTGTCATCAAGCCCCTCGATTCCATACAGCGAGTGTGAGATCCGTCGCTCGTGGTCATCAGGAGACGGGCTCAGGGTCCGCTCTAAACCTCGGGGACTGCATCGGCTCTCCCCCTGACAGAAACCAGAACAACAAGAGGAACATCAACATTCGAATCACACACCTCTAAATTTACCTTCCGAGAGATTTAACTGGCTATTATTTCAACTCTGGCTTCAGTGGGCTCCGTCTCGTTCAAATGCAGACACTGAACACTCAGCATGATGGGAAAATCTTGGGCAGTTATGATCCTTGTGCAGCTTTTAAATTGTGTCCAAAAATGTGTTTTAAAATCAAGGCAAGACTAGAGGAATTAAAATGATTCATGACAAAATATGACCATAATGTAGCAAGCTCTATATTCTGAAGCACATCAAGTAAAAAAATATACATATATTTAGATGTTTTTTTTAATGCAAACGCCCATTTCTTTTCAACCCAAAATACTAATGAACTATTACTCTCTTGCATAACTAATACATGAACAACGATCAGAGCTTTCAGACTCTCCTTTTCAGATTCTTCTTTCTTTACCTCAAGGCGTTTGTTGATTCGTCTTGCCACAATCAGCTGAATCATCCCTCGCTTGTTGCCCTCCGTTGACATGGACTTGCGCAGTGTTTCCATGGCGTCCTGGTTTGTCTTCCCTAACAACGACTCCCCATTGACTGCGATTAGCTGATCGTTGACTCGCAGCCTTCCATCCTACGCCAGAGAATGAGGTTATTAAGAAGATTCAAGACATTTAATATGTACACTGTGCTACTCATAACAAAACTATAAGACGATGACCGCTACCGATGACCGCTTGGGGCAAGATTTATTTTAAAGAATACAAAATGTTGGTGTGTATACATTTCTAACCTTGCATGCTGCTCCTCCATTGATAATAGACTTGACAAAGATGCCCAGGTCAGCATGGCTCTCCTTTGACCTATTACCCTTGACACTGACTCCTAAACCCGCCGAGCCAGAATCACTCAGAGGCACTTCCAACGTCAGGAACTCACGTGTCCCGTCTGGTGTTAGGACCAACTCCTCATCTTCTACCTTCTACAGAGAAAGAGACATAGGGACATTACGACAACATAGAAATAAAGAAAACTCGGTCATCATTGCATTAAAGATTTTTCATCCTCTTCATCAAACTGAGACAGAAAATTGGGGAACAATGACAGCTAGGAGAGAGATATTTATGGAAAAAAATATATATCTTCATGTTAATACACTATCATGGTTTGCGCACACTACAAATCAGCAATTCAGAATCTATTTAAAGATATTTAATCACCCTTCAGTCCCAAACCCATATGACTTTCTATCCTTCATGGAACACAAAAGGAGCAATTCTCAGAAAGACTCAACTTTCTCTGAAAATAGTCACCAGTGCAATTCTTCAAAATCATCTTTATGTGTTCAACAAATGAAACAAAGTCACACAGGTTCACAATGACAAGAGGGTAAGTAAATCAAAATTCACTTTTGGGTGAGTGTTCTCTTTAAAAGATGACAGAATAGCTCATTTCTCATATCTTGCAGTGAGTAATAGACCCTAGACACTATGAATCTCTGCCATAGAAGTTTAAAATTCAAGTCTCTCTTGTCTATTACCATTTCCCTGACACACAAAGCTGCCATTTTCACCTGCTCTTGAAGGAAATTCAGCACATGTAAATGAGGCGGGGAGGGCAGCTTTCATGAGAAATGATGCCTGACAAACCTCTGCTCTCTGATTCAGACGCACAGATAATAAACCCATTACATCTGCTGCTCTTCTGACCTCTCCAGTGGCTCCCTCGTGTTAGTGCGTGAGTGTTTGTGTGGAAAACAGAGACTAAGAGAGATGAGACAGCTTTAACAACCATCTACTGAACGACTGCTCTATAAACTCTATCTTTATTGAGCTTTAATCACCTTCACTTTATGTAACAACGTCCGAAACACACACAAACACACACTTGTGTTCAGAAGGAAATGGACGGCTTTCATTTAATTCTCTCCTGCACTCTGCACCGCCACTGTTAGAGCAGATCTTATCAGACTTGAGAGGTTTTAATGCACAAACGTGCAAGTTGCATCAAGTCAAAACAACTGCATAA
Source organism: Carassius gibelio (assembly GCF_023724105.1). Classification (NCBI taxonomy): domain Eukaryota; kingdom Metazoa; phylum Chordata; class Actinopteri; order Cypriniformes; family Cyprinidae; genus Carassius; species Carassius gibelio. Next base: position 25,308,344 of record NC_068372.1, on the reverse strand, counting down.
CTCAAATCACAGTGAGTAGATTTACAGTAATAATCACAACCAGATGAGGATGAAATAATAATGACTAATTCACTGGGAAAATCACAGCAACATAAAGCTTATACAGCACAAAGACAGAAAAAGATACGGATTGTGATACAGAGAGAGTGAGTCAGATAAATTAGTCATTTATAATCCGTAAATGACTGAAAATGAAATCATTTACTCAACCACATCATCTCAAAGTACTGGATCAGGATCATTAAAGAACTTCAGAGACCCCTGCGCATACTTTGCATGACAACAACGGTTAACAGTTCTTCTCATGAACAGATGTAGAGAAGTATGAGCGGCTCTGAGGGTGTGTGTGCAGTTCTTACCCATTCTCGTGTGTTCTGCATTGCTGGTTCTGTGTTCTAAAGAGAGTGAGGAAGGAGAGGACTAATGGTAATACTGCAAATGAAAACAAACATGCACACAGTGCAACCAAAGATGGTTCTTAAGATCACTCAAACTGGATTTAATATATTAGATCAATTGTTTTTTTTTTTTTGCCCTTAATATGAATGTGAAAATTGACCCAATTTACCTGAATTGACCCTTCTCAAGGGTAAAACAATGATGTTTGAAAACACCAGTAAAAAGAAATACACTGAAAATGGTGTAATAATAATAATCAAATAAAAATAGTCCTCTTTATGGAGCTCTCATTGAAATGCAAATAGTGTGAAGAAAATGTGAAATCGCAAAACTTAACCTTGACTCAAATACACCACATGGTGAGACTTTAAGTGTCAGAGAGGCTGTGCGATATAGTGATGGACAGTTTTATGAAGACATTAGACTTCACACCTCGACACTTTCTCTCTCTCACACACACACACACACACACACACACACACACACACACACACAGTTCCTTACCATCTCTCTGGGTAGAAAGGACTCTTCCTGTCTCATTACCAGAAGACTCACAGTCCCGCCCATGGGCGTCGCCCTCAGCAGAGAAACCACCTCCTCCTGACCACGCCCATTAAGATCCACCCCATTGACCTGTGCCAACCACAAAATCACTCATTGTGTCTATATTTAGATTTTATTCATTTATAATTGTTTCATCATTAATAAATATACTAAAAATGTATTGATTTCCTTTTACCTCTAGCAATCTATCCCCTGCTTTCAGTCTCCCGTCCTGTATGGCAGCTCCTCTTGGCAGAATGTTCTTCACGTAAATAGGGGCGGAGCCTCCAAGAGGGACGTCCCTTGATGTGATGCTGAACCCCAGACCTTCAGGCCCTGACAGACACAGAGAGAGCACAGTAAAAGACAGAGCTAAGGATATATACAGCTATCCATTTCAACCTGAGACACAAGTTGTTGTATGATTAAAACCCTGTGTAATAGCTCTTGGTGACAATTCACTGATTTAATGCCACATTACACGTGCCTGCTGGTATGATGCTGGTAATGCCACGATGGGGAAAAAACTAGGGATGCACCGAAATGAAAATTCTTGGCCGAAACCGAAAACCGAAAAAGAGAAAACCAAGGCCGAAAACCGAAACCGAAACACCTAAAGAAATTATGCCAATTATTAGTACCATTGCATTTATTGCTATGACCGTGTACTAACTTTACTAAAATTAAGACATTGCAATTGCATAAATTAATATTAAAGTTTCAAAGATAATTACAATTACATAATTTATTTTAAAAAACAACAACATAAAAATACATAATTACAAATGATGCAAATATTTATTAAGCACATTGCAACAATGCACAGTATAAAATAAAATTCAAACTAAAAATTTATCCCACTCATGTGTATATTTAATAATAATGTACAGGCCTACTGGCCTGCAGAAAGGTTGTAAAATGAACATTTCTCTCATAAAAACAAAGTGCATTTAGGTGAAGTGCATTTGAAATTGTTCTCTGTAGGACTAGAAAGTGCATCACTTCTCCAGTATAGGCAAGAGGGTTGTCACTTCTGGGGATGGGGACTTCAGACAGATAACCATCTAGCTGTTGAGCAGTTGAGCTTGTCATCTGCCTGACATTTGAGAAATATTTGAGAGAGTGTATTTAAATAGGGCCAGGGCATAAATAAACATTTTTATCAAATTAAAGCAGAAATCTAGCAGAAAATCTAGCATAAATATGGCTACAATCTGATATTATGTATGTGTGTGTGTGTGTGTGTGTGTGTGTGCGTGTGTGTGTGTGTGTGTGTATATATATATATATATATATATATATATATATATATATATATAGTAGCCTAAAGAACAAAATAGCCAACGTATTATTATTATTTGAGGCACTTTCTTGCAGAATTCCACTGAACATATCAGACAACGATGGTGCATGCCACTCATCTGGTGCAGAGACCAGTCTTTTATTCTGCGCTCTGATCTGTCTCCTGCGCCTGGTGCTTCTCCGTCTCCACACGGGTTCTCCCCATCCAGCACGGCCTGGATCATTTCTCGTGCGCGCTGCCTTATTTCCGAATCCAAGAAATGGTCTTTATAACGCGGATCAAGCACATTCGCGAAGAAGTGCAGAGGATCCGACAAGATCTCAGTGAGACGTGTGCTAACAGACTCTATAAGACTGTACTTTTCTTTGTTTTCACTTCGTGGTCCGTCTCAATCTCTTTGTTAGGAGACGCTTTAGTGCTGCGAATAAAGGAATACGAAGAGAGAGAATGTTCTCACTGGTGTTAAGTGAATGTCGCGTGGAGCTCGTGGTCTGCGCTATGCAGGTGCACGTGCAGGTCGCGGTTTCTGTTTGCGTCATCACAACATTTCGGCCGTGTTGTTTCGGTGATAAAAGTCTATCGGCCGAAAACCGAAAAGGCCATTTTCGGCCGAAAATTTTCGGTGGCCGAAATTTCGGTGCATCCCTAGAAAAAACATAATATAAATAAACATTTTAAATAAATACATTAAATTAATAATTAATTTTATAATAACAGGTGTCTACTTTCATGTCAATTGCTTGTTAAATGATCAATGATTCACAATGTGTAACCCAACATCACACTGAGGTCACAATTTACAACTAAATAAAAAAACTGATTTCTGATTTCGAAAAAAAAGAAAAATGAATTTAACAAATAAATTCCTTCATTTGTAAAGTGGTTGACACAGCGAGAACAATTTAGATACAAAAATGCTTAATACATTTTTAAAAATGTATTACATTATATTATGTTTGGAGAACATTAAAAGCAGCTTTTGTTATTAACGTATCACCTCTATTATATTATATTATATTATATTATATTATATTATATTATATTATATTATATTATATTATGTGGCAATTTGAATCTGTACTGTTCTACTACACAATATTCAGAGTCAGATACATAATGAAATTAAAGTACATTTGAAAGGACTGCAGTTTAAATGCATTCATTTAGCTCTCTAGTTTTTAATCCCACACAGTTCTGAGTCTGCTTTCTGTGTCAGATCTCTCTCTGTTTGCATGCGAGTAACATCGGAAGCTTGCAGCTTAGAGAACCATCAAGCAACAGCTTGTTTATGGAGACTACAGGACTGGAACAGAAGCCACCTGGACTACAGGGGTCTGAAAGGCAACACAAGGTCATGACCTATCAACCCAAAAGGCTGGGCTTAAACCTTCTGAGGTTCAGGAATTGGAGACTGTGTGAGAAGACCGAGATAAGAGCCCCTGAGCGTGTGAGAGAGACCGAGAGTGAGAAAGAGAAAGCGTCCCCACAGGTTGAGTCAAATCACACTTTATAAAAAATAAAAAAACACTGCAAGCTCTCCTGTGTGTGTGTGTGTGTGTGTGTTTGTGTGACTTGGGTCCAATGAAACACTGAGAGAATCAGACAGCCATATGGAAACACATCACACTGACACACAGCACTCCCTGCACCGCTGTTCCATAACCCCGCCGCCACCCCATGCACCCGCTGGGCCACCTGTCCACACACAGGTGCCAAGACTTGTGCCAACGGTTGTCAATCATTTCACATTTCACACCTTTACAGCAGGAAAACACACACACACACACACACACCAAACACACACACACACACACACACACACAGAGAAAGGAGATGTTGGCAGATAACAGAGCAACATTCTCCCAGCTGAATCACAGTACAGCAGAATCTGCAGGATTCAGGAAAATATGCTCAGCAATAGGCATCTGGACTCATTAGCACAGCCTTAATCATAAACACATTTTAACATAGCCACAACACATATTAAATCATTTTAATAAAAACAACAAACAAACATAATTTAGTTATCAAGACAGGAAGACTACACTAAAATTATATTCATAGTTTTAGTACAATGAATGATATAAAATTGTGTTAAAATTGTAATGCCTATTCAATCATTTTATTGTCAACAACAGTAATAAAATGTTTCAAATTCATCTTCATGAGATTTTCTCAGCAAATATTAATATATGCGGTAATCAACCAGCATAACGAGCAGTTTATCATCAAGTGACAGCCACTTAATAATTTACAAAAAGCAGCGGGACAGTTTTACTGATACCTTTTCTAAGCTGGATTCCAAGTCTCCGCCCAACCTTCTTGGTAAAGCCAGTTGTGGGGGCGGGGCTTAATCCTCTTTGGGGAGAGGAGGCGTGGCCTGATGGAGGTTTCCCTGATGAGCCAACAGGATGACGGATGGGAGAGCTGGTATCCAAATGGTTATTTGGTGGGTGTGGCATGTGCTGGGCCAATCGGTGAGCAGCGTGATCCAGGCCGACCGGGTCATTTGTGAGGGAGTCAGGGCTGAAACGTCCAGAAAGGTCAATGTTCACTCTGGGGTTGTGTTCATTATGGGATATCTGCTCATACAGGGATCTCATGGTGGTCGGCACCACATGGAACAAGATGACAGGAGAATGCATTGCCTGACGAAACATGTTCTGAGCTCTGAGAACATACAAAAACATACAAACATTTAGGTTTATGGAGTAATACAATTACAATAAATTTTCAGCATTAAAACATTACATTTATTTAAAAAAATGTGGGGGGGAGTTAACGCACTATCAGACACAAAGCAAAATTTAAAATATTAGAGGTTCACTTAATGTCAGAGAATATTTACATTTATGCATTTATAAGACGCTTTTATCCATAAACGACTTGCACTGCATTCAGGTTAGTATATGTGTTCCCTGGGAATCGAACCCATGACCTTTTGTGCTGCTAACCCAATGCTCTACCACTGAGCCACAAGAAAAGGAGATGGATGAATAGGCAGAAGGATGAACAAATGGAAGGATGCACGCATGAATTAATTAATGGATGGACAGATGGATGAAAAGATGAACAAATGGATGACAACTGGATGAACGAATGGAAGAACAAATGGACGAATGGATTAACAGCAGAATGAATGAATGAATGGATGGACATCTGGATGTATGGATAAATGGGACTGATAGATGAACATTGATGGATGGATGAACAGATATGGATTGACGGATGAAAATATGGATTGACGGATGAAATGATGGATGGATGGGGAGATGGGTGGACAGATAGATGAACGAATTGATGGCTGAATGGATGTGTGGATGAACGTTAATGGATGAATGGATGGGGATTCATAGATGAAAGTAAATGATGGATGGATGGATGGATGGATGGATGGATGAACATAAATGGGTGGCTGGATGAACGGATGGATGAACAGATGATGATGGGACAGAATGGAAGGATGAATGGATGAACATATGGAAGAACAAATGAATGAGTGGAGCGAATGAATAGATGAGATAAAAAGTAAGGAGTTAATGGGACAACAAGCACTCTGTACACATCAGAGGTCAGAGGTCAAGTCTTACTGCTCAAATCGGACATTCCGCAGATCTCCATTGTTGATCCGAATGATGCAGTCATTTTCCTGAAACAAACCCTGGACGTCAGCCTTCCCTCCATGCTCCAAACGCTTCACCAGCAGACCCAACGTCCTGCAGCACACACACACACATACACACACACAAACACTTGATCTAAACCTGAGAGTCTGAGATTTATTATTTAGTCATAAACCTCATCCATTTGAAATGAAACATTAATTTGATTGATATTGAATTGAAAGAAACTGAACTTAATGCAGCATCATGAAGCACTTCTGAACCAAAGCTAATTCCTCAAGATAAATAAGATTCTCCATCTTTTTAACTCTGCGTCCTGTTGCGGCAGCTCGCTGCCCGGAGAGAGATGAAGATCACAGAGATATAAAGTGGCTTTTAGCTCGATTAGTCTGCCTGGTGAACATTCACATGCAGATGCTGTTTAGATACTCTATCTCTTCTAGAAAAACTCTTATGGACTCTCTGCAGAGGATTCAATGAATCTTTAGAGACACAAACATTTAGTCACCTCAAATCAAACAGTGGTCACTCAGAATATCAGGTGATTCCAGAGGGGAGACTTTCAGAGCTCAGAATATGCCAGTGACCAAAAAATATCATAAAATGACTATTACATTTATTAATATACTATTACATATGCAAAAAGAACAATTCAGGCAAACATGCATAAAAAAGTTTTTTTTCTTTTGTTTTGAGAGATGGTGATCTTAAGCAAAGTTTATGTTCAGTGGTTGAGTTTCCCAGGTTAAAAAATATATATTTTATTTTAAATTTTGACCCATTTATTGATTTGATAATGGAGTTTGGTGGATGTTACCTGCGGTCTCGTCCGCTGAAAGGCACAACATGGATACCGAGTGGACCTCCGTCATTGGACACTTCCACCAATTTCACAATATCACTGTAGGACAGAAGCAAAAAAAAAAAAAAGAAGAGAAACTATCAGAGAGAGTAAAGAAGCATGTAGTTCTGTGTAACTCCATCACGGTCAAATCAAACGAAGCAGGATGGAGTCAGAACATGCAAAGAGTCAGAATGTTATGAAGCTGTCACACAAAATGCACCTTATGCATACATAGTTAAATGCTATTCATGCATCTATATAGAGTAAAGTTACAAAATATGTCCTAAAATGTGAGCTTGCATTTTAGTCATGTTTGTCAAAGACTCACACTATAACACTAATTTTGGCATCAATCCCAACGCATCTCAAAAGTGTCAGACAGAACTGTGAAAGACTCGACCAAGATTATAGATTAAAGTTTATGAGAGATTACTCCAAAACATTTCACTCTGATCTCAGTGTTTAAGAAAAGAAAGACATTTTATAATAAAACTCAAGAGTCAAAACGTTTCATTACCTGCAAATCAAACTGACAGCATAAAATAAAAGATAATATCACCGCTGCTGCCAGTCAGAGCGTGTGTGGGTTTGTGTGTGTGTGTGTGTGTGCACATGTTTTTGTGAAAAAGCAGGACACAACTTTGTATAATGACATGGGTATGAAACAGGTTTTACAAGGAGAGGGTGACTTATGAGGACATAACCCATGTCCCCATTTTACAAAACGCTTATAAATCATACAGAATGAGTTTTTTGAGAAAGTAAAAATGCCCAAAGTTCCTGTGAGGTTTAGGGTTAGGTGTAGGGTTGGTGTATGGCCATAGAATATACAGTTTGTACAGTATAAAAACATATAAAACATAACGTCTATGGGATGTCCCCACTTTTCACAAAAACAAATGTGTGTGGTGGTGTGTGTGTGTGTGTGTGAGAGAGAGAGAGAGAGAAACACTTACTTGAGCGATCTCACTCCCATGTGCTCTAAACATATATCCGCACGTCCCACTGGCTCTATCCTACCGTTTTCCTCCTCATCCTGCAACAAGAAGAAAACCGCTTAACTCACAATGCATTGCACTCAAACAAACCCTTCCAGAAATACATTTGACATGATTTAACATCAATACATAACAAAAGAAACAATGCATACATGACATGAAAGGACCTGGGTGAGGACTTCTGCAGGGAGATCGGAGTTCTTCTTTTTCTAAACAGTATGAAGGAATTCATTCTCCATTTGTACAGGAGATGTTTCACCTGATACACCACAGATCAGGTGAGATGTACACAAGAGCTCACGCACACTACGGTGTCACTTGATTATTTGAGTAGCACCACAATGCCAGTGACACACACACACATCTGGTTTACTATCCTTGTGGGGACTCTCCATGTACAAACCTTATTTATCACCCTACACTGCCATGACACCACTTATGTTCTCACATACACACTAAGTATGATTTTGAAAGTAGTTGTTATCTTATGTCACTATTTTGTTTCTAATACTTTCATACAAATTAAAAACAAGAAAAAATGATACACACAACTCTAGGTCCAAACACTCAACGGAGCTGTGGTTGGGAACAAAAAGGAAGAAAAAGAAAGAAAAATGATAAGAAAAAAAAGAAAGAAAAAGAGAAATGGCTTAAGAAAAAAAAAACGAGAGAAAAAAAGGAAAATCCAATACGAAAAGAATGAAGAAATAATTGAATAAAGAGAACTATAATTTTTTTTAAGAAAAATAAAAGTACAAGAAAAAGGAAAAAAGAAAAAGAAAAAAAGAATTGAAAACAGAACTAAAAGTACAAAAGGAAAGAAAAAGTAAATATAGGGAAAACAAAACAGAAAAGGAAACAAAAGAATGAACAGAAAAAGCTCTCTCTCAGTGGTTTAGTTTTTTCCATGTTGTCTCTCTGTGCTTTACAAGTCTCTCGATTGCACTTTATTTTACAGTACGTGTACTTACATGTACTTATAGTGTACTTACAGTGTATTTATCTAAGAAGGTTCTGATAATACAAGGTAACTACATGGGGTAGAGTTAGGTTTAGGGGTAGGTTCAGGGTTAGTACCTAGTTATTACATAGTTATTGTAATTACTATAATAAGAACATAGTATGTACATGGGGAACAGGACTGTAAAATAAAGTGCTACCAGTCTCTCCATCTCTCTATCTAGGGCAGTTGGTCAATCACTCTTTTCCTCTGTGACCAAGGGTTTTCAAAAGTGTAATACAGAGGAAAACACAATGGAAGGAAGTGAAGAAAATAGCTGTGATACACAACACACCCTTTACGGCAGACATAACCATCCCATCTTATATAACAGCGGTCTAATATGACAAAAGAGTGTGTGTGTTTGACAGCATAACTGTACGAGTCCAACACCGCTGGCCTTCTGACAGCATCCAACACGCTTAGACTGATCAGAGACTGTTGCCAAGCCATTGTCCTGCTCGGATCGGATCCAAACCTTTCTCCTGGCAAAACGCATTTTGCAGACAGTGATTGTTTTGAGTAGCCAAGTATTTCTCTGGGATTCTCCTAAACTGAAATGACTAATAGCATAAGAACACAGATCCAGAGCAGTCTTTTTTTTATTTTATTTTTTTAGTACCGTCTCCCTCACTGAAGCTGCGCATTTATTTATGCTTTCACCAGCAAAGCCCGATGGGACAAATACATATTCACAGGTTAAAGACCTCGTCCTAATTCTGTCAATTATAAGTTTATGTTTGAGAGTTACTCCTGCTCTTATATCAGCGAGCCTCACTTTAATTTGCTGAGGTGTTGCTATGCATGACAAGAAACGGGGACAGAAGTAACAGTGAAAGCTTTAGTCTGTCAGCCACATCCATTTTTAATAAATGAAAGACAAACAGAACAACCTCTGGAAGAAGAGTGTGAGAATTACAGGAAAAAAAAAATAGTATATTCGTCTATCTATACTGAAGAGAAAAACTGATTACTGAGTTACAACTGACCTACAGCAGCACCTACTGGAGAGAGACAGAGATAGAGAGAAAACTATATATAGTCTTATCTCATTAGCAGTCTAAAGCTGAGAGTGATTTATAATCGCTGTTTTATCTTTATGATTAATTACAGACACACACTCCCCTCCTCCACACAGACCCCGTCTCCCTGGATCCACTCTCTGATACACCACACATCTCTTCTCTCTCTACATACTGAATGCAACAGTGCTTGCACTATACTTCAGTTCCAATCAAAAGAACACAATATAACACAAATGCACATTTCTTTTAAAAACGGTACAATATTACAAGTCGTGGCATGTTTCTTTAATTAAGATTTTTAAGTATGTTTATATATCCTGTTCTTTCTTTTTTTTTTACATTTTAAGCATGCATTTTAATGCAAAAGCATTAAGCTACAGGCAGTTTTGGGGTATAGACTTTTACTCTTATGCAAGATTTCTATTAAAACAAACAGAAACAGACAGTCAAATGAAACTGTACATTTGTGATAAAAACCCACTTGTGATCATCTCTGATTAACATGTGGAAATATTACCAATTTAAATAAAGTGGCGCATGTGTTCTCCTGTCTCATGAATCAGTGTGCTGTTCCTTTAAAAAACATCCTTTTTACATTTCAAGTAAACAGCAACGCTTTGATCTGCGAAGACTGTGGTTTTGCTGTCAAGTCCAATATAGTTTTGTCCTTTAATAACAGCCTTTTTACAAAGATTGCATTACATCATGACATATTCATGAAGCAATCTGTGCTGAAATGTGTGCATTAACTTTTCAAAGAATTGGACATGATTAAACTGTTCTTTCCTAACACTGGGATCTTTCTGAAGGATATGGAGAGCAGCAGGCAGCACACGCAGCCAGAAACTGCAGAGTTTGATGGACTTTCACACATTTTACTGCTATTTTCGCTGGTGTTTAGCAATAATAGGATTTATCCAGCATTCCACTGAATAACCAACAGTGATTGGCCTAGCCAAGTATCTTATGTCCCAGTAGGCATCGCATCACTGACATTATTTTTTTGCACTTATCAATCTAAAATCAAAACAATGTGGACATTAATTGATTCATTTTTACAGCCTGGTTTCAATAAAAGCGCTTTCTGTACTTGGCAGAAAGTTTTAAAACTGTTGATTTCTTAAGAAACACGACCCTTTACATTGGGGTTGCACAATTAATAGAAATAAAACCCAAATGGCTTAGTGGGACTATCAAATGTTAAAACATGGCGTCAATTTATTCATATTGATTTATAAATGATAAAAATGCTATAACTAGATCATTACAGTACAAACCTGTTCCTGTCGCTCCAGCCAGCGGTCCACCATGGGATGATTGGCGCTGAGTGAGGAACGGGCCTTCTCACGCTGAAACTCTTTCTGATTGGACCACTGCCCTGCATCACGAGGAAGACTACGATATGTGTCGACACCTCGGCCCTGAGGAGAGAGAAATTATATTCTTACAGCATTAACTTTCTCTTTATTGCCTACTTAGTACACTGTAAAATAATAATAATGATTCACATGTACATGGATGGTCAGATTACAATATACCAGTAAAAGAAGATTTTTGGTCTATGAGGACACTGTACTGATGGATAAGAAAAAGCTTAAGTCAAAGCCTCGCACTACAAAGGAATAAACCGAGATGAAAGAGAGTGTGAGATGGTAAAAAAGAGCGAGCAAAATCCATAACTCATTGTCTGAAGAGTTTTATGACAAGCATTGACATAAGCATTACCCTGCTAGAAGGAGAACGGACAGAGAAATGATGGTCACATAAGCAAACGCATTAAATGAACTCGCACACACACACAGTAAATTTAACACACAAACAGCAGCTCAACATTCTTGGCTTGTTTATAGAGCTCTTTGAATGACAGTAAATATTCATAGAGATGTCATGAAGGGTGATGTGACCTCTGCCTCTAAAGATGACAGATTTATCGGATATGACACGAGAAATGACACCAGCAGGAAGCCGATTGCCTCTAAACAGCAATACAGCATACAGCCACATTAACAGAGTGCAATAGTGTCAGCCCACTTTTACCATGGCATTGGTTTCGAAAGTATTTTTTCCATTCATTTTTCAAAGTCTTTGTCTAAAGAGTTATTAGACATGAATCAAACCAACCAGCTATAATGAGAATTACACCAATAACAAACTTTTATCTGAAGCAAAAGAGTATTTGACAATCAGACAAGACTCTGTACTTAATGGCTTTAATGAGGGAAAATAACGATCCCATCAAATATACAAATGTTTTAAATTTAAAATAAAAAACAATGGAGAAATAGTAAAAGTTATTAGATTAAAGTTGATATATAGGAAGAACATTTTAAGTTTATTGGAAATATGCATATATATGCAAAAAAAAAAAGTACTGATACAGACTCAATTAAGAGATCTTTTGTTGTGATTTGTTATTGATTAATATAATGCAAATTGGTGTCTTTAACAAAAGCATAGCCATTGATTAACAACCATGAACTCACAACAGGTCTGTCTAACATAGGTTTCAAATTGAATTCTGCCATTATTTAGTAACCCTCATGTCCCTACAAACCTGCATGAATTTCTACTCTGGAACACAAAAGAAGATAATATGAAGAATGTTTGGAACGGTTCGGTCAATAAGGTCCAAAATATGTACAATTAAGCATGTTTTCCCTCAAGATATCCTCATTTTAAGAAGAACGAAAGTCATCTTAAATGATGTTTGTAAATGATGACAGAATTGTAATTTTTCAGAGTGGTCAGTTATGTTCCTCCCCTATAAAGCTTTGGAGCTTCACAGCTGCTTCATACCTTCCTCTCCAGACTGTTGGTGCCGGAAGAGAAACGTGGTTTCAGGAAGCCGGCGGTTGTGGACCAGCGTGTAGGATTTTTTCTGGAAGGTTCTTCGGGTTGTGAACCAGGCTCAGAGAATGACATCGCTGTCAGGTTCAACAATGCCGGATCACTACTGCGACGGACATGCAAAGGCATGTCTGTGAGAAATAGAGAGACCAGTGAGTGACACAAAAGGCCATTTCAACTTCTAAGGTCCTATACTACATTATGAGAGTCTCTTACTGGTTCGAAGCGTGGATGTGGTGACCTCTATCTCGCTGTGGGGCAGGTACGGCTGGAAGGCAGACAGTGGGGTGGAGGTGGACGGCTCTCCAGAGAAGAGCTCCGGCGACTGTGTGCCTGTGGAGCTCGCGCTGGTGCCGTCACCTCCAACATGAGGCTCCTGTTCATCATACACTGCCACCAACTGCAAAGAGAAAACACAGAGAAAAAAAGTCAAAAAAAGGAGAGTGAAACAATTGTAGGATGCCCTTTCTGCTGATTTGTCACCAAAATAATTCTGTCTAGCTGGCTAACATGGATGATTATTTGGGGACTCTTTGGTGTCATGATGTTCAATCAATGCCAACAACCATAAACGACAACAAAAATCATATATTTAAAGATTTTCAATTGATTACTCCTTAGAAACACGGAAACTTGGTTATTCCTGAGTACGAGGAGTCACGTAGCTTTATGAAGTCTGTAGAGAGCTTCAGTGTGTGTGCGGTGTCCTCATTTACAGCAGGACACTCTCATCACTGTGTCCCTTAAGACACTGGTGGATTTGGGACAGAAGGCAACATCTCATGCTACAGAGTGAACATCTGGTCTCAATTATGCGTGTGTGTGTGTGTGTCAACATGAATGATAACGCTTGAGGCACAGGTTCAGTGGGAGGGTTGAAATGGTTGGACACACCCAGTGCATTTGAGGCTTGGACTTGACTGATGGAGGTCTGGACCAATCACAGGAGTGCTGCTGAAGGGCACATTACCCAGAATACGCAGGGATGAGTCTTTTTGTGAGTGTGTTTTGCAATCCACAATCTTGAATGTGGGAAATCAGATACTGAAATGTGTGTGTGACCCCTCTGCATTTATTCAAGATGATTGCTAATGTCTGTAAGAAAATGAGTGGTGATGTCGGTTTTGTATATACTTTTTTAAGAGGAGTCGTCTGGACTATCTCAAACATGACACTTCTGGAAACACACTCATGGGAACGGACATTTACGCAACTATTTGAGGGGGTTTGTACATTAAACATTTACAATTTTGCATTGTTAGAAATACATGAGTGAGGCTTTCGGCGTTTCACAGAAGATCTTCAGAGCGCAGCCATTGTTCAGAAAACACACACACACACACACACACACACACACACACACTGAAAGGCCCCACAGAAACCTATTAAGCGGTGACACATTTTCCCATGAGACAGATCTGCTTTTTGCATGTTTGAGGCTTAAACACTAAATCTGCTCTCTCACTCTCACACACTCTCTCTCACACACACACACACACACACATTAAGCAGCATACCGGTTTTCATTGATTGTAAATAACTGATGATGCTAATAATAAGAAATATTTCTTGAGCACCAAATCAGCATATAAGAACGATTTCTAAAGAATCACGTGACACTGAAGACAGGAATAATGATGTGGATAATTTAATTCGGCTTTAGAGTTATTTTAAACAGTAATAATATGTCACAATATAACTTTTTTACTGTATGTGATTAAATAAATGCACTACTTGTTGAGCAAAACACAAAAAAACAAATCTGAACAGTAATATATGTACACAAACATATTCACCTCTATGGGCTGAAATAGCCATCTTGGTAAACACAATTTTATTGGTCACAAGAAATAGTCCACCCAACAAGAAATCATTTCATATGAACACACTTACATGAGTATATGACTTTTTCCCCCACTACAGAAACAAAAGGCCAGTGCAATAAAAAAGAAAAAAAAAAACAGGGAGATGAAGAAGAAATGTGTATGGTGACGTGAAGAATGTCTTTAGCTGGAGTGTATGCATGTGTGTGTTTCTCGCTGCTTCAAATAATCCAGCAAGGATTACATGAACTTTTCTCAATGAACTTTAGCATTACAAATAACACTGCAGCGCTGTTATTCATAGGGTTGAGTAATTCTTTACTGGTCAACTAAACAAACATGACACCTCATGTATTACTGGAAACACACACACACACACACACACACTATAGCATTACAGCTGAACGGGCACCAGCGCTATTGAGAAACCCCTCCATGTGTTTCACAAAAACAAGGACTCACTGACCCAACAACAACAAATCACATCTTACAAACACATCTTCAGACACACTGGAGGTCAACAGAGGTTTGTGTGCTGACAGGAAGCTCCCAGGAGAACATTTCAATACTGTGAGAATATGAATTTCCTCTCTTTAAAAGGATATGATCTTTGAGCCTCACAAACTGTTGAACCCATCTTACTCACACACACACACACACACACACTCTGCCCTATTGCCTTGTTTACATAAACCTGACCATATGAGCCTGAACCCGACCAAAGGAGACCACGGTTCATCTTCAGCTGGACAGCTGGAGCTGCAAAATCCGTTCGGATGAAAAATTTTGATTCAGATTCAGGTTTATGCAATGGGTAACGAAGTGGTGGGTATCATATGTATATTACCACTAGAATTTGTAGTGTTTTTGTGCCCATTCATCCAGTACAGCATTTGAGGTCAAGATCTGATGTTGGATGAGAAGGCCTGGCTCACAATCACCATTTCAGTTCATTCAGTGTGGTTGAGGTCAGGCAGCCAAACAGAGAAGCATGATTCATCCCTCCACAGCATAAGTTTCCAGAGTCCGGCGGTGGGGTGACACTTGGCATTATACTTGCTGATGTGAGGCTTGCATGCAGCTGCTTGGCCACGTAAACCCATTCCATGAAGCTCCCGTTGCACAGTTTTGTGTTGATATTAATGCCAGTGGAAGTTTGGAACTCTTCAGCTACGGAAACAGCAAAGCGTTGGCGTTTTTTATGCACCATGCTCTGTGACTTTACATGGTCTTTCACTTTGCAGCTGTGTTGCTTCTGTTCCCCACAAACACCCCATCCTTAAAGGTTTTATTGTTGAAGAATGGGCCTAACATCACCACTTAACCCACATAAAACCATTGTCCCTGAAAGCAATCAGCCTCTCGTGGCTCATTGCTTCAATCTCTCATGAGTCCTGTGCTGCTAATGGAAACGAGTTACAGCACTTCACTTATAACACATCTATGCGATGATTAACTGGTCACTGGCGACAGGGGAATCCTTGGTCACACACTGCATGTTCATACACGCAGGCTCCGATTATGTGGTCAGAACTGAACAGAACACTGCCTGCAGGACCAATTCACTGACGCCACAACTCACATACTTCCTCAAGTCTTGAGGAAAACATCCACACGTACACCGGCTGACCAGAAGCAGCACATTTAGATGCTTTAACGTCCTGTTTATAACTGGTGACTGCTTCCTGTCCAGTAGAGGATAGAGGAAGTTATCACAGAAGGGGGTAGAGAGTAAAAAACTTAACATTAAAAGAGCTTTGTGTTGCTCAATACCTGACAGAGGGCCAAAAACAAACAGTTTTGTGGTTCATTAAGACAAGCCATGATGATAAAAAAAAAGGGGGAGGAGAGAGAAAAAGAGAGAAGAGGTGATGCACGTTTTAAAAAAATATAAATAAATAAATAAAAATCAAAGCTGAGTCTCTGGAGCCCTCTGGTGACCTAAGCAGAACTGCATAGGCTGCATTTTTAGGGCCCGAGCACCGAGGTGCGAGGACCCTCTTGTATCTGCTTTGTTTTTTATTAGGGCCCGAGCACCGATGGTGTGAGGACCCTCTTGGAATTGCTCCGTTTATTATTATTATTATTATTATTATTATTATTATTATTATTATTATTATTAGGGCCCGAGCACCGATGGTGTGAGGACCCTCTTGGAATTGCTCCGTTTATTATTATTAGGGCTCAAGCCCAAAGGGCGAGAGGCCTATTGTTTTCCTTAGGATTATTTTTTATTATTATTATTATTATTATTATTATTATTATTTTTTTCCAACGTCTCGGGGGCTTTTGGGGCCCTTAACGTGCTTAAAAAGTCTTGAAAATTGGCACACAGATTGGAACCTGCGGCCATTAGGGCCGGGCAGAGACTGATACACGGGCGTGGCACAGGGGCTCTACAGCGCCCCCTGGAATATGGAGGGCCATATATCATACATTCTTGCTCGTAGACGAATGAAACTCGGTACACATATAAATCTCATCAATCCAAACAACTTTTGTATTGCATATCATAGGCTCCGCCCAACAGGAAGTTGGCTATTTAGGGTTTAGTATTCAAATTTTTCGTCAAAGTTGTGGGGGCTTTTGGGGTCCTTAACATACTCAAAAACTCTTGAAAATTTGCGCACACTTTGGAATCTGTGGCCTTTAGGAGCCTGCAGAGGCTGGGACCCGGGCGTGGCACAGGGGCTCTATGGCGCCCCCTGGAACACAGTCATAAATGTTGATGTATAGCTCACACATACTTGCACATATTCATATGAAACTCAGTACACATATAGATCTCATCGTGCCGAACAACTTTCGTATTGCTTGTCATAGGCTCCACCCAACAGGAAGTCAGCTATTTAGAGTTATGTAAAAAGCGCATGCTCTGGAATTTGAAATACTTGTCATAGGTTTTTTTCTCGATTGCCGCCAAACTTGGTCAACATGATCTCAAGACATTGGGGATGAAAAATTGCCAGGGGATTTTTGATATCTCGAACGGTTTGCTCGTGGCGAGGCGTTGAAATTATGGCGAGAAATGAGAAACAGGAAGTGTCTAATACCGTCCACATACATTTCCTGATTTTAATCAAACTTCATCAGATTATTTGTTGTATGATGTCGATCGCATATATGTGACTATTAGGAGTCAAAGTTATAGCGCCACCAACTGGCAGAAGGAAGTGTGTCATTTTCAAAATGATTTGAATTCAGCATCTTATTATTACTCGATTTGCTTCAAACTTCATCAGAATAATGTTAAAACACAGCCGATATAAATCTGCAAGGGGGATATTGATATCTAAAAAATTGTTGGCGTGGCAACATGTCAAACTGGAATACTTCTCAGGTGATTTTGAGGCAAATAACATACTTAGAATTTCACAAAACTCTGAACACACATCAGTATTTCTGATAGGAACTTAAATTGTGAATGGATTTTGGATAGCTTGAATGGTTTTGCCGTGGTGATTTTTTTAAATGACCTTACAAAGGGAATCATTATTGTATTTTTAAATTGCAGCTTCCAAACACGTCAAAGAATTTTTTCATACAGATGAAAAAGTCATTCTGAGGAAATATGCATAGTTTCACGACTTTACAACACTGTATGGATAACAGAAAACTAAAAAACTGTCAGACATCTCATCTCACTCTGTCCCTCTGTTTGAGTATATGTGCTTCAGACTTCCATTGTCTGAGAGAAATTGCGCCCCTACAGGTTCAATTCCCGGACTTTTACTTTCACTTTTAAATCGGTTAAAAATACAAACAAATACTTAGATTTAATTCACACTGACAAGCTAAACCAACATATCTGATTATTACCGGTTCAGGGCTCATGGATAAATTATTTCTGGCCAGAGATACGTGAGAAATAGGAGAGACGAATCACCGCTGTGATCACGAGCGTCTGGAGTAAAGAGCTCAGAGAAAACGAATTTATTCCTGTTTTATAGCTTTTAAAAATAAATTTTTACAGCGATATCACACAATCAACCAATTAGAACACACCAAGAGCTAAATTCAGATGTTTTTGAACTGTTTGTGTGAAAATGAAATATTTGTGGCTGCCTATCTGAAATCACCGCCTCCGATCAGCGCGTACAGTGTCGAGCTCAAAACAAACGAATTTATTCTGGTTTAAGAGCTTTTTTAAATAAAACATTACCACAAATGCACACAATAAACCCATTGTAACACTACAAGAGCTAAATGCAGGTGTTTGTGACTCGTTTAAGTGTGCAAGACTATTTGAAAGCGACTGGCAGAATAACATATCTCTCGAGCTGCAGGATTCTGGCTTTCGTCGTACGAACGAACACATCACGGACAAGATTATTTCAAAACACAAAATAGCTAAGCGAATATAAACGAAAACAGCCACGTGAACATAAACGGTTGAGAAATATATCTGAAGTGGATCTACTGGATTTGAATATTAAGTGACCGCATATACCAGCTGCTTCTGTCTTCAATTTTAATCTATATAAAAAATAAATTCATTCATCTTGGCTGCTTTTTTAATGTGTGTACGTATTTATTTATTATTTTGCTCTAACAAGAATTAATCTATATTTAATTAAATCAATTACATTTTATTTTACATTTGATTTGTCCATTTCTGCATCTAAACGCCTAAAAACCTAAAACATGCTCTATTATACTATTGTTAGCAATTCCTTTATCGTCCAATTTATCTGGTGTACACACTTTTATTTTCATAATAAACTTGTTTGTTAGATTATACACAGTTACAGTGGTCTATAATAAATATTAACAGGTTTTATTCAAGCTGTTTAGAATGATTGCAGTTGGCTAATTTTTTTTAAATGTAAATCCAAAAAAAAAAAAAATTAATAAAAAACATTGGAAAACAATAACTGTTGTACTTTTTTTATACATTTTGTATAATTTCATAGTTTATGCATTATAGTTATGAAAGCAAATAAATGTAGCCACTCACATAGAAATAGGCTTTATCCTTTTCTGACAGTTTTAGGGATTTTTAAAAATCCTAAAAAACCTTATTTGTGCTGCAAATAATAATTTCAAACTCAAAAAGTAAATAGTCAGTTCATGCTTTATAAAGCCTTGTCCCAATATTAATAGTCAGTAGTAAGCAGTTTATAAATACAGCTATAAATAGCTTGTTCTTGGTTTATAAGCACATTTATTAAAAAGGAGAGTAAAGGATCAGTTATCTTCCTATGAAAAATAAAAAAATAAAAATAAACAAACAACAACACAGATTGATACAGAACTCAGAAATTATATTGTGGATTTATGATAAAATCAGCCTGTACATGATTTCATACTCCTCCAAGAAGACACAAGTAGTTCACACCAAACTTTTTTTAACATGAAGCCAATATACTGAGATGTTAAATTGTGAATGGGTTTAGGATAGCTTAAATGGTGTGGCCATAGCGATTTATTAAAGTAACATAAAACAATACAATAGTTATTTTACTATATCTTTAAATTTTTTCATTCCAAACTCTTGATAATTTTTTATATACGTAGAAGTCATCATTTGAAGGAAGCACAGTAAGTTTCATAGCTTTATCATTTTCAAGAGCCAGCATAAAATTAAAACTATCATAACTTATAAATGAAGCTTGCAATTCTTAGTACCAATAATGGCCACCAGATGGAGGTATAGGATTACTTTTAAATAATTATTGTAGAAACAAGTATGATTTAAATCATTTATAGAAATCTTTCAAAGAACAATAATATGAATTTTATGTATTTTACTGATAAAATGACCCTCACTTAATTAGAATAACAAGCTGAAATATTGTGAACTGTATATTAAGAATAATTCTTTATAGGCTTTATGGACAGACACGTTTTGAGTGACTCTTGAAGGATCAGCACCACATCCTCTTTTACCACTGTTTAAAGAATGTATCTTACAGAACAGATGCAAATTTGTTTTGGATAGCTTGAATGGTTTTGTCGTGGTGATTTTTTGAAATAACAGTAAAAAAGTAACCAGTAAATGTCTTTTATTTTTTTAAAGTGCAGCTTCTAAACACTTCTAAAAAATTTACACATAGAAGACAAGTCATTCTGAGGAAATATGCATAGTTTCATGACTATACAACACTATATGGATGATAGAAAATTAAAAAACTATCATACATCTGATGTCACTCTGTCCCTCTGTCACAGTGGGTAGTGTGTGTGTGTGTGTGTGTGTGTGTGTGTGTGTGTGTGTGTGTGCGTGTTTGTTTGTGTGTGTGTTAAGTGAATTAGGTGTGAAACTATCAGGGAGCATTTAGTCTCCAGCGCCAACATTTTACAGAACTGCCACTTTCCTGGAGTCTCAGAATTACAATGTGTCAGGTTCTGAGAGATCTAAGATTCCAAAAAATGATTTAATTAGAATACCATGAAGTTTTGTGAAATACTAAATATTAAGGCTTTATATATAGGCTTTATGAACAGATTAGAGTGACTCTTGTTCGATGGTTTGAGGAATATATCTTCCAGAATCCGGGATTAAGATTTAGGAGCTCATTTTTAGTCCACCTCCTTTCCTGAAAAGTCTGTCTTGCAGAATTGACTAAAAATTTATCTTCACATTAATTCCTAATTATTTTGCAATTCTTTTTGTCAGTTCTTCTTGACCTGTTTTTCTCTTCCAGCTTTCCTGGACTATTGTATAGCACTCATAAATGATTAAATAAAAAATAATGGTAGTTATTAAGATTGATATGGTTTGGAATTGGTAAAATGTGCTTGGAAAAACATCACAATAAAACAATGTTTTAATGTTTAAGTTTGGAATATTAACTGACATGAATGAATGCTATATAAATATTGTTCATGTTAACATAATGTTTATGAATGGAATCTTATTGTAAAGTGTTACTAAAGTTATATATATATTGTTCTGTGAATGTGATTTTAAAGTCTAGATGATTCGGATTAACCCTTTAACTGCCATATCCTTTAAAACCTCACTGCCAGAGGGATATTGTGAATGCATGTGCCCGCTGGGCACAGTTTACCTGATGCCACCGGGGTGGCGATGGCACTGGTGGCTTGAGCCCGCCATCGCTGCTTGCAGCTATATTTATTATTATTATTCTTCTTCTCTAAGATGAATCGCATTTTTGAGGGCCTAAACATGCTCGAAAAGTCATGAAACTTTGCACACACCTCAGAACTGGCGAAAATTTACGTCTGATATGGGTTTCAGAAGTGGGTGTGGCAAAATGGCTCAACAGCGCCACCTATACACGTTCAACGGTGTGCGCCTCGAGCTACGTTTCATGTACATGTATGAAAATCGGTATACACATGTAACTCTCCAATACCTACAAAAAAGTCTCTTGGAGCAAAATCCGAAACCCAACAGGAAGTCGGTTATTTCTAATATTATGAGCAAATTTTGTGTCATTTTTGTCATTTCCATGCGTTGTATTTTAACGAACTCCTCCTAGAGATTAATTCAGATCAACACCAAATTTGGTATGCCTAATCTAAAGGCCTTTGCGATGTTAAATTGCGAAGCTTTTGAGTTTTCGTTGAAGGGCCTGTGTGTGGCGGCCTGGCGAATTTCGATGATTCGCCATGAAACAGGAAGTTGCTATAACTCAGACATACAATGACCAATCTGCCCCAAACTTCACATGTTTGATGAGACTCCTGTCCTGAACAGTTTGACATGACCATATTCAGTTATAGTCATAGCGCCACCTATTGGCAACAGGAAGTGACATATTTTACGCTGCGACAAACTACTCCTAGAAATTTTTGACATCAATGTCTTTTTTGTCGTCAGTCTAATCTAAAGGCCTGTACGATGTTAAATTGAGAAGATCTTGAGTTTTCGTTAAAGGGCGTGTCCATGGCGCCATGTCAAAGTTCGATGTCTCGCCATGGGAGTAGAAGTTGTTGTAACTCAGTCATAAAATATCAGATCTTGCCCAAACTTCAAATGTTTGATAAGAGTACTGACCTGAACACATCTGGAGGCTAATATTCCATTGGGTGTGGCAAAATGGCTCGATAGCGCCACCTATAAATTTTGAATGGAGTGCGCCTCGAGCTACATGTCATATACATGTACGAAAATCGGTAAACATATGTAACACACCAATAGCTACAAAAAAGTCTCTTGGTACGAAACCCGAATCCCAACAGGAAGTCGGTTATTTTTAATTTTCCCTGCAAAATTGGTGTTGTTTTTGTCATTTTCAGGGGTTGTATTTTAACGAACTCCTCCTAGAGATTTATTCAGATCAACACCAAACTTGGTCAGTGTAATCTAAAGCCCTTTGCCATGTTAAATTGCGAAGGAATTGAGGTTTCGTTAAAGGGCGTGTCCATGGCGGCCTGACAAATTTCGATGATTCGCCATGAAAAATGATGGTGCTATAACTCACACATACAATGTCCAATCCGCCCCAAACTTCACATTTTTGATAAGACTCTACACCTGAACAGATTTACATGCCAATATTCAGTTATAGTCATAGCGCCACCTATTGGCAACTGGAAGTGACATATTTTACACTGTGACAAACTACTCCTAGAAATTTTATGACATAAATGTCTTTTTTGTGGTCAGTCTAATCTAAAGACCTGTGTGATGTTCAGTTGTGAAGATCTTGAGTTTTTGTTAAAAGGCATGTCCATGTCGCCATGACGAAGTTCGATGTCTCGCCATGGGAATAAAAGATGTTATTACTCAGGCATAAAATGTCCGATCTTGCCCAAACTTCACATGTGTGATAAGGGTCCTGGCTTGAACACATCTGAAGGCCAATATTCCATTATAACGATAGCGCCACCTGCTGGCAACAGGAAGATTGGCACACATATGGAATAAACTTTGATATATTGCACTTATATTTATGAGTTTAAATGCATATTTCTCAACGTTCACCTTTTTACTAAAGCCACACGATGGCAGTGAGCCCGGGTGCGAGGGCCCGTTCATCGCTGCTTGCAGCTTTAATTAGGGCCCGAGCACCGATGGTGTGAGGACCCTCTTGGAATTGCTCCGTTTATTAGGGCCCGAGCACCGATGGTGTGAGGACCCTCTTGGAATTGCTCCGTTTATTATTATTATTATTATTATTATTATTATTATTATTATTATTATTATTATTATTATTCTTCTTCTCCAAAATGAATCGCATTTTTGAGGGCCTAAACATGCTCGAAAAGTCATGAAACTTTGCACACACCTCAGAACTGGCGAAAATTTACGTCTGATGTGGGTTTCAGAAGTGGGTGTGGCAAAATGGCTCAACAGCGCCACCTATAAACGTTCAACGGTGTGCGCCTCGAGCTACGTTTCATGTACATGTATGAAAATCGGTATACACATGTAACTCTCCAATACCTACAAAAAAGTCTCTTGGAGCAAAATCCAAAACCCAACAGGAAGTCGGTTATTACTAATATTATGAGCAAATTTTGTGTCATTTTTGTCATTTCCATGCGTTGTATTTTAACGAACTCCTCCTAGAGATTCATTCAGATCAACACCAAATTTGGTATGCCTAATCTGAAGGCCTTTGCGATGTTAAATTGCGAAGCTTTTGAGTTTTCGTTAATGGGCGTGTCCGTGGCGGCCTGGCGATTTTCGATGATTCGCCATGAAACAGGAAGTTGCTATAACTCAGACATACAATGACCAATATGCCCCATACTTCACATGTTTGATGAGTCTCCTAACATGAACAGATTGACATGCCCATATTCAGTTATAGTCATAGCGCCACCTATTGGCAACAGGAAGTGACATATTTTACACTGCGATGAACTACTCCTAGAAATTTTATGACATCAATTTTTTTTTGTGGTCAGTCTAATCTAAAGGCCTGTGCGATGTTAAATTGTGAAGATCTTGAGTTTTCGTAAAAAGGCGTGTCCATGGCGCCGTCACGAAGTTCGATGTCTCGCCATGGGAATAAAAGTTGTTATAACTCAGGCATAAAATGTCTGATCTTCCCCAAACTTCACATGTGTGATAAGAGTCCTGGCCTGAACACATCTGAAGGCCAAAATTCCATCAGTTGTGGCAAAATGGCTCTATAGCGCCACCTATACACTTTCAACAGAGTGCGCCTCGAGCTATGTTTCACGTACATGTACAAAAAACGGTATACACATGTAACACACCAATACCTACAAAAAAGTCTCTTGGTACGAAATCCGTATTCCAACAGGAAGTCGGTTATTTTGAATTTTCTCTGCAAAATTGGCGTTGTTTTTGCCATTTTCAGGGGTTGTACTTTAACGAACTCCTCCTAGAGATTTATTCAGATCAACACCAAACCTGGTCAGTGTAATCTTAAGCCCTTTGCGATGTTAAATTGCGAAGATCTTTAGATTTCGTTAAAGGGCGTGTCCATGGCGGCGTGACAAATTTCGATGTTTCGCCATGAAAAAGGAAGTTGCTGTAACTCAGACATACAATGTCCAATCTGCCCCAAACTTCACATGTTAGATAAAACTTCTGCCCTTAACAGATCTACATGCCCACATTCAGTTATAGTCATAGCGCCACCTATTGGCAACAGGAAGTGACATGTTTTACGCTCCGAAAAACTACTCCTATAATTTTTTTGAGATTAACATATATTTTGTGGTCAGTCTAATCTAAAGACCTGTGCAATGTTAACTTTTGGAGATCTTGAGTTTTTGTTAAAGGGCGTTTCCATGGCGCCATGACAAAATTTGATGTCTTGCCACAAGTTGTTGTAACTCAAGCATAAAATGTTCAATCTTCCCCAAACTTCACATGTGTGATAAGAGTCCTGGCCTGAACACATCTGAAGGCCAATATTCCATTATAATGATAGCGCCACCTGCTGGCAACGGTAAGATTGGCACATATATGGGATATACTTTGATATATTCCACTTATATTTAGGACATTAAATGCATATTTCTCAACGTTCACCTTTTTACTAAAGCAACACTATGGCGGTGAGCCCGGGTGCGAGGGCCCGTTCATCGCTGCTTGCAGCTTTAATTATTATTATTATTATTATTCTTCTTCTCTAAGATGAATCGCATTTTTGAGGGCCTAAACATGCTCGAAAAGTCATGAAACTTTGCACACACCTCAGAACTGGCGAAAATTTACGTCTGATATGGGTTTCAGAAGTGGGTGTGCCAAAATGGCTCAACAGCGCCACCTATACACGTTCAACGGTGTGCGCCTCGAGCTACGTTTCATGTACATGTATGAAAATCGGTATACACATGTAACTCTCCAATACCTACAAAAAAGTCTCTTGGAGCAAAATCCGAAACCCAACAGGAAGTCGGTTATTTCTAATATTATGAGCAAATTTTGTGTCATTTTTGTCATTTCCATGCGTTGTATTTTAACGAACTCCTCCTAGAGATTCATTCAGATCAACACCAAATTTGGTATGCCTAATCTGAAGGCCTTTGCGATGTTAAATTGCGAAGCTTTTGAGTTTTCGTTAATGGGCGTGTCCGTGGCGGCCTGGCGAATTTCGATGATTCGCCATGAAACAGGAAGTTGCTATAACTCAGACATACAATGACCAATCTGCCCCAAACTTCACATGTTTGATGAGACTCCTGACCTGAACAGATTGACATGCCCATATTCAGTTATAGTCATAGCGCCACCTATTGGCAACAGGAAGTGACATATTTTACACTGCGATGAACTACTCCTAGAAATTTTATGACATCAATGTATTTTTTGTGGTCAGTCTAATCTAAAGCCCTGTGCGATGTTAAGTTGTGAAGATCTTGAGTTTTCGTTAAAAGGCGTGTCCATGGCGCCGTCACGAAGTTCGATGTCTCGCCATGGGAATAAAAGATGTTATAACTCAGGCATAAAATGTCCGATCTTCCCCAAACTTCACATGTGTGATAAGAGTCCTGGCCTGAACACATCTGAAGGCCAAAATTCCATCAGGTGTGGCAAAATGGCTCGATAGCGCCACCTATACACTTTCAACAGAGTGCGCCTCGAGCTATGTTTCACGTACATGTACAAAAATCGGTATACACATGTAACACACCAATACCTAAAAAAAAGTCTCTTGGTACGAAATCCGAATCCCAACAGGAAGTCGGTTATTTAGAATTTTCTCTGCAATATTGGCATTGTTTTTGCCATTTTCAGGGGTTGTACTTTAACTAACTCCTCCTAGAGATTTATTCAGATCAACACCAAACCTGGTCAGTGTAATCTTAAGCCCTTTGCGATGTTAAATTGCGAAGATCTTTAGATTTCGTTAAAGGGCGTGTCCATGGTGGCCTGACAAATTTCGATGTTTCGCCATGAAAAAGGAAGTTGCTGTAACTCAGACATACAATGTCCAATCTGCCCCAAACTTCACATGTTAGATAAAACTTCTGCCCTTAACAGATCTACATGCCCACATTCAGTTACAGTCATAGCGCCACCTATTGGCAACAGGAAGTGACATGTTTTACGCTGCAACAAACTACTCCTATAATTTTTTTGAGATTAACATATATTTTGTGGTCAGTCTAATCTAAAGGCCTGTGCAATGTTAACTTTTGGAGATCTTGAGTTTTTGTTAAAGGCCGTTTCCATGGCGCCATGACAAAATTTGATGTCTTGCCACAGCAAGAGAAGTTGTTGTAACTCAAGCATAAAATGTTCAATCTTCCCCAAACTTCACATGTTCGATAAGAGTCCTGGCCTGAACACATCTGAAGGCCAATATTCCATTATAATGATAGCGCCACCTGCTGGCAACGGTAAGATTGGCACATATATGGGATATACTTTGATATATTCCACTTATATTTAGGACATTAAATGCATATTTCTCAACGTTCACCTTTTTACTAAAGCAACACGATGGCGGTGAGCCCGGGTGCGAGGGCCCGTTCATCGCTGCTTGCAGCTTTAATTAGGGCCCGAGCACCGATGGTGTGAGGACCCTATTGGAATTGCTCCGTTTATTATTATTATTATTATTATTATTATTATTATTATTATTCTTCTCCAAAATGAATCGCATTTTTGAGGGCCTAAACATGCTCGAAAAGTCATGAAACTTTGCAGACACCTCAGAACTGGCGAAAATTTACGTCTGATATGGGTTTCAGAAGTGGGTGTGGCAAAATGGCTCAACAGCGCCACCTATACATGTTCAACGGTGTGCGCCTCGAGCTACGTTTCATGTACATGTATGAAAATCGGTATACACATGTAACTCTCCAATACCTACAAAAAAGTCTCTTGGAGCAAAATCCGAAACCCAACAGGAAGTCAGTTATTTCTAATATTATGAGCAAATTTTGTGTCATTTTTGTCATTTCCATGCATTGTATTTTAACGAACTCCTCCTAGAGATTCATTCAGATAAACACCACATTTGGTATGCCTAATCTAAAGGCCTTTGCGATGTTAAATTGCGAAGCTTTTGAGTTTTCGTTGAAGGGCCTGTGTGTGGCGGCCTGGCGAATTTCGATGATTCGCCATGAAACAGGAAGTTGCTATAACTCAGACATACAATGACCAATCTGCCCCAAACTTCACATGTTTGATGAGACTCCTGACCTGAACAGTTTGACATGACCATATTCAGTTATAGTCATAGCGCCACCTGTTGGCAACAGGAAGTGTCATATTTTACGCTGTGACAAACTACTCATAGAAATAGTATGACATCAATGTCTTTTTTGTGGTCAGTCTAATCTAAAGGCCTGTGCGATGTTAAATTGTGAAGATATTGAGTTTTCTTTAAAAGGCGTGTCCATGGCGCCATGACAAAGTTCGATGTCTCGCCATGGGAATAAAACATGTTATAACTCAGGCATAAAATATCTGATCTTGCCCAAACTTCACATGTTTGAAAAGAGTACTGACCTGCACAGATCTGAAGGGTAATATTCCATTGGGTGTGGCAAAATGGCTCGATAGCGCCACCTATACATTTTCAATGGAGTGCACCTCGAGCTACATGTCATGTACATGTACGAAAATCGGTAAACATATGTAACACACCAATAGCTACAAAAAAGTCTCTTGGTACGAAATCCGAATCCCAACAGGAAGTCGGTTATTTGTAATTTTCCCTGCAAAATTGGTGTTGTTTTTGTCATTTTCAGGGGTTGTATTTTAACGAACTCCTCCTAGAGATTTATTCAGATCAACACCAAACTTGATCAGTGTAATCTAAAGCCCTTTGCGATGTTAAATTGCGAAGGAATTGAGGTTTTGTTAAAGGGCGTGTCCATGGCGGCCTGACAAATTTCGATGATTCGCCATGAAAAATGATGGTGCTATAACTCAGACATACAATGTCCAATCTGCCCCAAACTTCACATGTTTGATAAGACTCTTGACCTGAACAGATCTACATGACAATATTCAGTTATAGTCATAGCGCCACCTATTGGCAACAGGAAGTGACATATTTTACACTGTGACAATCTACTCCTAGAAATTTTATGACATCAATGTCTTTTTTGTGGTCAGTCTAATCTAAAGACCTGTGTGATGTTTAGTTGTGAAGATCTTGAGTTTTTGTTAAAAGGCATGTCCATGGCGCCATGACGAATTTCGATGTCTCTCCATGGGAATAAAAGATGTTATAACTCAGGCATAAAATGTCCGATCTTGCCCAAACTTCACATGTGTGATAAGAGTCCTGGCTTGAACACATCTGAAGGCCAATATTCCATTATAATGATAGCGCCATCTGCTGGCAACAGGAAGATTGGCACACATATGGAATAAACTTTGATATGTTGCACTTATATTTATGAGTTTAAATGCATATTTCTCAACTTTCACCTTTTTACTAAAGCCACACGATGGCGGTGAGCCCGGGTGCGAGGGCCCGTTCATCGCTGCTTGCAGCTTTAATTAGGGCTCAAGCCTGGAGGGCGAGAGCCCTATTGTTTTCCTTAGGATTATTTGTTATTATTATTATTATTTATTATTATTATTTTTCTTCAAGGTTTCGGGGGCTTTTGGGGCCCTTAACATGCTTAAAAAGTCTTGAAAATTGGCACACACATTGGAACCTGCGGCCATTAGGGCCGGGCAGAGACTGATACACGGGCGTGGCACAGGGGCTCTACAGCGCCCCCTGGAATATGGAGGGCCATATATCATACATACTTGCACGTAGACATACGAAACTCTGTACACATATAGAACTCATCAATACAAACAACTTTCGTATTGCATATCATAGGCTCCGCCCAACAGGAAGTTGGCTATTTGGGGTTTATTATTCATATTTGTCGTCAAAGTTGTGGGGGCTTTTGGGGTCCTTAACATACTCAAAAACTCTTGAAAGTTTGCACACAATTTGGAATCTGTGGCCTTTAGGAGCCTGCAGAGGCTGGGACACGGGCGTGGCACAGGGGCTCTACAGCGCCCCCTGGAACACAGTCATAAATGTTGATGTATAGCTCACACATACTTGCACGTGTTAATATGAAACTCAGTACACATATAGATCTCATCGTGCCGAACAACTTGCGTATTGCATGTCATAGGCTCCGCCCAACAGGAAGTCAGCTATTTAGAGTTATGTAAAAAGCGCATGCTCTGGAATTTGAAATACTTGTCATAGGTTTTTTACTCGATTGCCGCCAAACTCGGTCAACATGATCTCAAGACACTGGGGATGAAAAATTGCCAGGGGATTTTTGATATCTCAAACGGTTTGCTCGTGGCGAGGCATTGAAATTATGGCGAGAAATGAGAAACAGGAAGTGTCTAATACCATCCACATACATTTCCTGATTTTAATCAAACTTCATCAGATTATTCTTTGTATGATGTCGATCGCATATATGTGACTATTAGGAGTCAAAGTTATAGCGCCACCAACTGGCAGCAGGAAGTGTGTCATTTTCAAAATGCTTTGTATTCAGCATCTTATTTTTACTCGATTTGCTTCAAACTTCATCAGAATAATGTTAAAACACAGCCTATATTAATCTGCTAGGGGGATATTGATATCTAAAAATATTGTTGCCGTGGCAACATGTCAAACTTGAATACTTCTCAGGTGATTTTAAGGCATATAACATGCTTAGAATTTCATCAAACTCAGAACACATATCAGTATTTATGATAACTAGACACTGGCAAAAGTTCATAAGAGGGCGTGGAAGAGGCACTCTATAGCGCCACCTTTTGTCAAAAGTGGGGGGGTTAGTTTTAGCTACAGACACCAAACTCGGTACAAAAATTGTTCTTATCAAGACGGACAACTTTCTAATTCACAGTCATCAGCTACGATCAACAGGAAGTCAGCTATTTTGATTTGAATGTGGATTTTTTTTTACATTTAGCTGTGAATTAATGCATACTGCTCAGAGGAGAGTAACACTATACACACCAAACTTTGTCTACATGATGCCAAAACATTTTAAACAACTTAAATTGCCAAAGGATTTTGGATAGCTTGAACGGTTTTGTCATGGTGATTTTTTTAAATGACAGTAAAAATGAAATTATTAATTGTCCTGCATTTTTAAATTCCAAACACTTCAAAACCTTTTTTCATACAGAAAAAAAGTCATTCTGAATAAATATGGATAGTTTCACGACTTTACAACACTGTATGGATAACAGAAAATTAAAAAACTGTCAGACATCTCATCTCACTCTGTCCATCTGTTTGAGTATTATGTGCTGAGACTTACATTGTCTGAGAGAAAATGCGCCCCTACAGGTGCAATTCCTGAAAGGGATATTCGACTGAAAGGGAGGAGACTCTGTTTTAGTTTCATTTTTAAATCGGTTTAAATACAAATAAATACTTAGATTTAATTCACACTGACAAGCTAAACCAACATATATGATTATTACCAGGTCAGGGCTCATTAATAATTGATGTGTGGTCAGTGATACGTGAGAAACACGAGAGATGAATCACCGCTCTGAGCAAGAGCGTGTGGAATGATGAGCTCAGAAAAAAACGAGTTTATTCTTGTTTTATAGCTTTTAAAATTAAAATATTAAAGCGATATTACACAATTCACCAATTAGAACACACCAGGAGCTAAATTCAGATGTTTTTGAACTGTTTGTGTGAAAATGAAATATTCGCGGCTGCCTATCTGAAATCACTGCCTCCGATCAGCGCGCACAGTGTCACAAGTTCAAAACAAACGAATTTATTCTTGTTTAAGAGCTTTTTCAAATAAAATATTGTCATAAATGCACACAATACACCCATTATAACACAACACGAGCTAAATGCAGGTGTTTGTGACCCGTTTAAGTGTGCAAGACTATTTGAAAGCGCGACTGGCAGAATAACATATATCTCTCGAGCTGCAGGATTCTGCCTTTCGTCGTAAGAACGAACACATCACGGACAAGATTATTTCAAAATACATAATAGCTTGGCGAATATAAACGAAAACAGCCACGTAGACATAAACTGTTGAGTATTAAATCTGAAGTGGATCTACTGGATTTGAATATTAAGTGACCGCATATACCAGCTGCTTCTGTCTTCAATTTTAATCTACATATAAAAAAGGAAACTCATTCATCTTGGCTGCTTTTTTAATGTGTGTACGTATTTATTTATTATTTTGCTCTAACAAAAATTAATCTATATTTAATTAAATCAATTACATTTTATTTTACATTTGATTTGTCCATTTCTGCATCTAAACGACTAAAAACCTAAAACATGCTCTATTATACTATTGTTAGCAATTTCTTTATCGTCCAATTTATCTGGTGTACACACTTTTATTTTCATAATAAACTTGTTTCTTAGACTATACACAGTTACAGTGGTCTATAATAAATATTAACAGGTTTTATTCAAGCTGTTTAGAATGATTGCAGTAGGCTAATTTGTTTTTATGTAAATCCCAAAAAATAAATTAAATAAATAAAAAACATTGGAAAACAATAACTGTTGTACTTTTTTATACATTTTGTATAATTTCATAGTTTATGCATTATAGTTATAAAAACAAATAAATTTAGCCACTCACATAGAAATCTTAGGCCTTATCCTTTTCTGACAGTTTTAGGTTTTTTTAAAAAATCCTAAAAAACCTTATTTGTGCTGCAAATAATAATTTCAAACTCATTTGATACTGACCTCTGACATCCTGTGACATGATATTTATTTGAATTTACATAATCTCATGGATGTAACAGTAAATCTGTTCAGCTCACAGATCAAGACTAAGCTGTAATGCAAGCAGAACTTTCACAAATGCTTGTAGGTCAATAAAATCATTACAAAACACTTACAAATCATTTAAGGATTTGATAACACTGTAAAATAATGTCTAATTTGTTAAGATTAGCAAATGCATTAATAACACTTTATAATAACTGCACTCATTAGTAAATAGTCAGTTCATGCTTTATAAAGCCTTGTCCCAATATTAATAGTCATTAGTAAGCAGTTTATAAATACAGCTATAAATAGCTTGTTCTTGGTTTTATAAGCACATTTATTAAAAAGGAGAGTAAAGGGTCAGTTATCTTCCTATGAAAAATAAAAAAATTAAAATAAACAAACAACAACACAGATTGATACAGAACTAAGAAATGTTATTGTGGATTTATGATAAACTCAGCCTGTAAATGAATTCATACTCCTCCTCATACTACTCCATACTCCTTTTTCAACATGATGCCAATATACTGAGATGTTAAAATGTGAATGGGTTTAGGATAGCTTAAATGGTGTTGCCATAGAGATTTATTAAAGTAACATAAAAAATACAATAGTTATTTTACTATATCTTTAAAATTTTTCATGCTAACTCTTCATAATTTTTTATATAAGTAGAAGTCCTCATTTGAAGGAAGCACAGTAAGTTTCATAGCTTTATCATTTTCAAGAGCCAGCATAAAATTAAAACTATCATAACTTATAAATCAAGCTTGCAATTCTTAGTACCTATAATGGCCACCAGAGGGAGCTATAGGATTACTTTTAAATAATTATTGTAGAAACAAGTATGATTTAAATAATTTATAGAAATCTTTCAAATAAAATAATATGTATTTTAGGAATTTTACTGATAAAATGACCCTCACTTAATTAGAATAACAAGCTGAAGTATTGTGAACTGTATATTAAGAATAATTCTTAATAGGCTTTATGGACAGATACGTTTTAAGTGACTCTTGAAGGTTCAGCACCACATCCTCTTTTACCACTGTTTAAAGAATTAATCTTACAGAACAGGTGTGAATGAATTTTGGATAGCTTGAATGGTTTTGTTGTGGTGATTTTTTGAAATAATAGTAAAAAAGGAACCAGTAAAAAAAAGTGCAGCTTCTAAACACTTCAAAAAAATGTACACATAGAAGACAAGTCATTCTGAGGAAATATGCATAGTTTCATGACTATACAACATTATATGGATGACAGAAAATTAAAAAACATACATCTGATGTCACTCTGTCCCTCTGTCACTGTGTGTGTGTGTTTTAAGTGAATTAGGTGTGAAACTATCAGTGAGCATTTAGTCTCCAGCGCCAACATTTTACAGAACTGCCACTTTCCTGGAGTCTCAGAATTACAATGTGTCAGGTTCTGAGAGATCTAAGATTCCAAAAAAATATTTAATTAGAATACCATGAAGTATTGTGAAATACTATATATTAAGACTTTATATATAGGCTTAATGAACAGATTAGACTGACTCGTGAAGGAACAGCACCACCTCCTCTTGTTTGATGGTTTGAGGAATATATCTTCCAGAATCCGGGATTAAGATTTAGGAGCTCATTTTTATTCCACCTCCTTTCCTGAAAGTCTGTCTTGCAGAATTGACTAAAAATTAATCTTCACATTAATTCCTAATTCTTTTGCAATTCTTTTGTCAGTTCTTCTTGACCTGTTTTTCTCTTCCAGCTTTCCTGGACTATTGTATAGCACTCATCAATGATTAAATAAAAAATAATGGTAGTTATTAAGATTGATATGGTTTGGAATTGGTAAAATGTGCTTGGAAAAAAATCACAATAAAACAATGTTTTAATGTTTAAGTTTGGAATATTAACTGACATGAATGAATGCTATATAAATATTGTTCATGTTAACATAATGTTTATGAATGAAATCTTATTGTAAAGTGTTACTAAAGTTATATATATATATATATATATATATATATATATATATATATATATATATATATATATATATATATATATATTGTTCTGTGAATGTGATTTTAAAGTCTAGATGATTCGGATTAACCCTTTAACTGCCATATCAAGTTCAAGTTCAAGTTCAAGTTCAATTTATTTGTATAGCGCATTTACAACAGCCTCCTGGCTGACCAAAGTGCTTTAACATAAGAGCAAGAATATTACACATACATAAAAATAGACCAGACAAAAAATTTAAAACCACCCATTTCAAAATGTAGCATAACACAGTAGTCAGTACACTAAGGAAAATAAAAAAGTTTTTAGCAAAGATTTAAAAATAGACAAGGAAGGGGCCAGTCTGATCTCTAAAGGCAGGGTATTCCAGAGTCGTGGCCCAGCCACTGCAAATGCACGCTCCCCTCTACGCTCCCCTCTATCCTTTAAAACCTCACTGCCAGAGGGATATTGTGAATGCATGTGCCCGCTGGGCACAGTTTACCTGATGCCACCGGGGTGGTGATGGCATTGGTGGCTTGAGCCCGCCATCGCTGCTTGCAGCTATATTTATTATTATTATTCTTCTTCTCCAAAATGAATCGCATTTTTGAGGGCCTAAACATGCTTGAAAAGTCATGAAACTTTGCACACACCTCAGAACTGGCGAAAATTTACGTCTGATATGGGTTTCAGAAGTGGGTGTGGCAAAATGGCTCAACAGCGCCACCTATACACGTTCAACGGTGTGCGCCTCGAGCTACGTTTCATGTACATGTATGAAAATCGGTACACACATGTAACTCTCCAATACCTACAAAAAAGTCTCTTGGAGCAAAATCCGAAACCCAACAGGAAGTCGGTTATTACTAATATTATGAGCAAATTTTGTGTCATTTTTGTCATTTCCATGCGTTGTATTTTAACGAACTCCTCCTAGAGATTCATTCAGATCAACACCAAATTTGGTATGCCTAATCTGAAGGCCTTTGCGATGTTAAATTGCGAAGCTTTTGAGTTTTCGTTAATGGGCGTGTCCGTGGTGGCCTGGCGAATTTCGATGATTCGCCATGAAACAGGAAGTTGCTATAACTCAGACATACAATGACCAATCTGCCCCAAACTTCACATGTTTGATGAGACTCCTGACCTGAACAGATTGACATGCCCATATACAGTTAGAGTAATAGCGCCACCTATTGGCAACAGGAAGTGAGATATTTTACACTGCGATGAACTACTCCTAGAAATTTTATGACATCAATGTATTTTTTGTGGTCAGTGTAATCTAAAGGCCTGTGCGATGTTAAGTTGTGAAGATCTTGAGTTTTCGTTAAAAGGCGTGTCCATGGCGCCGTCGCGAAGTTCGATGTCTCGCCATGGGAATAAAATATGTTATAACTCAGGCATAAAATGTCCGATCTTCCCCAAACTGCACATGTGTGATAAGAGTCCTGGCCTGAACACATCTGAAGGCCAAAATTCCATCAGATGTGGCAAAATGGCTCGATAGCGCCACCTATACACTTTCAACAGAGTGCGCCTCGAGCTATGTTTCACGTGCATGTACGAAAATCGGTACAAACATGTAACACACCAATACCTACAAAAAAGTCTCTTGGTACGAAATCCTAATCCAAACAGGAAGTCAGTTATTTAGAATTTTCTCTGCAAAATTGGTGTTGTTTTTGCCGTTTTCAGGGGTTGTACTTTAACGAACTCCTCCTAGAGATTTATTCAGATCAACACCAAACTTGGTCAGTGTAATCTAAAGCCATTTGCAATGTTAAATTGCGAAGGACTTGAGGTTTCGTTAAAGGGCGGGTCCATGGCGGCCTGACAAATTTTGATGTTTCGCCATGAAAAAGGAATTTGCTGTAACTCAGACATACAATGTCCAATCTGCCCCAAACTTCACATGTTAGATAAGACTTCTGCACTTAACAGATCTACATGCCCATATTCAGTTATAGTCATAGCGCCACCTGCTGGCAACAGGAAGTCACATGTTTTACACTGCGACAAACTACTCCTAGAACTCTTTTGACATTAATGTATTTTTTGTGGTCAGTCTAATCTAAAGGTCTGTGCAATGTTAAATTGTGGAGAACTTGAGTTTTTGTTAAAGGACGTGTCCATGGCACCATGACAAAATTTGATGTCTCGTCACAGCAAGAGAAGTTGTTGTAACTCAGGCATAAAATGTTCGATCTCCCCCAAACTTCACATGTTAGATAAGAATTCTGCCCTGAACACATCTGAAGGCCAATATTCCATTATAATGATAGCGCCACCTGCTGGCAACAGGAGGACTGGTACAAATAAATGACTTTGACATATTCCACTTATTTTTAAGACTTTAAATGCATATTTCTCACCGTTCACCTTTTTACTAAAGCCAAACGATGGCGGTGAGCCCGGGTGCGAGGGCCCGTTCATCGCTGCTTGCAGCTTTAATTATTATTATTCTTCTTCTTCTTCTTCTCCCGAATGAATCGCATTTTTGAGGGCTTTAACATGCTCAAAAAGTCATGAAACTTTGCACACGCGTCAAACCTGGTGAAAATTTTCGTCTGATATAGGATTCAGAAGAGGGTGTGGCAAAATGGCTCGACAGCGCCACCTATACCAAGAAAATCAACAGCCTTCCAGCTATGTTTCACGTACATGCACGAAAATTGGCACACATATGTAACACACCAATACCTACAAAAAAGACTCTTGGAGCGAAATTCTAAACCCAACAGGAAGTCGGTTATTTTTAATATTATGAGCATATTTTGTGTAATTTTGGTCATTTCCATGTGTTGTATTTTAACGAACTCCTCCTAGAGAGTTCTTCAAATCAACACCAAATTTGGTATGCCTAATCTAAAGGCCTTTGCGATGTTAAATTGCGAAGATCTTGAGTTTTCGTTGAAGGGCGTGTCCGTGGCGGCCTGGCGAATTTCGATGATTCGCCATGAAAAATGAAGTTGCTATAACTCACACATACAATGTCCAATCTGCCCCAAACTTCACATGTTTGATGAGACTCCGAACCTGAACAGATTGACATGCCCATATTCAGTTATAGTCATAGCGCCACCTATTGGCAACAGGAAGTGACATATTTTACGCTGCGACAAACTACTCCTAGAAATTTTATGACATCAATGTCTTTTTTGTGGTCAGTCTAATCTAAAGGCCTGTGCGATGTTCAGTTGTGAAGATCTTGAGTTTTCGTTAAAAGGCTTGTTCATGGCGCAGCGACGAAGTTCAATGTCTCGCCATGGGAATAAAAGATGTTATAACTCAGGCATAAAATGTCCGATCTTCCCCAAACTTCAAATGTGTGATAAGAGTCCTGGCCTGAACAGATCTGCAGGCCAATATTCCACCGGGTGTGGCAGAATGGCTCTATAGCGCCACCTATACACTTTCAACGAAGTGCGCCTCGAGCTATGTTTCACGTACATGTACAAAAATTGGTACACACATGTAACGCTCCAATACCTACAAAAAAGTCTCTTGGTACGATATCCGGATCCCAACAGGAAGTCGGTTATTTTGAATTTTCCCTTCAAAATTGGTGTTGTTTTTGCCATTTTCAGGGGTTGTACTTTAACGAACTCCTCCTAGAGATTTATTCAGATCAACACCAAACTTGGTCAGTGTAATCTAAAGCCCTTTGCGATAATAAATTGCGAAGGACTTGAGGTTTCGTTAAAGGGCGTGTCCATGGCGGCCTGACAAATTTCGATGTTTCGCCATGAAAAAGGAAGTTGCTGTAACTCAGACATACAATGTCCAATCTGCCCCAAACTTCACATGTTGGATAAGACTCTTGACCTGAACAGATCTACATGCCAATATTCAGTTATAGTCATAGCGCCACCTATTGGCAACAGGAAGTTACATATTTTACACTGCGACAAACTACTCCTAGAAATTTTATGACATCAATGTCTTTTTTGTGGTCAGTCTAATCTAAAGACCTGTGTGATGTTTAGTTGTGAAGATCTTGAGTTTTTGTTAAAAGGTGTGTCCATGGCGCTGTGATGAAGTTCGATGTCTCGCCATGGGGATAAAAGATGTTATAACTCAGGCATAAAATGTCCGATCTTGCCCAAACTTCACTTGTGTGATAAGGGTCCTGGCCTAAACAGATCTGAAGGCGAATATTTCATAGAGTGTGGCAAAATGGCTCGATAGCGCCACCTATACACTTTCAACAGAGTGCGTATACACTTTAAACGGAGTGCGCGTCAAGCTATATTTCATGTACATGTACAAAAATCGGTACACACATGTAACACACCAATATCTACGAAAAAATCTCTTGGTACGAAATCCGAATCCCAACAGGAAGTCAGTTATTTAGAATTTTCTCTGCAAAATTAGTGTTGTTTTGGCCATTTTCAGGGGTTGGACTTTAACGAACTCCTCCTAGAGATTTATTCAGATCAACACCAAACTTGGTCAGTGTAATCTAAACCCTTTTGCGATCTTAGATTGCGAAGATCTTGAGGTTTCGTTAAAGGGCGTGTCCATGGCGGCCTGACAAATTTCGATGTTTCGCCATGAAATAGGATGTTGTTGTAACTCAGGCATAAAATGTCCAATATTCCCCAAACCTCACATGTTCGACAAAAGTCCTGCCCTGAACACATCTGAAGGCCAATATTCCACTATAATGATAGCGCCACCTACTGGCAACAGGAAGATTGGCACATATTTGGAATAAACATTGATATATTCTACTTATATTTTATGAGTTTAAACGCATATTTCTCACCGTTCACCTATTAACTAAAGCCACTCGCTGCTGGTGAGCCCGGGTGCGAGGGCCCGTTCATCGCTGCTTGCAGCTTTAATTTTTTTTTTAATTGTTGTTTTTTGTTTGTTTGTTTATTTTTTGTGGTGACCTAAAAATTTGATTCTTACAAAAAAAACAAAAAAACAAAAACAATGTAGACTTGTTCTCCAAATTCACACAACACTTTCCAAAAATTTGTGTCGGTCAACTACATTTTTTTGTTTTGTTTACATGTCTCTCAAACTAACCAAAACTGAATTTATGATCAACAACAGTATTTAAAATAATTGTAATATTTTAAAATGTAATTTATTAAAATTCCTTAGATATTATTATTATTATTATTATCAAATATGAAAATGGTTGTGCTGTTAATATTTTTGTGTTTCTTTTTCAGGATTCTTTGAAGATTCTTGAGTTCCTTTCTGTCACTTTTGATCAATTTATGCATCAATGCTGAACAAGTATTAATAAAAAAATAAAATAATAAAATAAATAAAAATAAAAATATAACTTCTGTGGGTAGTGAAAAAAAAAAAAAACTGAAACTAATATAAGTTTTAATGGCTCCAAAACAAAATATTTGAATATAAATTAAAAAATAAATTTGAATATATTATATATATATATATTTTAGTTAGTTTTTTGGTTTATAAAACATTTATATTATATGCATTAATTTACTAAAATACCATACAATACTTCAACTAAAATATAAAATATAGAATATAGAATATATATATATATATATATATATATATATATATATATATATATATATAAACTAAATCAATCTAAAAATAAAAGGTACTAAGCAAAAGCTAAGAAAAACTAAAGTAAAAAGAGGGACAAGTTAAATTTTTTTAAAAGTAAATTAAGAACACAAATCTATAATAACCCTGCTCTGAATGTGTGTGTGTGTGTGTGTCTGTGGGTGTGTGTGCCTGTATTTGTGTCGTGTTAACCACTGACAATTTCAAAACCGGTTATGGACTGTTAATATTAGACAGTTCACATTTGATCAGAGAATTTAAGATACATGTGTGAGTAACTGGTGGTATGACCTCACACACTCCCACAGGCACAGATGTGAAGTGTCTTTTATTTCACACACAGAACTAAAATAACACGCACACACCCAGACACACCCACCACATCAAACACACAACTACATTCTAGCAAAGTGTGTGTGTGTGGTCTTGGTAAGACGATATCATCTGTTCTGGGTCAGCAGCAATGTTTCAAAGTGAAGAAGAGAGCGCACTGCCCGTGTTCGGCCAGTGGGGGGCAGAGTTACCCTGCAGAAAACTAAAATCACTCATGGACATTTTAATCATTCATTCATTCATTCTGCTCTTTAAATGTTCACAACTGATTACTTTTAAGACTTTGAAGGTAAACAATATTTCTCATTAGAGATGCACTAATATTAACATTCTGCTCAATACCAATAAACCAGTAATTATGTTATGGTCAATAACAGATAAGAATTCTATAAAATTTCGTCATTTATTTTGAATGTGGGGCTTGAGCCATTCAATTATAGAGAATATTATTAACATAATTACAATTTTACTACTACTACTACTACTACTAATAATAATAATAATAACACCATCAGCACCAACAGCTACTTTTATAATAATAATAACAATTATTATTATTATTGTACACTATTTTGTCAAAATAAAAAAATTAAAGACTAAAAAAAAAATATTACTGATATTATTAAT
Organism: Carassius gibelio; assembly: GCF_023724105.1. NCBI lineage: Eukaryota > Metazoa > Chordata > Actinopteri > Cypriniformes > Cyprinidae > Carassius > Carassius gibelio. Next base: position 25,267,316 of record NC_068372.1, on the reverse strand, counting down.
AAGGGACCCCAGTCATGTAAGTGTAAGGTAAAGGAAATGTACAACAACACAAAAGACTATTATTAATATAATAATAAATAATTGTTATTGGCATCACAACATTATAATTTACAATATGAAAATTGATATTACATTTTTAAGGATTACAGTTAACAGTGTTATTAAATTATTAATTAATTTTTAAAGATCAACTTTAAGATAAATTTAATTGTTAAAATATTAGAAAAGTTAATGAAAAATAAGTACCCAATATCGAAAGATGTGATCAATTAAAATAATAATATTAATAATAATAAAAGATACTATATTTATATATAGGTAGCTGTCTAACTTGTAGCTGAAGGCATTAGCAAATAATCTCAAATACCTCAAAAACAAACAAACAAAAGGGGTGGGGGGTAGAATTTTATGAATTTTAGGTTGGAACCTGAAACCTGTGGAGTTCTGCAGCTGTAGATTCCATACAGATCTACTGATGCCTAAGCAGAAGGAATCACTGGAGTTCTGAACTGTGTGTGTGCGTGCCCGTGTGTGTGTGTGTGTGTGTGTGTGTGTGTGTGTGCGTGCGTGCGTGCCCGTCCTCAAACTAGGTCACGGTTATTGGGAGACAACAGTCATCTGATACCTGTAACTAAAATATATACGACTAAAGCAACACACAGGAGCGCTGCCCGTTTTAGAAGAGAATGCTAGCAGTGTGTGAGTGTGTGTGTTTGAATGACAGAATGCATGTCTCACTCTGTCTTTGTCATCGGCCACATCACACAGAACATCATCCAGGTCAAGAATTCCTCCATCGCCGTGTTCCAGCCGGTACACCTGAACCCAGTACTCTTCATCCTGAGAGAGAGAGAGACACACACACACAGAGACAACATGGTGAACTCCTGTTTGACTTTTAGCTTAAGCAAAAGCATTCTACCACAGCGGGACCTTAAACAAACACACACACACACACATTTGCATTAGACTCTCCATAGATGTAATGGTTTTTATACTGTACAAACAACCCCTTGCAGGAAACTACTGACAATTTTTGTATGTCTTCTAAGCCTTTTGTTTTACGGGGACACAGGAATTGACCTCATAAACCATGTTTATGTTGTAGTACCCATGTCATTATAAACATTTGTGTCCTCAAAAACCATATATACCAGCACACACACACACACACACACACAGACTCAGGACATTCTAATCAATGAGGAAGAGCACACACACATAATGAGGGTTTAACTAATCAGGATAATGCACCTGAATCTGGACCATCACCCGACAGAACTACACACACCCACACACACACACACACACACACACAATCAGTGCAGACAACACAGAATCTTGTAGGTCAAGGTCACATGGAGAATTTGAACTGAAGTATGGGACCGCAACATCTGTCAGTCAAAACTGAAATGCATATTCCAGACAGAGGTCTGTATAAAAAATAAATCAATAAGTAACAAGAATAAATAATCATCACAGTATTAATGAACTATATAAAATGATCGTGTAATTTTATATAGTATCTAACAGAAATAATAATGTTTAAAGGTGCCATCTGTAATGTTTGGCAAAAAAAATCAAGTCATACTCCACATTCCATAACAGATGGGGGCAGTATGCCTCAATAAAGTGAATTGGTCTACTCTAGAGTAACAAACGAGAAACGGCATATTCTCTATGCTCCGCCCTTCTTTCACAACAACACTACAGCCATAGCTGAAGCATAACTGTGCGTTCAAAACTGGGCAAAAATTGATCTTGCCGCTCTGCTCACGACGCTGCAGAAAGATTTGTGAGCGCTCAGACGCTCTAACGTAGATCGAATGCTTATTTTGTATTGAAAGCGGCCGCAAAGCAAACAAGCTTGTTGATCTCGTGCAGACTAACCACAAGGAGTTATAACCTCATTAAATACTGTTGTGATCCTTTACTTAAAATGAACAATCTCAGACACCTTGGTCCACGTATCACTTTTAATTTATTGTTTATCATAGATTAATACAAACGCTAAACAGCAATAATAAACCTGTCCTTTATTCTGCTTGAGAACTAATGTGCCAACTCTCAAGCATTCACCGTGAGACACACGCAATTGACTCTTTTCACAAGCTTTCACGCCACACATCAATTTTTTCAGTCAAAGAAAAACCACGAAGCAAAGAGGACACGGAGACCAACAGACTAGACAGAGCAGGTTAGTTATGATACATAGGGCTGTGCAAAAAATCGAATGCGATTTTCATGCACCTCTAATCAGTAAAGACGCTCCTGTAATTAGAAGTATATCTCCAGCATGTGCATTCAGATCAGGGTTGCCAGGTTTTCACAACAAATCCTGCCCAGTTGCTTCTTAAAACTAGTCCAAAACTAGCCCAATCGCGTTTCCGGGAGGTTCCCCGATAAAAATTGCTTCCCGGGGTTAAAAAATGAATTTTTGGGAAGGGTTTCCCTGGTAAAATTAGCATTTTTAGGGGGTAAATATCACATTATTGGTATTGGGATTGCTTCAAACCGCGGACATGAAAAACAACCGCAGACTTGGCAACACTGGTTCAGGTGGAGCGGCAGTAACTGCAAAGAGCCTTAGTCTACCGACAACTAACACAAAATAGCTTTCAAAATCGACAAAGAATCGCCAGCGATTTTAACATCGATGTTGTGTAGATTGTCAGTGAATTATGGCTGTGTAGTAAATGCCAACCAGTGTTGCCAAGTCTGTGGTGGTTGTTTTTCATGTCTGCTGGTCACAGCGACCCCAATACAAATAACGTGATATTAAGCCCCTAAAATGCGAATTATACCAAGGAAACCCTGCTAAAAAAAACTATATTTTAACCCCAGGAAGCAATGTTTAATCGGGGAATCTTCTGGAAGCGAGATTGGGCTAGTTTTGAGAAGCAACTGGGCAGGATTTGTTGTGAAAACCTGGCAATCCTGATCTGAACACAGGAGCGTCTTTACTGATGAGATGTACATGAGTAAAGACATTCACAGCCCTATATAATAAAATGGGTAACGTTAAGTTATAGCTAGCTAATTATCAATTACAAAAACATTTCTATGTTATAACTTCCCGAAAACAAATACACAAACATATAAAACAAACTTCTAGCGAAATACTAACAGCATCTAACTTGCAAGTTCTGAGTCGAACCTCATTTCTTTCAGGTCCATCAGTGCCGATGTTTACTCTGGTATTCTTATCAGATGCCAAGGGCTTCAGCTATCCTTCCGCTCTCTTCTCTAAACTGAAAAAGTAGTGGGCTGTACTTTCCACACGATTGACATCAGGTTCAGGTACGCCCTGTGAGTTATTCGTGTATTCGTTGCAGGTTGGTGGTTATGTCGCCCGCATACCGCCTCCCACGGCCGAAACTGGTATTACAACACCTGCCGGGCCGGGGCTAGTAATGCTAATGCTAATTAAGGTTGATATCTCTGCAGCACTATAACTTGACATTTTTTTAATGACATCATCGCCCTTATTTCTTCTCATTCTTTTGATGCGTGTAGGTCATGTTATGGATATTTTTACCTCAATTTCTGCATATGGCACCTTTAATATTCAATTAGTAATATTTAATATATTTTACAGAACTACTACTACTACTACTACATAACCAAACCATATCTGTAGGAATTACCAGGACATTAGAGACTATTATTATTAATATAATTATAATCCTTCAATAATAATGTTTAATATACAACAATTAAGCCATATATAATATTTTATAGAAATAATAATATTATAATGCTGCTACTACTACTAGCATTTACTGATATTTGATACAAGAGCCCATGTCTTATTAAGCAGCACGAGGAGCAGAGACATGTACACAGCCACCAGATATTCAAACTTACTTTACACTGCTATCATAACTGGGTGCATATGTGTGTGATGTTTATTAATGTTTGGTAATGTAATCCCTCATTTATGATGCTAATAAAGCTTCTTAAAATCTCCTGACAGAGAAAGCGCATGTCCACTAACAAAAACACGGAGTCCAACAAGGGAACGTCAGTCTCCCTAACATTGAGGAAAGTGTTTTCATGAGAAAGAGTCTTTATGAAGCCTCTCTTTCTGCAGCATACAGGAAATAAGAGTCATTTTGCAGTGCTAACTCACACACACTCACATTCAGCTTAATGAGTGTTTACTCTAAAGAGGCGTGTGGGCATCTGAAATTTCAAAATGTGACCAACAACAGTAAGGAATGTGTTCTTACCGTTGTTTGCTACATTCTGAAACATGAAAAGGGCATGTTTTTCACAGGCTGGTTCAGAATGTTTGCAATGAGTTGTCATGACAACATATGATATGATATACAGGTGATGGTCATATAATTTGAATATCATCAAAAAGTTGATTTCACTAATCCCATTCAAAAACTTGCATATTATATTCATTCATTACACACAGACTGATATATTTCAAATGTCTTAGTTGTCAGTTATAATCATCAAAAATAAAAGAAACATTTGAAATATATCAGTCTGTGTGTAATTAATGAATATAACAAGTTTCACTTAAAGAATGGAATTAGTGAAATAAATAAATTTTTTGATGATATTCTAATTATATGACCAGCACCTGTATATATACAGGAACATACACCGTAATCGTCTATAAACTACAACTCTGTGAGGAGTAAATGCTTCCATTCGATTCCATTAAATGAAGAACATTCAATTCAAGAAAGGATCATGTTTTACAAGAGATTCATTCAAACTGGAGATTTGAATAAAACAATTTTACATTTTTTGTGTCATAATACATTCCCCTAATAAAATTTATTGTTCATTGACTACTAAAAGTATGCAATTCCTGGATTTATCTCGGCAAAAATTGTAAACATTGAGCCTCTTAAGTCCCTTTCACACTGCACGCCGGACCCGGCATATTCCCTGAACATTGTCGGGTCGCCTTCTGTGTGAAAGCAAACACGTCCCGGGATTCATTCCGGCATTGAACCCGGGTCGGGGACCTAGTAACATTGCCGGGTTCAACCCAGGACGAGCGCTGTGTGAACAAAAGCCAGATCTAATGCCGCGTCGAAGTGATGACGCACGTTATCACGCGACTCTTTTACCGGCTGTTTTGAAGGATGATCAATGTTCGCGACGGAAAAATATGTGCTAACTGTAATGAAGCAGATATCAGTTAGTTCCTCACTTTCCGCGCTGACGCTGAGATCGTTCGCTTGCTTCAGTGAAAGTATAACGTGCCTAACGTTTTTTACTCGTACATTACACCTCACGCCCTGATGTCACATGTCGTTACGGGATCTTTACGGGTTGTGTGTGAAAGCACGCACATATCCCGGGTAATCACTGGCAGTGTGAAAGTGCAAAATCTAGCGACCCGGGAACAATTGCCGGAACACTTTACCCATGTATTTACCCCAAAATTGTAGAGTTTCTTCTTAACAAGTAAGCTAAAATCATGCTTTTGCCACACATTAGCTCTTTACGGTCAAACCCAAGATAAAACAGTAAAATATTGTAATAATTTGTTTTTGAAAAAAGTAATTAATTCCAACTTCACAACAAGGCTTAAAACACCCTTAAAATCCCACCACTTATATCTCTGAACCTTTGCTGCACTCTCCTTTAATAAGCGTATCAGTACACAAGCACAGAAGAGCAAATCCCTGTAGCACAGCTGCACACTTACATAACACACACACAATGCTGTCTGATGTTTTCAGATTTCTGCATTTTCTTTCATTCTGTCTTTCTTTGTGTCCAGCGTTTCAGAACAGATGATACTGAACCATAAACTCCCCCTCTATCTGATCCCATGACACAAGCACACACACACACACACACACACACACACACACACACACACACACAGTCAAACTCATTTCACTGAAACTCAATTAAGTCACATCCATTAATGCTCGTCTAAGAGTTAAAAATAGAACAGCACTCATCTGTCATCAGCTGGATCCGCAGGGAGAAGGACAGACTCCCAAAATCCAAGTTAACCTCATAAAACCAGTCACAGGTTTAGCACAAGAAAATACCAGCGCAGTGATTATATTTACTCACCTTCAGGTTGATCAAAACACGTGTGACTTTTTCTCATGGAAGACAAAATGTCATTAAAAAAAAAAAAATATATATATCCCAATTAATTAACTTAAGTTAATGAGGACTGGGGCTGTCAAGCTTCAAAAAGGACTCGAGGCACCATAAAAGTATTTAAAAAGTAGCTTATAGAATATGAATTGCGTGTTATATTTACATTTTTATAAATATAGTTTATGGGATATTTTCCTCTTTTTAGATAATTAAATTTTTTTCAAATGCAACTATTTTTATCATGGACTTATATTTGAGACTGAAGACAAAGAAAAGTTATGCAACTACAATTCTCTTCAATTTTCATAAACTAATAAGGGGAAGTCGTGGCCTAGTAGTTAGAGAGCTTGAGGTTGTGTGTTCGAGTATAGGGTCAGCAATACAATGACTGAGTCGCCCTTGAGCAAGGCACTGAACCCCCAACTGCTCCTGGGTGCTGCAGCATTAATGGCTGCCCACTGTAGAGCTGAAGATCTTTGCCCGAACCCGACGGGACCCTTAATTTCTATCATCTTACGCGGGCTCAGGCCGGGCTCGGGCTTGCGCTCCGGTTTGCGAGGTAAACGAGCGGTCATGTGATGTGTTTCGATTAGCGCGAGAAAGATGCGAAAATGAATGCTGAGTAGGTGTAACGGAGGCTTGCCTCTGGTGATTACGTTTTGGTTGCACCAGCAACTAAAGCAAAGTCTGAGGTGTGGAAAAGTTTTGACCGTGTTTATAATGAGAATAAAGAGTGAATAATGACGCACCATCAGTGAGCGCAGGAGCGCGCAGAAGACCTATACAGTGGATTCATTCATTTTCCTCCACAAAAACATGTAGACCTAGCCTAATCTCTGTGAGTAAAGGTTTTTCAAATGATAACTAAATATTCATTGAGTCTGAAAAGCATAATGTTGACAGAGTATTTACGCTAATGTTGGCATTATTATTTTATTAAATAAAGCAAATCCGGCGGAGCCTTTATCTTAATTTCGTTATTGCCAAATACCCATCTTAATTTAAAATCTATCTTAATTTTTTTTTTTTTTAAATGACTCGTTTTTATTGGTGCGTTGGTCTATTTATAGGTTAAATGAGCCTATGTCTAGAATGCTGAGATGTTACGATGTCACACAGGACCTATTTTATTTCTTTATTCCAACTTCCAAGTGGTCTAGTCTACGTTAGTTATGAGTAAATTATGTTAAAACATGAATAAATTGCTCATTGTTGGCAAAAGGCAAAAGAGCTGTGTGCGTGCGCACATTTGAATAATGTCGGGCTGTAAACGGGTTCGGGCTTTAAAAAAGCTGTCAATCAAAATGTACTTGTCGGGCTCGGGCCGAAACCTGTCGGGCTCGGGTCCTGTCGGGCCTAACTTTTAAGGCCCGATTACAGCTCTACTGTGCATCCGACTTATATTGCATAAAAAGTATACAGGATGAGAGCATTTAAATGTGATTTCAATGTGACCTTCATAGAACAAAATTAAGTAATTAAAATCTGTTAGTTATAATAAAAACAAACCCTTGGGTTGAGGAAACACCCATATATACACTGAATCCTGTATGTTTTTACACACACTCACAGCTGCTTATAGCAGAAAACTGCCATCTTTGAGTATTCCAGTGACATTGTTGCTGATGTTTTAAATATCGTGACAGAGATCTTACAGACACAACCATATAAAGGCACAATCCCTACATCTCTCCCCCTCTCTCCCTCTCAAACTCACATAGCAGGAGATTCACACAAATGCAAAAACTGTGTTGCTAAAAGCAGTCGCCTGAGGAATAAGTCCTTCATGAGCTTCATGCAGCCTGAAATACCCCTCTGTGGATCTCATGCTATTCAGAATAGCTTGGCACCCCGATAAACAACTTGGACGGCACACTTTACTGACCCACAGACAAAAACACATTGTGTCAGCTTGTAAGGGCAGGTTTTCTACCCTTTTGGGGAAAACTTTTCTGGTTATCAGAATATGTACCTAAAAGAATAGTTAAACCTATCAAAACTAGCACAAATATTCATAAATGGTCTAAATAAGGTTTTGTTTAATATCTACCAAAATGTGTTCCGGTGTTTGTCTACAATTTTAAAAGTAGTGCTACATGGTAAATGTGATGAAATTAAAAAAGGAAATCCCATATTTACACGATTACTAATATATATATATATATATATATATATATATATATATATATATATATATATATAATTAAATTGACAAGAATCATGATATTAATACAGTGCATCTTGAAAAACATGATAATAGCATTATTACTTTTTTTGTAGTAATCATAATTATCTTATTGGAAGAAAGACAGATGTGAAGGGGAAGTACCACAACAACATATTATAGGCTACTGTGTGCATAAATGTCATTTTATGAAGACAACGTTTTGTTTGTACACATCAACATAGGCTATATACAAAGTTGTGTGTCTTCTAAACAGAAGATGGAAGATCAGTCTGAAATTTACACTCAAACAGACACTTACTGGATGCTTGACAACTAACCAGAATCACATGAGTCTGTACAGCCCATCTTAATGTGTTACTGTCACTTTAAGAAGTACTGAACCATGACCTCACCCATGTGTGACCCACAGCAGTACACAGGCACAATAACCCTTTACAAAACCTCATAGAAATTTACAAAAAAAATTCAATTGTCTATATATGCACTTAATTCTCAATATGTGAGAAATAATCTTAAAGAAATCTAAAAATTCAAGAGTTTTCCAACATAGACTCAAATAGAAATGTGTCTCTACCCTCAAAAATTCTAATTTTATTCCTTTTTACACAAATTATGATGACAGGAGCAGATTATTAATTATTAAAGACTTCTTTTGGCGCAGATCCCTGCACAAAACAATGATTCAGCCTAAATACCCTGTTTATACAGTTTGACATTTGCATCGCATAACTAGCTCAATATGTACAGCTTTTTTGTGCTGGGGAGCTCACCTGATTCAGAATTACACTTGCAACACAGAGCACTCTATTTGAATCCAAGGAAAACAAGAGTCACGTTTAAAAAGCTGAAAGACTTGTAGAAGCAAGCTTAGACAGTATGGCTGCTTCAGCAAATGCATTTTTATTTCATGTTTGCTTTTAATAACACTATCAGTTAGGTTAAGGGTAGGGTTTAAACTTTAAAGATGGTATGTAGTTTTCAAGTGCAACATATCAATAACTTTTGGCCCCACTCATCAGACATTTAATTTCTGAACTGACACGATATGTACAACAACCAACCTGATATAATGCTGCCAGAATCATATTCATCAGTTTCAGATAACACGCTTTCAGCACCACTCACTCAACACTTGCAAAATGTACAAAAAGCAATGTAATATTTCACAAAAATGATGCCACAAGCACATTTTTCCATTGAGGTTTCTGAAAGGTCATCTGAGAGTTTTTCCAATGAAAGTTCAACAAGAGGCTTTGGGTCTCTGTAGGGAACTTACTAACACGGTCTTCCAAGAAATCCTCTACTACAACAACGGCTTCATTCCCTGTGGGCAAATCTAGGATTCAGCAGAAGTACGGGGACCCACCAATAAAATAGTGAAGCAGATCACAACTCAAGATTGTCTATGCCACAAAACACTACATACAGTCATTACATACACAACATTCAAACTGACAGATGTAAAGGTTATGTTTACACTAGTTTTTGTATTTTTAACCAACAATAACTATATACAAGCTTTATAGTAAGACAAAACCTCTAGAGGCCTGGAGCACAGTTCCTAGTTGCCAGGATTGGGAATTACCTGGAATCCCATGATAATGATGCCTTTGTAAGTTACCTGTTATAGAGCTACACCAATTATAAAGATATACTATCATTGTTTTTTTTTTATTAGCAGCAATTCTTTGGACTGTAACACTAATTGTCTAAAAAAAAAATAGAAATCTCATATCATATTCATACAGCCCTATTTGTAAGCTATAGAAACAATGCTTTTTGATTTAAACATAAAATATACATCTTTGTACACTGTACATATTTATGATTCTGTTGTCAAAAGACCCGGTACTTCGGTACCAAGTCGGTACAAAAAATGTTTGGTGTCTTTAAGTACCGGTGGTACCGAGTACCCAGTCAACCTGGTTCTTAAAGAAATACAGCTCTATGATTTCCGTGAAGCAGAAAACGCAGATAGAATCTCAAAATCCAGTCATGAAAATGAAACTTACATTTTAAAATGGACAGTCACGGAATTTGTCAAAGTTAGCATAAATTAATCAAATCAAATCTTAATATGGACCAGTATCCGTAAATGTTAAGCCACAAAAGTTGGTTCTTGGTTGAAATATGAATCCTGCATGTTCTGCGCATCTCTGTGTGAATGAATGAATGGTTTGTTTACTAAATAGACTGAAGCGTGTGACACTTGCAGTAATCTGACGTCTCAATGAGGACATAAATACATAACATCACCAGAAATGTTCGAGTCACTTCAGAAGCATTTTACCATTTAATTTGAGTAAAACCAGTGTCAATTTAAAGGTATTCAAGGCAAAATTCATTTTTACATAAAGGCATTGAATAAGGCTAGAAATATTACTAATATTTAGTCAAATGTATGTGATACTGCTACCACTGTTGAAAAAAAGTAATAAAACTTTTTAAAGAAATAAATCACACAATATTTCTTTCATGTTTTAATTTTAATAGCAAATCTTTATTTACCAAAAAATAAAATGTATTTAAAATTCATTAATTAAAAGAGAAATTAAATTTGGCTGCAAATTGTTTACGGTTTTTCATAATTATATTACTTGTAGAAAAACTTTTAACACAATTGTAAATAAGTACCAAGAATTTCGTTGGTTTTATTTTTTGTGATAAAAAGTGTTTTTTTTTTTTTTATTAGCATATTTTTGTGTTTTGCTTTGGTACAAAAATTGGTACAGAGAACCGTGGATTTTCACTGGTATCGGTACCGAATACTGAAATTTTGATACTGTGACAACACTAATCCTGGGTATCAAATAAAACCCAATTGACAGTCAACACAGAAACAACCATGGTAGCTTTTTTTTTTTTTTACCAATTTTTTTATTGTATACATATCGGACACAGTGCATCATTTTTAGGCTTCGTTGGTGTAACTCTTGTTCTATGTCAGTGTGACACCGGAGCCCTCCGTCTACTCAATCACATCACTGGGATATTACAGATACAAATGCTCTTAGTAAGACCAGTGAGAATCAAGTTCATTTGGAGTTTATACAGTTGTCTGATCAGAGCAAAAACACGCTCTGATTCAGTAGTAACTACAACAATCTATAGATTTTCCCACGCTGACCTGAACTCACTTATGCATGAATCACAGATTGAGGGAAACCTGCATTACTTCCCTCTGCTTTTGCATGCATAAAAAATCCAATATTCTGCAATAAATATATCAATTTCTGTCTTATTATTAATGCATTTATCAGATTTTAGTATAAAAATACATGTAAACAAAACAGATATCAAGTTGCTGGCTGACACATAATAATACAATAAAGACAGTCAGGAATCCGTTCAATAGGCATGAACAAATGCAGCATCTGAAAACAAGCCAACCCATTGCCACAAACCAATAGTGATCAGCTGGGATAGCTGAATCTCACATGCAAGATCACACTAAATGTTCACTGGAGAAAGATATTATGGATAGAGGACTATTCATTTTGGCCAGAAGTGACAGTTCAATGTTAAACATCTTAATGATGGATTTGCTCACTACAAAATGCAGCTTTTTGTCAAATTGTTATATATCTAAAATATCTAAATGTTAATTGATGGATTGGAGTCATGTGGATTCCTCTTGTGATGCTTTCATCAGATGTTTGGATTCTCATTCTGACGGCACCCATTCACTGCAGAATAGCTAAATTTGCTAAATTTCTCCAAATCTGTTCCAATGAAGAAACAAACTTATCTACATCTTGGATTGCCCTAGGGTTAGGGCTGGACGATATGGCCAAATTTTATATCACGATATAAATTATATTTTCTTAATTTCGGTCGATACAATATAATTTCGATATCGGTATGAACAATATAAAAGCCTCAGGAAAACTGCCAATAATGCCCACAACGGATGTCTGTACCGACAATCTTCTGAGGTTAATTCA